>NW_021620894.1:5277621-5316631 GCF_004785775.1 Grammomys surdaster | reverse complement strand
CTCTCTCTCTCTCTCTCTCTCTCTCTCTCTCTCTCTCTCTCTCTCTCTCTCCCTCCCTCCCTCCCTCCCTCCCTCCCTCCCTCCCTCTCTCTCTCTCTCTCTCTCTCCTGCCTGCAGATCAGGTTATAAAGCTCTCAGCTCACTACACTCCCCATCACAATGACCATGGACTAACCTTCTGAAACTATAACCAAACTCCCAAGTAAATGCTTCCTTTTGTAAGAGTTACCTGGTGTCCCTTCAGAGCAACAGGACAGCAATGAAGACAGGCAGCGATTAAAAAGTGAGAGAGAAATAAATGCCCAACATGGAGCTAGTGCCTGGCATTTACTGGGTGTGTCATCTGTTTTCCGGGTCGATCTGTTTCATCTCAGCAAGGCTGTCTAGGAACATGGGAAATAGCTCTAAGCCAGCCATCGGGTCACTTCTAACTTAATAGCCTGTCCTGAGGAGGTCAAAAATGATTCATGTCTAAGTCCCTAAAGCTGAGTAACTTGATAGCATAGTCCACCAGTAGAAATATGGATCCCTGGATAGTCATCTTGATATTGGGTATACATTCGTGGAGTGCATCTCCCTCAGGAGCTCAGGTTGTCGTGTGAGCATTGTTCTACTAACAATCACATCCATCCTTCATGTGCATGGTGATGTTTTGCTTTTATGGAAGAAGAAAAAAAATAAAAGATACCCAGAGATGGTGAGTGGCTTGCCTAGGACTGACCACACAGAGAGTCAAGGTTAATGCTAAGATGGGAACTTCAGTGTCTCCAAGGCTGATCTCCAAGAGGAGAAGTAAGAACAGATATGTCCATGTGTGAGATATATTGACAACCAACTATCTAGGTGTTTTGTGCAGAAGGGAAGTAGCTGCTTGCTTTCCTCATCCTCCTGGGCTTAAAGGCAGAGGCCAGTACATGCCAAGCCTCAATATGCAAGATACATACCACAGATTAACCACATGAGCTTTTACAATCATATATAACTTCCTCTGCCTCTCCCAGGCTGAGTCACAAATAAACTATTTCCTTCCCTTTCCAACCATAGAGGATGTCTTATTGACCACTGACCATTCCTGGCACTTGACTATGGAACAAGAAACTTCTCTGTGAACTGCTATTGCATTCTGTAGACACCCAAAGGTACACAGAAACACATGACAGGGAGCACATGGCAACCCTTGGTCAGTGACAAGCTGGAGCAAAGGGGCACAGAGAGGAGGAGAGTTGACGTCACTGGTGCCACGTGTAGGAAAATGGCGTTGAGGCACACTGCCCTTCCGAGGTTCCAAGAGCAACCTTCTTTTGGGAAACCTGAAGTGGAACGTAGTTCCAAGGGTTGGAATCAGAGGCAGCCGTAATGACACATGACTGTAATCCCAGCATGCACGAGGCAGAGACAAGAGGATCATAAGTTTGAAGTCAGCTTGAGCTACACAGGGAGTTCAAGTCCAGCCTAGAGAACTTGTCTCAGCAAACCAAAGGGATAGCAATAACAAATAGACCACTGGTTTCTGAGATCTGCCCTTTCAGGATGAAGGCTGGGTTGCCCTAGCTGCCTCCCTCGAGAACCCTGGAGAGCCCTTCTGAGCTCCTGTGGTACAACCACAGGAACATGAAGAATTAGGAAAGTTGTTGTGGCCAGATGGCTGTCTTCTCCCTCAAGTATCTTTATCCTGTGTCATCATGGGAGAGAAAGTAGTATTTCTGGTCCACTAAGGGAAGATATTGGTATAAAAGGAAGACTCTTCCTCTGTCACACCTCATTCTTCCTACCTGCCATTAGATAGAGAGAAGTGTGTGGGGACATGCCCCCCCTCCTATATCTTCAGTCCTCAAAACAACCCTACAAAGTCAGATTTATTGTTACCCAAAAGTTACAAAGAGGACATAGATACCCCGGGTTTAAGTAGCCTGCCCATCATCATTGAGCTTGTATCTAACTAGAACACCAACATACACCTGGGTATCTGACTAATGAGTCAGAACTTTTGTTTACCACTTATTCTGCATTGTCTGGCTCTGATGTCCCCGTGCATTTGTCTCCAGACTTTAGGAAGGAGAGTATTTTTTTTCCTACGATATCATCTTCCAGCACACAGAAATCCGAATTAATAGATGTCTAAGAATAAAAGGCAGCACTGACATGTTTCATATGACAAGATCCACTGCCACGATACAATTCAAACAACCTCCACAAACCAGGACCACAGGCTAGTTGGTGACCCATCCTTTAGAGCTCTCTTAACACCAACCGTGGTGGGGTCAGATAGAAGCACTGTCCAAAAGCCAAGGCAACCGCTTCTAATTTTCAATCTCACCAGCAGGACTTGACCTGTCCTTGACCTCGGCATGGATCTGTGCCAATGGCTGTACGGAGAGAGATGGATACATGAACCATTGCTTATATATATATTCAGGGTGATTGCCTTCACCTGAAGGCCCTGACCATACCTGCAGTCAGCAGTTACATTGATTGTCTAAGTCAATACAAATGCCTATAAAACAACAGAGTCACAGTAAATGATGAGGCTAGATAAATAACATTTATGAGTACTTTAAACGGGTAGGATCCAGTAAATCGGGATTCTCTTGGCACGGGGTAGAAGGCCTGGGATTAATTAGGGAGTTTATTGGAGCGAGTTGCAAACATTAAGAGTTGAACAAGACTTGGTACAGCTGCCATGAGAACGGGGTAGCGCGGCGTGCCGACGGCACAGCTTGATGAGTGAGTACCGGGGAAATTGAAGCCATCACCAATGATCTGAGTGAGACACAGCTTCCCTGGGTCCCAGTTCTTCCGTCTGTCAGCATGGAAACTCGGGTATTGAAATCAAGAGCGCATGGTGAGGTACCGAGTTATTTTGGAGGAATCGCTGTCACCGTCACACATCTTTTGGGTTCATGATAAGCTGGTATTTTGAAGAAATGCCTATGGCATATGACCATAGTTCGTGCCAAGTCCCAGTGACTAGGGTGTTCCTTGGGAAGGAAGCAATCCAAAACATGCACATAGGAAAAATGGTTGACATCTGGAATGTGGCAAGGAGCATGCTTTCTTTGCTGTCATCTCAATACTGTGGCTCAGTCTAAAACCAGACCAAGATCTCCAATGACAGCCCAGACCTTACTCTTCTGGTCGGTCATCAGTCAATCATTGGTGAAATCAGAGGCTGCCTTGGCAGTGTGACGGACAGCTTTCTAGTGAGGCCTTGTCTCCATTTTGTTTCTTGTTTGTGTGATGCCCCGCATCGTATAACCCAAGTGTCTAAGAGTTTTTCTCAGGGCTTTGCATCATTTCTTATCACCCCTAACCAAATATGGCAGCTTTAAATAGCGCTGCCATCCTTCTCGGGTTCACTGCTCATGACAACATCAGGTATAGATTTCTGACATGGAACATCTAATGGGGCTTCAGATTCGGAAAGCAGCAATGAAAGATTTTTGTCCCCTTCCTGGCTGTCTCCCACTTGAAAGACACAGAGTAAAACAGTTTTAACAGGTCACACAGAATTCATGTACATTGATCAAGAGGCAGCTTCGACCCAAGAGGGGCCCTGCCAGTGGAGTAAGCTAGTGATTTCTCCTACAGTGGAAGAGTGGGCAAGCGGTCTTCTCTGAGTCCTTCATCATCTGTGTGGGTTCTTCACACTCTGCATCTTTCCATGTCTGCCATTGGCTGCTAGGGTGATGAATGACAGTCAGACTGTGGTAGACAAAGGAATGAGCAACCAGGGGCCCAGATTCTGCTTCCCCTGAACCCCTTGTTTCTTGATAGAGGATTTATGTAATGATTAGAGGAAACATACTTACTACTCATGATCTGGTCTCTATCCTGTCCCTCTCCTCCTCCTCCTGCTCCTCCTCCTGTTCCTCCTCCTCCTCCTGCTCCTCCTCTTCCTGATGCTGCTCCTCCTGCTGCTGCCCCTCCCCTCCTGCTCCTCTTCCTCCTTCTCCTGATGCTGTTGCTCCTCCTGCTGCCCCTCCCCTCCTCCTCCTGCTCCTCCTCTCCCTCCTCCTTCTCCTCCTTCTGCTGCTGCTCCTCCTCTTCTTCCTCCTCCTTCTTTTCCTCTTCCTCTCCTCTTCTTCCTCCTCCTGCTGCTACTCCTGCTCATCCTCATCCTCCTCCTCTTGCTCCCCCTCCCCCTGTTCCTTTCTCTCAGTTACTGGCCTTTGCCTCTTACTAGACTCATCTTCCCAACCAGTCTGATCAAGCTTTCTGTGACCATCAACCATTCCCATACTGCGAGGAAATGCACTTGAATTTTCCCTGGCCTGTGCTATAGAGGGAAAGAAAATTATTTTTATAAAGGTTTCCTAAGAGGTTCCAGTCACATTGTGAAAGACTACAGGTCCCACGAATGACTGTCTATAAGCAGGGCAAGTGGTAAAGCATCTCTGTGTCCCTTTTGTGCCAGGGAAAATTCAAATTCTTCCCTAGGGCATTAAGGATGTTCCTCCTAGTTCCCTGAGAGAGAATGAGAAGCCACCCATAAAGGCTGAAGTCACTGGGGAATAAGGCTATGCAGGTACCATGGGGTCACTCACACAGAAAGCCATGAGGACAGACAGACATTACATACAGATAGTAGATGCTATTATGACGGATATGATGTCAAGTGTGAAAGCGGACCTTCTCATAGATTGGCTTAAGGTGCTATTGACTTCCAGTTGCATCCACAGACTTCCTGGATTCCTGAGATCGTAAAAATTACAGCGTTTCTGTTTCGAATGGCCCTTAGACAGCATCTAGCCTGGTGGTTTTGTAGTAAACAGAAGAAGTAAAGTTGACAGCGGAATGCGGCTGGAGAGAGTACACTCCATTTGCAACAGCAATCACTGCTCAGCTCCCACACTGTCAGACCATCCAGCACAGTGGTTCTCAACCCTCCCAATGTCACAACTCTGTAATACACTTCCTCACGCTGTGGTGCCACCCCCCCCCCCCGTAAAATTATTTTTGTTGCTGTTTCATAGCTGTAAATTTGCTACTGTTAAGAATTTTAATGTAAGTACCTATGTTTTCTGATGGTCTCAGGCAACCCCCTGTGAAAGGGTCATTTGGTCCCCCAAAGGGGTCACGACCCCACAGGTTGAGGCTAGGTGTTCATTCTGATCTAGGGTGTTTGTTTCCTTTAGAAAGATAGGACCATGGATGTGTATGTGAGCTCTCTTTAATGAAAAATGAAACACTGTACAGTAGTGAAGCAAGCCTGCAGCTTTCAGAGAGTGGGTCTGATCTAGCCCCTCTCAAGTTGAGGCCAGACAGGATCAGGGACTTGTACAGAACCACACAGCTGAAAAGGTAGCAGACACCCTGACACAGCCTTTCATATTCAGTTCGGTTTTTCTTGTGAGACACGGTGGGAACTTGGTGTTTATATTTTCCCTTCCTGACTCCAACCTCAGGAGCAGCAAGCACATCATGCTATGAGGGGACGGGATGGGGACTTTGAGTTGGATGTGTCTCAAAGTCTTCCATTTGCCACGGTGGGACTTTGGGTGCCTCTCTTAGGCTTCGGTTTCTTCACTAGGAAAATGAACATAATTGGCTGAGGGGCCCCTCGGGACTTGGTTTCCATTGTCTGGGGACACTATGCAGAGCAAAAAGTCAAGGAAACCTGCCATATTAACACTCTTGGGAGAGAGACACAGACGTTAAAGAGGGGATGCTGAGGTCAGACCCTACTATGGCAAGTTCACCTCACAGGTTCTCCTGAACCCCAAGGCAGCAGTCACAGGTGTCAAGGGCTGGAGGATTGGCTCAGCTCAAAGCCCCGTCATCCCAGGAAAAGACAGCCCCACACTGCTGTTTTATCTGTAGATCAGGGTTTTACAAGATGTCCGGTACAGCCCTGGCCACACCATCATCCCTGGCGTTGTTAGAACCACCCAGAATCTCCCCAAAATGCTAGGTTCAAGCCAACGCTCATGCCCTGCCCAAAGCTGTTTTGACTGATTATGCATAGTGAATCTTATTTTCATCTCCATTTTCAGGGACGCAGACCGGGCTATTTCTCCTTTCTGGACCCCTTTTCTCCAGGAGTCTGGCTCTTCATGCTTCTAGCATATCTGGCCGTCAGCTGTGTCCTCTTCCTGGTGGCTCGGTACTCTTCCCTTCCCTTCCCTGTCCTCACACCGCCACCTCGTGTCCACTCTGGGAACTGCATGGGGCGGGGGGTGGGAGGAGGAGAGGATGGTTTAGAAGACCTTAGTGCCAAATAGAGATGGCACAGGGACTGGGGGCCTGAAATGCTCTCTGCCCAGCTGTCAACCTCACACTACCCGTCCATCTGTCCGTGCATGTGTTCCCAACCGTGCACAGTGCGGACAGGTTTGCTTGTCTGGATTTGCTTTTGTATTCTGGCCTCCTGCATCCCTGCCAACCGCCTCGACTTGGATAGGAGTTTTGGGAAAGAGAAGAGAGGGAGGGGGTGACAGGAAGATGTCTCTAATTAAACATGGTGCATTTGGCTACCCTGGCATCTATCTTTGCCATGATCTGCCCTAAAGTCCTGAATGATGAGAAATGGAGCCTGCAGATCCAGACAGAGTGGGGGGAGATTCGGGGTCGGAGGGGGCTGGCATCAGAGGCCACAGTGACACAGGCCAGGGAGCATGCATCCCTCCACAAAGGCTGGCCCTGCCTCTGAAAACACAGCTGTGTCGTTGAACAAAACCCACAGAGGGTAGCAGGCAACAAGAGGGTACATTTGTGCCCACTATTGAGTTGGGAGAAATGGTCAGGGTTAGGGGCCAGAGGATATTAGCCTTCCCTTGTCCCTAGAAGCCAGGAACTGTTCCTGCCCTGTGTGGAAGCGCTCCAGGCTATCCCTAAGCTGTAAACGTCCCAAGAATGTACTACACAGAGGGGTTTGTTTGGCCCGAGCTAAGGTAGCCTGAACTTCAGAAAAAACCACCTTCTACCCACTCAAGTCCCCAACCACACACTCAGCCCTCAGTTTACCACAGGAGACTGTTGAGTGGGAATGGAGAATAGTTTAGACTGAGCTAGAAATCCGACAGAGGCTCTGTAGCAAGTGTTCTCCTTGTCTCCAGAACACAGTGTCGGGGCCAGGTAATCCTTTGGCTCCTGCTCTATCTCTCTGAGGGTGGTCTTTCCAGGGTTGTGTTCCTTCTATGGATTGGGGATCCAGTGTTCTTTGTACTCAAGAATGGCAACAGGAATGTGTTGAATCTTACATGTCCCCAGTGTGCCTCTTCTTGTAATGATCAAAGGCAGAATCAGATGGCCTTCACGGCCACCCAGTAATCTTCAAAGGCACTGAGTTTGCTCTTGTATACCACCCATCCCTCTTGGCCCCATAGGCATTGCCACTGTCAAGTATCTGTTGTCAGTGACAGCTGGCGAGGTGCGGGAGCTCGCATGCTGTCTGACACTTCCGCTCTCCACTTCGCAGCGCTGTCTGCTACTGTGTTTAGGAAGCTGTCTGTGAGATCCAGGCTCCGCTGCTCTGAGATTCTCTCCAGCCCCCTGTGGATGAGCCTGTATGTGTGGACAGTTGGTTCTAGTGGAGTCTGCACAGCTTTCAAGTCACCACTAAGGCTCTGCACCTAAAGCTGCCCTGATGAGCTCTGCACCCTCCTTTGTGACCACCACACCCACATACTGTGCCAAATCTGACATTAGCACATAATAAATGATAATAATAATAATAACAACAACAGCAAAAGAAGATGTGTTAGCCTATTTTGGTAGGAGGCTGAGGCAGAAGGACGGCCATGCATTTGAGTCTAACCTGGGCTATGTAGTAAGCTCCAGGCTAGCCTGGGCTGGACTGAGACCCTGTCTCAAAGAATGACAATAGAAAAGGTATTAAAGGGCTAATCATGTGACTGCATATTTGTATGCTATGCAAACCTGGGATATTCTGCTCTAAGGCAACAGTTTGCACAGGGGTTCCATGGACTGCAAAGGCTCCTGGGAGCCTTCAGACACATGTGGGCATCGAGAACTCTAAAGCCCCAGCGCCTCTTCCTTCAGATAGGTTGTCCTTTTGTCTTCACATGCTGTACTTCTGGGTGACAGTTTAGAGCAGAAACATTAAATTCCAGGCCATCACCCCCAAGCCAGCTCATCGTCAGTGGTACCTCACAGCAAGGACAGGGGAGAGTGCTAATACAATACCTCTGCATCTCTAAGGCTGGGATCTAGGACACTGCATCTGATAAGAGAGAGGCAGTGGCTGTCAGTGTGGATACAGACCTGGGGCCATCCACACCTCTCAGGTCCACAGGCTTGTCGCACAAGGGCTTTTTAAAACAAGCCCTCCTGGCGGTTGTGAAGTAGCCAGGGTTTGAGACCTATAGAGTTAGGGTGAGAGTTTTTAAGCTGTGGCCCTGTAGGACCCTGGAAATGTTTCCTGGTCTCGTCGGGAATTCACCGTGAGTAAGCAAGGACCTTTTTCCAGGCTGCCCACCCCCAATGCTCTCATCTTCCTGACAAAGACATCACTTTTAGTCATTTTAAATATTGGAGGTGAACACCTGAGTTTACATAAGGGAGAAATGCATTTATTCGAAGTATTAAATAAAAGTAGTTTGAGAAGCACCAACTTTTCAAACTATTGGGGGGGTGGATCCAACCCACTTCACCCCCTCCATGGGAAAAGGAAATCCAAGAAGCCAAGTATAGCAGAGGGAAGTAGTGGACCCCACCACACAGGTAGAGCCAGCAAGATGAGTTGTGGGGCTCTCCAGCACCCCATGTCTACCCCCTCCTCACCCCAGGAATGTGATCTTCTCTCCTGCAGGTTAACTCCTTATGAGTGGTACAGTCCACATCCTTGTGCACAGGGTCGGTGTAATCTCCTGGTCAACCAGTACTCCCTGGGCAATAGCCTATGGTTTCCAGTTGGAGGCTTCATGCAGCAAGGCTCCACCATCGCCCCGCGAGCTCTGTCTACCCGCTGTGTCAGTGGTGTCTGGTAAGGCCCAGCAGCAGGACCAGGAGTAGACTAAATAGAGACCCAAGGCTGGGTGGTGGTGGTGCATGCCCTCAGTCCTAGCACTTGGAAGGCAGAGGCAGGCAGAGCTCTGAGTTTGAGGCCAGCCTGGTCTACAGAAGGAGTTCCAGGACAGCCAGCACTACACAGAAAAACAGACCAGCCCTTTCTGATGGCAAGGAGAACAGCCAGGGAGATTTGTCTTGCCAGGTAGACTCTAGCAGGGAGCCAGCTGTCTTAAAAATACAGAGGGTGATGGGCGATGTGGATGTGGGAGAGGTTCAGTACTATTTACTCTGTCCTAGTACCTAGCCCTGTCTCTGGGCTCTGAGTACAGAGGAGAACCAAGATAAGAAAAGGGAAGAGAGAAAGAAAGAAATAAAAAAGAAAGAAAGAAAGAAAGAAGGAAGGAAGGAAGGAAGGAAGGAAGGAAGGAAGGAAGGAAGGAAGGAAGGAAGGAAGGAAGGGATAAAATGAAACAGCCTTGGTGGTCTACAGCAAAACAACCTCTTGACCTGAAGACTGACTGAGTGGTTTGGCCAAGAGAGGGCATATGCAGATTTATGCAGATAAACCTGCTGTGAAGTCCCTGCAGGAGAAGGTTCCTTTGTTTTTCCTCCCAGCTTTTCCAGCCTTTGTCTTCCTGGTCGACCAGTACTCCCTGGGCAGCAACCTTTGGTTTCCAGTTGGAGACTTTATGCAGTGAGGCTCCACCACTGCCCCTTGAGCCTTGTTCACCCACTCTTGGCTCTGTGAGGCTGACCTATCTATCTCAGGAGCTACAGGAATGGTCAAACTCTTAGATTCTCCGATGGGCAAAAGATTCAACATTAGGACAGTTCTTTGAAAACTTACAGAAGCTATAGAGAAACTAGGGAAATAGGAACATAGGCAGCCTAGAGAGACAAGTTTGCAAAATACAAGTATTGGATCCTCTCTTAGCAACACACGATAGGTTTGACTGCCGTAGCTCTCGGAAATTACAGCCTTAGTCCCCCAGCCTCCTCCTCCTCAGCCTGTTGAAGTCAAAGGACGAGGAGATGAGGTATTTCCACCCTCGGTTACTAGTGCCTAGGTCACACAGTTGGTCTAGAAGCAGGTACGAGAGTTATTTCAGGAACTGGGCTAATAGCTAGGACAATGATACCTCTTTCTATCTAGAGCTTTCATTTGCCCTCATATGGCAAATATGGCAGGATTTAAGCCACTTGGGCAAGATGCTCACCTGTTCCCAGGTATTACTGAGAAGTCACTGAGTAGATTAACATACAGAACTGGGCTTCCTGTCCCCAAGAAGAGGACACTGTCTCAGCAGAGACAGTCACAAAACTCCCTCAAAGCCTAGGAAAGTTAGGCAGCAGCCTTGGAAGAACATCCAAGGGTGTTCATTTTGTTCCTTTGGCCTTTTCCTTCCAAAGGGTGCTCTTTGCCACTGGTGAGCCTGGGGCTGGTGTTCTTTACCTGTTGCATCTGCCATAGGCTCCTCACAGCACCCAAGGAAAGCCTTCCTCTAGAGAGTTTTAGAAGCCCACATCCTGCAGGGTGCTGATCTAAATAGCAGACCTCAGATGACCAAATCACTGTGTTCCAGAGCACACTGGGAGAGGAACTCTGTGACAAAGAGCCACCATGAGAGACCTTCACTAACCCCCCTGTCCACAGTTATCAGCGTGTGTCTCTGTTTCCTGAGTTCTTAGATTATTAATCAAGGTTTAGTTAGTCTCCTGGGAAAGTGGATGATCAGAAGACAGGATCGCCATGACCTGCCCTGGCCTCCCAGCCAGAGCAAGGGACAGAAAATGTCACATTGCTCAGAAGACTGCCAGCTTTACAACTGCTGATATCTTCAGATGGAGGGGCACAGCCCCACCAATGCCTTGGGATAGCTTGGCCTGCACTGGGTAAATTGAGCTGGCTGACAGCTTGCCCTTATGACCATGGCCCTGAACATCTACATGTCACCCAGGAAAGAGCAGGCACCAGAGTGTGGCCATGAGCCCGAGAGCAGCTCCTAGACAGCTCTGAGGCCATGTCTACATTCAAGGTACATTAACTCGGCTTCTCCTCAGTGTATCCAGGCTGCTGCTGAACTAGGGCCCGCCCCTAGGGATGGTCACAGTGTAAAGAGCTGAAGGGGGTACAGAGAGTGTGTCCTGAGCAGGGAAGGAAGCCTGTCGCTTAGAGGTCACTACTCGAGATAGCATCAGGGAGGCAGCCAGACAATTTTTATCCCCTTGCCAGCCTGGCGGCTTCTGCACATTTATCTAGTTTGTTCTAGATTGCTAATCACAAATGACATAGTACCTCATTTGCTGTTGCCAGGGCCCAGAGACATGTAGAGCAGGTACCATTATCCCCATTTAATAGATAAATAAACCCAGGAAAGACCAAGGACTTTCCTTGCTATCGTATTGGTGACCAGAACAACAAGAAGATAAAAGACAACCGAAAACCAAACCAAATCAAAACAGTCCACCTCCCTTGTGGTCTAGCATATAAAAGTCCATTGAGTTGGTGGATGGCCCTGTTGTGTCTCCCTAGGCAGACATCCAGCTAGAGTACTTGGTAACCTTACAAAAAGGGACAATGGGATTTCTTGGTTTTGAAAATCCACCTGGCAGCTGCCAGCTGCTGAGTCCCGTGACAAATGCTGTGCATTAACAAAGCAGTGTCTGCATACCGGGTAAACCCTTGTGAATACCGACACCACTGATCCTGAATTGGTGAGTCTCCAGCCTGATTTGTGGTGCTTAGATCTGTGTGTGAGCCCCTCACACACAAGGAGGTACTGGTGTAGATCCAGCCTAATGAGCAGATGGGAAAAAAGCTTGCTTAACCTACCAGACTGAACACACTGCCGTTTGGCATATATGCTGCCTGCATTGCAGAATTATTCAAATTTCAAATGAAATTCCAGCGACTCCATAAAATAGTCTTGTAAGTCTGAAGCAGCTTGTCCATTGTCAGAGGGTTTTTCCAATTTCAACTTCTCAGCACTCCAAAGATGCTTTTCACAAGTTCATCTTCATTGAAGACTTTCTGCCGTTTTACGGTCATAGAACTGGCTGGGTACAACTGTATCGGTATTTATCAAGGTACTTTCCAGAGCCTCCCTCTGCTTCCTGTAGCAGTCGGATAGTGCGTTCGGCTCCCTGAGTCGTAGGGATTAGCTGAGGTAGTATTGGATGTCGCTCATTTTAGGCATTCAGTGTGCAGCTCTGCACAAAGCCGTCATCTCATTCACCGGCTCATCTCCGATGTCCCCAGACCCTCGTGTGCATGGACTATACACCTCTTTTGAATGACAAGTAATCACATTTCAGAAATAAGAAAAAAAAATCACAGCCACTTATTATCTTCCGGGTAGCATTCACAAGTTTGGTGCGTGTCCCTTGACACTGTGTATCCTGCATCCTTCCCTTCCTTACACCGAGCTGATATCTCTTTCAGAGTAAAATACTTGCACACTCCTGCATCATAGCAGGACAGGGCTCAGACACCTAAGCCTCCTGGCAGTGCCAGGACAATGAAGCCTCTCTGGTCTCTTCCCGCATAGGTGGGCATTCACGTTGATCATCATCTCTTCCTACACGGCCAATCTGGCAGCCTTCCTGACTGTGCAGCGCATGGAAGTACCCATTGAGTCCGTAGATGACCTGGCTGACCAGACCGCCATTGAGTATGGCACGATTCACGGAGGCTCCAGCATGACCTTCTTCCAAGTAAATACTACACGGCTGCTCACCAGTATGGGGGAGGGCGGAAGGAAGATGAGATGCATGTGCGTTCATATTCGAAACATCTCCACCCATCTCATCCCCTCTTTTGAGCATCTCTAACCTTAGAAGTCTTCACGGGACCTAGTTTTCTCCCGTTCCAAAGAATTTCCCCAGAATGAGGTCTCAGGAGGATTTTGTATGAATATCAACCTATCCCCATATTGTTGTGCACGAGCAGCTGGTAATACGTGGGATGGGTTTAGAGCTAACATGATGAAGCCTTCTAAACTTATAATAGCCCTGTGTTTGTTTTATGTGCACTATACACTGTGGATCGAGCTTGCAGTCTTGTTTACATGACTGCATCGGATGGAGCTGATACGCTCCTTTAAATTTTAAAAAGCGAGTTGGATTTTATAGTTAGTACTTCGACAAAGCAAGATTAAAATAATGAGGGGGCTGGGGAGGGGTGGCTCCCTGGATAAAATGCTTACTGTGTAAGCTTGAAAACTTGAGATCGGGTCCCTGGCACCCACGTCAATAGTGAGTGGGTGTGGTCACACACACCTGTAACCCAGTGCTGGAGTAGAAACACAGACAAGTGGTACCCAGAGCTCACCTGCCAGCAGTATAGCCAGTCAGTCAGTGGACCCCAGACTCAGGGAGGAAACCCAGGCATCAAAAACAAAACAAAACAAAACAGATGGGGAATTGTAGAAGAATACATCCCAAACCCACTTGCGCTTGCATTCCTACGTACAGACATAAACACATGCACCTGCGCATGTGCACACTAGTGAAAGTAAAATAAAATGGTGCCTATGCCCAGTGTTTAAGAAATGTAAATGAAGATGGCCTGGGGGACAGGCACATTTGGATTCTTTGGGAACCTTGTAAGTCTCAGGAGGAGCCCCTGCCACAATATAGTATTCAATGACAGCCAAGCTGATTGATCACCAAGGCTGACAGAAGCAGGCCGCACAGAAAGAACAGTTTTCTTGTACTTCGAGAACTCCAGGGATGATCTTCCCTGGGGGCTCATGGTATCTAACCAACTAACATCCAAGAGGTTTGTTTTCACAGGAGATAGGCCCAAGGCTCGCTGTCTGTTTTCCAAAGGAATCTCTGTGCCTGTTGGCATCGGGACAGGGAAGGCTTTGTACAACTAGAGTTTGGATCGACCCCCAGAATTTTGTCTTGTTCTTATTGGTAAAACAGAAGCCAGCCTTGGGTGGTGGGGTTGATACATTCATTGGCTTAGGGTAGGTAGGAGACATCCACGCCGCTTCTTCAGAACTGTCTCTTCATTAGTCCTGAATGAACCTGTGTGCACTGTCCCAAACTGAGGGAAGATGAGGGATCATAACCAGAATTGGAATTCTGCCTGTCTGAGGAGGTTGGTGCTGAAGGAATTCTGGAGGGTAGCTGAGACAGAACCCGTGATCGACTGGTAGGCAGAACTCACAGAACAAGTCCCTTTCTCCTCTCCTAGTAAAGACACAGGTCTGTCCTCCATTATGCAATGGCAGTGACCTTCTCGGGGTGAGGTGATATAAAGGAAGAGGAGCTTGGCTGTGATGTGGGGTAGAGCGGCAGAAGGGCCCACCTCGTGATTCTTTGATGCCCTCTCTTTTTAAGCCAATGTTTCCTTTCTTATTTCCCAACCTTGCTTCCTTCTGATGTCTCCCCCAGAATTCCCGTTACCAGACCTACCAACGCATGTGGAATTACATGTACTCCAAGCAGCCGAGCGTGTTCGTGAAGAGCACGGAGGAGGGGATTGCCAGGGTGTTGAATTCCAACTACGCCTTCCTGCTGGAGTCTACCATGAATGAGTACTACCGGCAGCGAAACTGCAACCTCACTCAGATTGGGGGCCTGCTGGACACCAAGGGCTATGGGATTGGCATGCCAGTCGGTATGCAGGAGAGCGACAACCTTTGGGTATAGCTTCCTCCAGGCAGGGTCGGGGAGCCAAAGCCACTGAGTGCTGTCTAGAATCCATTAGCCCGTTTCCAGAACCAACAGGTTTGAGAACGACTTTAAGTAGGCTTCTTTATGGTTAAAAAAAAAAAGCAAGCACATGTACTTGTTCATTCATCCGTCCCTCCTTCCTTTCTTCCCCTCTCTCTCTCTCTCTCTCTCTCTCTCTCTCTCTCTCTCTCTCTTTCCTTTTCATTTTTAAAGACAAGGTTTCTCTATAGCATCTCAGATGTCTTGGAACTCACTCTGTAGACCAGATTGGCTTTGAACTCAGAGATCTGCCTGTCTCTGCTTCCTGAGTTGCTGGTATTAAAGGCATATGCTCCCACCGCCTGGTTACACATGTACCTCTAAGCAGAAATAAATGTGTATGTGTGTATATGTATGTATATGTATGTATGTGTATGTATGTATATGTGTTTGTGTGTATGTGTATATATTTGTATATGTGTGTATGTTATATGTATGTGTCTCTGTGTGTATCTGTGTGTGTCTGTGTATTGTGTGTGTCTCTGTGTGCATGTCTGTCAGTGTCTGTGTGTGTATGTATTGTGTGTATGTCTATGTGTCTGTGTGTTTGTGTGTCAGTGTCTGTGTGTGTATGTGTGTGTCTCTGTGTGTGTGTGTGTCCACACGCACACATGTGGAAGTCATTGGTTGACACTAGATGCCTTTCTCAGTTGCTTTCTATCTTAGCTTTTGAGATGGGATCTCTCACTGAATCTGGTGCTCACTGCTTTGGCTACACTAAGCCCCGAGATCCTCCTGCCTCCTCATCCCTAGAATTATAGGTGTGCTCCACCACGCCTCCATTTTTACTTGGGTGCTGAAGATCCGAATTCAGGTCCTTGTGTTGGCACAGAAAGTTCGTTACCAACTCAGCCATCTCTCCAACTCCCTAATCAGTAATTAAAGAACTAGTTGGCTAGTTATTTCATTCATTCACTATTCAGGGATAATTCTAACTATTGAAGAGCATGGATGCCCCAGCAGAGACTTTAGGCCTTATTCTCTTTGTCTCTCAGTTTGGCATGTTGGCCGTTTCTCTGTTGATTAACGTCTCTACTAACAGCGGGAAGAAAGAAGGGCTGAGACAAACACATCTTGCTGATTGTAGTTCACTGACAAGATTACAGGAGACGACATTCAAATTCTATGTAGATTTCACTGCTCTGTCTACTCTGACTTGGTGTGGGTCATTGAGAATGGGCACGGATGTACCATGCATTTACTGGGTGCCATCTGCTTTTGTAAGTTGTTTGGCTTCTAGAGTGGTGCCACAGCTGTCTTTCTCAAAGGACATTCACTTTGCCAATAGCTCTACCACCAAGAAATCAGGAGGTTCATTCAGCTGTTCTGACTGTGAGGGATCTAAGCACAGCCTCGGGATGGTCATGTGGGGCACTGACTATACCGCTGTGTCAAGCATTCCTCATGTAAGGCTGTTCCTGAAGAAGGTGACAGGCAGAAGAATAAAGACATGAGGACATTAGGTACATAAGAGCTCTGATCTTTGGCATGCAGACCTTGTAGCCACATTTTACATCCGTGGATTGATCTTTCCCTGACTGGAAGTGTTATAAATTACAGAATCCATTTACACCTTGGATTATAATGAGCGAGGTCTTAGAATCCAGGAGACCTGACTGTGGTACCTCAGAGAGGTGCTTTAACAAATCTGAGCCTCTGTTATCCAAGTAATAGGATTAAGTTTCTCATACCTACTCAAGGAGTCACTGTGTGGGTTAGGGCTGTAGTTGGCCAAGTCTCATGCTTAGCCTTCACTGGGGAATATTAATATCCTTTTCATTTTTTCCCGTAGTTCTCTATGCTGTTTGGTAAAAGCAAATTGCTTCTTAGAATATTGATTAGAAAGCAACCAAATGAGCCTGGGCAATAATAAAGTTCCTCTGAACGTTGTTGGGTCTGACACCAGCAGCTTTTGTAGACCAGAAGCTTTACTCTGTGCACTGGCAAACCTTCATAGACTCTGTTTACAGTCGTATTTTATCCGTGCCCATTAATATTACAGATTGTGAGCCTCTTTGAGAAATCTACTGGCTGACATTTACTTTCAAGATGGCGGGGTAGAACATGAAATGAACTTGGGGTGCACCTTGGTAATACTTTAGTGACTCGATAAATTTAGTCTAAATGTCAAGTACTTCCTTTCACGGGGAACTTGACCACACATGGTTGAAGTGAAAGAGACAAGTTCTAGGAAATTTTATTTATAACTGAGGGGAAAAAAAACGGAGAGAAAGGCCTTTGCCTTGACCCCGTCATGATATTGTTTTTATGAATATTATCTCACTTAATTGTGCCATGTGAGAAGTAGACTTGGCTATGCCCATAGTGCAGAGAACAGAAATTGTCCAAGGTCACAAACTAGAAAGAGATGCCTCGAACCTAGGATACCGCTCTTCAAACACAGCACTTTCTAGAACAGACCACATTGAGGTATGAGTCCCCCAGCTAGCCAGCACAAGGTAGATGGATGGGGTGGAGGTGTACTGCAGGGAGGTTCATATTCTCACATCAAGTGCTGGAAACAACAATATACAACTCCTGATGCATTTTGCAGCCAATTCGGAGATAAGATTCAGATCCCCCGAGGTTATACTCCATGACATTCTTCTAGTAGGAGGAAAGAGAGTTACTACAGAATGCCTGACATGGTTGGGCCCAGGAAAAAGAAGAAAACCAATAAGGAAAAATGGAAACTGAATCTGATGGCTCTGGAGCTGAGAAAGCCACCAGACAGCAGGCAGAACTGCCTTCAATATGGCCCCTGGGCCACTGTGGGTTTGGATAGAAGTACCTTGCAGCAGTGGAATACAGTCTTTAAATCTAGATAGTGTTAGCCTAACATCTGTCCACATCTGCAGGGCAACTTGTTCACGAACTCATTCACTACAAGTGTGTGTTACACACTCATTCTACAGATATCTGTTCGTGGACATCCATGACAAAAAATACCTTCAAGGCTGCAGGCTTGTTGTGGGTTCACTCAGTATAGTTGTGCCTAAAGAAGGTGGACTCTATATACAGTCCTGCAGTTTATGACCCAGCAGCCTGGGTATTGCCTTGGAACTTACCCAAAATGCAGAATTTTGGGTCTTGCCCTGAACCTACTGAATCAGAACATTCCATTTAACAAAATCTCCAGGTGATTCCTACACACATTAAACACCCTCGTTGCTGTGTTCAGGCTTCTTCCTTGTACCCAAGATCATAGGCATTCTCAGAGGTGCCTATCTACACAGGATCTTTGTAGGGATTGGGAAAGAAATCTAGGCAACCAAATTGTTTTTCCAAGTGTCTTGACAGCTTTTTCTTAATGATCACAGGCCTCTACCTGTTGTAGGACATTGAGCTTTCCTTGAATTCATTTAAACTTGTTTTTTATGATTAGACTTGGATCCTAGAACCAAAACTCCTCAACCATATTCTATTGGAAAATTTTTCAAAGAATTCTATACAATAGAAAGAAGCCTTCTGTTTGGTGGAGAAGGGGCCATAGGGACCCGGAGTGATTGGCAGGGCTGTAGGCTCTGGTAACCTTAGCTATGAGAGTTGGGGACATCTGGTTACTGGCTTCTCCATGCAGAAGGATGAGAGGATGCTCTGGCTAAGTGTCTTTCAGTGGTTGATGGCTGGTTATGGTAAGTGAATGTAAAGTATACTGTGACAATAGTCACAAATGCCCCAGAAGTGAATAGACGTGAAGTAGAAAGTTGGACATTTCACTAAGAAGTTTGTGTCCCATTAACTCACATGGTGGCTTCCTAGAGGCTAATGGGCAGATCTCCATCCAGTTTCCTGAGTGTCATTGTGCAGGTTGCTGAGTTCTGATAATCTGGTCCTCTATTTAAGTTAGAAAATGAGGTTGCTAGGCAGGGAGATGGGTCTGGGAAGCCATTACTCAGCCCATGTTGGGGTCTTTGGACATGGTCAGATGATCATGTTAGTCATATGGTAGAAAGGAAGTAGAGGAGCTGAGAAGGCTGTGCAAACCAGAAAGCCCTTCTTTTGGCAGAGAAGACAGAGGTAGAGGAGAGTGGCCTTGGAGACAGATGCTGCCTGCTGTGTCTGTGCCCCTGCCAAGGTTCAAGCTGACAGAGTGGACAGGATGCTGGGAAGGGGAGCGCCCTGTGTCTAGAAGAACAGCAACATCATGCCCTGGGTTTTCTTTTGACTCCTTAGGCTCAGTGTTCCGGGATGAGTTTGACCTGGCCATTCTCCAGCTGCAGGAGAACAACCGCCTGGAAATTCTGAAGCGGAAGTGGTGGGAAGGGGGAAAATGTCCCAAGGAGGAGGACCACAGAGCCAAAGGTAAGGAGGACCACAGAGCCAAGGATAAGCACCCTTGGGTCTTCCCACTACTTGACAGAACCAATATGGCCTTGTTCTCCAACCAAAGTCCAAGCAATCACTTGTAGGATACTTTGACACCAAAGCCTAGATTGGGCTGCTAGGGACTAGACCTATCACAGGGTCCCCTCACACAGAGACCCCAGAGATGCTATGTTATCTGAATCTACCCCTCAAATTTGAATGCTGTTGTTACCAGCCTGGCCCACAGCTACGTGGTATTCTTTTCGATTACTGTGATAGAAGATCAAATGAAGGTATGTTGTCAGGTGTAAGTAATTGGGGACTCACATTTTGAGAGGCAAACACCATTCAGAGAGAGCAAGCTGGGAATGCCCCATGGCTTTGAAACCTCAAGGCCCATCTTCCAGTGGCATACTTTCCCCAGAAAGACCACACTTCCTTAGCCTCCCCAGTGAGCAATCGCCAACTGGACACCAGGTATCCAAATGCTGTGAAGGACATTCTCATTCAAGCCAACACATCTGTCCTTCCTTCCCTCCTGTGTGGTTGCAATAGCTTGATCTCCCTTTCCCATTCCTGTGTCTTGACAGTGGCCAGAGTGATTCGTGTTTAAGATGCAAATTAGACCACAGCATCCCTCTGCATGAGCCTTTCAGCAATGTCCTATCTCACTCAGAATGCGTTTCAGGTTCCCTGGAGCTTCAAGGACCAAAGTGATCTATTCCCCCATCCACGAACTCTCTCTTTTATTTCTGTTACTCCCCAAGACTCCCCCATCCTGCATCTACCCTGGAGCCAGAGCACCTGCTCATTCCTCTAGGTGTTTGTTCCCCAGGATTTCTCTGTGGGGAAGAATAGGGGGGTCCCACATACAGGAGGAATGTCTAATGTTCCAGCAGCCTGGAGGCTTTGGCGGCAGCAGGCCCCAATAACATGAGGAAGTCTTTGGTTCCAAAAGGGTTTATTGTCATGGCGGATGGTGGATGAATCTGGAAGTACCCCCAGAGAACTCAGGCCAGTCCTGAGTTAAATAGGGAGGAAGAAAGAGGGAGGATTGGGGGAGGCATGCTTAATCTGCTCCGCCCTCTGGCCTTCATTAGTATGTAAATCCCTGGGGCCTGAGGCCTCTAGTCATGACCTCTACCTGTGCACTTTGGGAGGAGCTGTCTGGCCTACGTGACTGAACAATGTAATTCTATGGAGACTAGACTGCTTTTCAGGACCCTGGGTTCTGAGGGCGCTCCGAACTCCTGCCAGTTCTCACGCAGAGTCTCAGGATTCTAGGCAACTGCCCAGCCATGACCCAGAATACCCTTACGCAGTCCCACATTTCTCAGAGAGGACTCCTTCCCCTCCTATCTGAAACTTTTTCTTTCAAGGTTGTACTATGACTGTACAGTATCTCCTTATTCTTTGTTTGCTCACTTCCCCCTTTTATTAGAGTGAAGATTTTATAAGCGTGGGGTTTGTCTTCCCAAGGCCAGCCCAGCATAGGATATTTTCTTGGAAGGAAGGAAGGAAAGAAGGAAGGAAGGAAGGATGGAAGGAAAGAATGAAGGGAAGAAGAAAGGAAGAAAGGACAGTTGGGTGAATGGATGGTTGGGTGAATGGATGGACAGATGGACAGATGAACAGATGGACAGATGGATGAATGGTAAATAAAAGAATGAATACTACATTGGGTTGAATGCAAAGCAACCACAGACTGTATGCGCAATAAGGCGTGCAGAGTGTCCCTGAGCACCCAGGAGACACAGGCGAGTTCTGATTACACCTAGCACAGACTCACTAATGCCTGCTAGTTATTTTTGGCTAGCTTATATTCTCAACATATCCTGACTTGGACAATAAATCATAAGGTCACCCTCGCAGTCTCCTTGCAGCCTCGCTAAAATAGGCAACAGATTTACCTGTGCACGCTCTCCCTTCGGAAAGAGTAGAATGAAGGAGAGCGAGCACTTGCCTTTCTGCTTGGCATGAATGATTATCTCCACAAGATGTTGAGTGCTGCTGTGTTTCTAAGTGTTTATGTGTAGGCTTCCATCTGGCAAGGCCAGGTCTTAGGAGTGCAACTCTAGGAGGCTGGTTATAAATAATAAAAAAGAAATTGTGCCTTCTTAGGAAGTCATGAAGCCACACACTTCTTAGGATGCTCCCTTCACAAAAGCCGGAGCCACCCATTGGGATGGCCATGAGTTGACACAGGCATTGGCAGATCTCAGTTGAATCCCAGCTCCACCCATTGCTAGTCTGTAAATGTTGGCATGTAGTTAATGTGACTGAGCTCACTTCAGCCTTTATGATGACTACAGAAACCAGCGTGCTGTAGACTTGCTGGGACGGTGAATCCAAGGCTGGAGAGTACTACTAGATTCTATTCATAGGAAGGGCCCAGGGCATCCCAGCCATTACTGCTCTGCTCTGGAATGTGGCCCATGCTACTCTCAAAGAATCCCAGGATGGTCTTTTCTGTTATCTGTCTGCAAAGGATCCATTTCCAGCTGTCACCCAGCCAATCAGTCATCCAGTGAACAGGAGATACTGAGGTACCATGAGGTACATTGCTCCTGGGAAAAATCAAGTCATACAGACTTACCATTAAAGAACTTGAAGTTTCAGGAAAGATTATCAAACAGCGTCAGTACTGGCCAGACTACAGGGAAAGATTGGGGTGCATGCAGAGGGGACTATTAGATTCTTTTCTCGGAAGAAAATAATGAAAGAAATACAGAGAAAAATATCAGGACTTGCTTACAGATTAGGTATAGCAAAGATTTTGAAAATGCCCAGATCCTGAGCAGGTAAGGACAGTATGAAGAGGGCATCACAGGGAGATAAGCAGTATAAGGAAGGATACAGAAGCTGAGAAGGGCAATGCACAGGGCCTGTGTGGGGCAGCTGAAGCCTTGGCTCAACACATGGGCTAGTTTGAGGAAGCTGGCTGTAGATGTGAGAGGTTCTAGAGCAAGCTACTGTGGAACGGCAAAAGCCAGTCCTGTACATGGTGTCAGAAATTATTTGGAGAGCATCTCTGATCCCAAAAGATAGCTGTTGCCTTGGGAGACACACCATCTAAACAAGTCACACTCACGGCAGACATGATGCTGTTGAAGGGTCAGACTCTGGGTTTGCTAGAGAAGTATTTTGGAATGCAGATATTTTCTTGTTTCGTGCTGAAGGAAAATGATAAGGTTGAAGACAGAAGTTAACAAGTAAACAAAACAAAGATTCAAAGCCACCAAGTCTACAAAACGGATAAAAGGATGGTTAATCAGGGCATGTTGGGTTGTGGCCTATCCCTGCCCAGGAGACTGCTCCATGCTGACATCTACTGTTGGTGTCACTCCCAGAATGAGCTGAGGAGACATCTTTTTGTCACCTAAAGGAGTGTCACCTTTAGAGTTTGGGAAACCCCAGCCTTATATGACATACCACAACAGGATAGCAGCATGGGAAGAGGCATGCAGGGTCAGAGGGCAGAGAAAGGGGAAGGCCTGAAGTTTCCCAGGGTCCCAGAAAAGAACACTGGAAATCTGGGTATAAAGAGTAGAAGAGGAGACGCCCATGCACTTTCTATGAAACGTCGTGGGAAACGTCGTGGTCCCCTCCCATCCTACGGTCAAAAGTACACCCAACGCAAGAGGGAAAAGATACAAAGGAGACCCTGAATTTTACCTGAATTTAAACCAAAAACGACTGAGAAGTCTGTGTGCCTGGCACTGGAATGAAAATTGATGTTTGAGGTAGAAGTTAAGTCTATTCACAGAAAGCAAAAGTATTTTCCCTGCATTTGTTGGCTTTGGAAATCCCTTCCCATTCTACAGAGGTTTACGGAGACTGATCAGACAGCAGAGGTGGAGGTGGAGGGAAGAGGGAGACTGGGAGTCAGGCCCCAGAGAAAGATGAAGTGGCGTGTATGGGAGGCCTCTCTGTGATGTACATGGGGACCTAGGGCTCTGTGGCATAGAGGGAAGAACTGGCAGATGAAACTGTCAGCGGAGTGACCCTGCCCAGGTCACTGTGCCTCAGGAGACTCCTGGGTCTTCCCAACCTCCCAACACTAACTTGCCTTTGCAGCGCCCTTTGGAACACAAGAGCGAGCACTGTCATAAGAGCCAAGGTGCTGGAGCAGGGCTGTCTGGAGGATGCTGCACACATTTCCATGAAAACCACAATGTCGGCTGCCCGCCCAGCCATGGCAACCAAGGCCAGCTTCATGCAGTGACCCCTCTTCTGCCATGGCTGAAATCCAGGCAGATTGTTCAGAGATGCCTAAGCCTCCTTGGCCAAGCAAAACCCCCTCATGACTTCTTACAGGCCATGCTGAAAGCGCTGGCCCAAGATAGAGGCCGTGCCTCTGTTTCATTTTTCTCTGGCTAATTAGCCATTGCATTTATCTTTGCCCCTAACTCAAGGCTCAAAGGACTCAGACTTGGGGGAGCAACGTGACACGAAATATCTCCTCCTTGAAGTCTTTAAATGGCCACAGAGGGTTGAGCCATGGGAGTTTTCCCCCTTGTGTCTCAAATAGCAGGAGGTTTAATTTGCTTTCCCCGGTAGCTCTCGGGTCATCTTTCTTTTTATAGTTTGTACCAATTGGCTTTCATGTGCTCCTAAAGAAACGAGGGGACTGTGGAACAGCAGAGAGATGGAGGTGACTGGAAGTAGGAGGGGGGTCTTTTTTTTCCCAGAGACCTCTGAAACTGACAGTAACTGCCAGCACGTTGGTCTCAATTAAAATGTACCAGACAACATGCGGGAGCCTAATGTAATCCTTCTCCACTTTGTTATCCTATTAAAATGCACACAATTTCAAAGAAAGGGAACTGATGCTTACCCTACTTTTAATCCAGCATTACAGCTCAGACACCAAGGCCAAGAAGAATCCGATCACTGAGGTAATGCTTCCTATCTTGAGCTTTCTTCACGGGCCTTATGTCAATGCAACAACCTTCTCGTCATAACCTCTTTTCTCTGTCCCCACCTGAAGCTTGGCAACCAGCTACCTTCCTGCAAACACTGAGAAATAAGATGGCAGATCCTGTGGAAGTCTGGAAACAACAAAAAAGGCCAGGCTCCACTCCAAGCTGTTTTCATTTTGCTCGGGTTTTCTCTTTTTCTTTTAAATGTATTTTATTTGTTTATTTTCTCACCCTGCTCATATAAAAGGAAATCTTGCCAGCCATTCTCAGAGGCCAGCATCCCCATGCAAGGGGATTGGATTACCAAAGGCTTCTCAGAACAATCACAGGACAAAAGGCGGTGGGTGAACCCCAAGGAAATTAAATACCTTTATCTTGAAAAAAACACCAGCTCGTAATCAGGGCTTCAAAGGAAGACAAACACTCAATCAGGCTGTGAAAATCTGGGTCCCCTTTCAAGAATGGCGAAGAGGCAGCGCTGTTGACTTTTGGAACCCTTGGCTAACAGGAAGCTTGCTGTCTGGCACAGTGGGAATGAAAGTGAGACATCTTAGCAAGAGTGGGAGTGCAGAGGGGGGAGGGGGACTCTGGGAAGGCTTCCCTCCCTCTTTCTTCTCAGAGGGCCCAGTGAGGGTCTCCTTGTTCTCCGGTTTCTTTGGAAAGCTCTGAAGGTGGGAACCCAACTTTGGGAGTTTGATAGCAACTCCGAGAGAGATACTTCCAGGAAGCACCCTCCCTCCCCATCCCAATCAAATCAGACTGAACACTAGGAGGCAGAGAAACTCCAGAGGATTGTCAGAAAACACAGCAGGACCAGAAACAGAGATAAATGGTGACCCGGCCAGTCTGCAATCAAGAATGGTAGACATGCTGAAGACCATACTCCCCTCTGTCTGGAAACTAAGCCAAGTTAAGCTGACACATCACTGCTTCAAACATCTGATGTCACATTCTGCAAGAAAGAAGGGGTTCCCGAAGTGACCTGTGGCCTGTATGTAGAATCCCTCACCCCTGCCACCTTGGACGTTCTGGGCAATAAAGCCAGTTTTCAGGATCCCAGTTAAGTTTTATGAGCATCTACCGTAGTGGAGGGATCACAGCATGACCGGATAGCTGGTGTGCTGTGAAGGCTGGGGGCTCTGCTTCTGATCTAGATTTGGGTGTAGAACCTTGGACAATGCATTTAAATTTTGTACTTTTCTTTCCCTTGCCAGGAAAATGGGGCTACGAGTTGTCAAGGGCAACTACAAGGTCAAAGTTAAAATAGTTTTCAAGGGCAGAGTTAGAATTGTTAGCATGGAACCTTGCTCATAGCAAACACTCCTAAAGGGAGCCTTCATATTTTTAGAGTACATAACGTTGCCATCAGATCTATTTAGAAATTACCCATTGGCTATGAAAAGTTGGACAGCCCAAGTTCTCTGTCTTTTTAGTGTTTTGATGTAGTGGGAACAGTAGGTCCCTTTTCTAGCCTGCCTAACAATTGGAGGAGATTGCGAATGGTTTGGGAAGTGCACTATGAACTATGATGAAGTGCCTCTCCCGTAATTGCAAGATTTCTCAAATGCTTGTTCCAGTTTGTGTCCTTCTTTCTCATGCTTCTCCAACTGTCCTTTCCAGAATCTGCTGGGTCTAAGTGAAAGAGGTCACGGTGAGGGCAAGGAGAAATGGGAAGCTTTCTCCTTCATAGTGTCAACCAATGCAAATGTGATGGTTACTGGGAAGGTCATGTGGGTCACTCTATACACGCTAAAGGAGGGGCTGCTGTTTATAACAAAGAGTCCCATGGAGATGGCCCTGTCTGATGTGTCCACATGGCTGTAGGAGGGTGTGACTCTAAAATGATTGAGAGCCACATGGATCCAAGAATCTATGTTTGCGTCAGATACTGTTGGAGAGTCTGACACTGCTCAGAGCCTAGCGCCTGCCACAGCACTAAAGAGAACATATGACGTCACTTGTGGAGATCATATGTCATGACACTTGTCTGTCCTTTCTCTATATCCATGTGGTGTAGCTGCCCCTCGCATCATGTCTCAGGTACAGATAGATGCGCTGTCACTTGAAACCCAGTGCTGGTTAGGGCTAAGAGGTATGTCTACCAGAATCTAAAAAAACGATTCTTAGCTAGGCGGAAAGGAAGGAAGGGGGCAGGTGCATGAGTAGGATTGGAGTCTCTTCACTGCGATATCTCCTGATGATATCTGTTCCCCAATCCCATTCCAGAGTCAAAGAGAATAATGCATCTTCATTTTGGGAGCTAGTATTTGTATTTGTGGGTAATCTGTGAATGACACCACAGCTAGTATTTCACCATCCGGGGATTTGCGGGGAGAGTCGGAGTCTATTTCAGCTAATGTGTGCTGATTGCAGTAGCACAGCTGAGGCTCAGGCTCCGGGTGTCAGGAGGAAACCCCAGTTTCACAGCCATCTGTCTAGGTGGCTTATGCGCTGTCCTGTGTACTGGAGGGGATGGAAGCAGTGACTAGATCATTTTCTAGTCCCTCCTGCAGGTGCTAAGGCATCTGTAAGGGCAGCCAGGATCTTGCAGGCTGGAGCAAACCCCTCCCAAGCCCCAGCTGATGAATGGCTGTGTGCTGTGCAAGGCATTAGACTTCTAGGGGGATGACTGATGACAGTGTTAAACAGAATGGCCTAGCTCTCTGAAATGCGCCCCTCCCCCTCCTCCATCTGTTTCTCAAGCTCTCACTCTGCCAGCAATCCATTCTTGCTTCTACTTTTCAATAACTTCCTAAAGGCAAGGCTGGTATAGAAGCCTCACTCTGAAGAGGAAGAAGAGGCCACTCAGCCAGGAGTTGGCACGCTGGAGGCCAACACCCATAATTAACAGGTTGGCGGTGAAAGCCGTTTGATGGCTCCTGGCCTCTACCAGGATCCCATTAAAGCCTCACCTCCTTCTGAAAGCATGTCTAGATCAAATCAGTGTAGTCTTAGCACAGATCACATGTTCCCTTCTTCCCCTCCCCCACTCATCTAACATGGGGATCTGTGTCATGGAGTAGCCACGTCAGTGTTCTGCTGCTTCAGAAGGTCTAGACCATCTGGCTGGAGGCCTCACTGAGAGTCTCTGGGGTTAACAGTTACCACACACAGCATTTGATGAGGTCACAATTCAGATCCAGAGTTTTGTATACTGTAGGCCCCTACATCTGGGTTATCTATCTCCTTCCTTCTGATCTTTTATGTTTCTTCATTTTGTGTGTAGACAAATGTGGTGTGTGTGTGTGTGTGTGTGTGTGTGTGTGTTCATGTGTTCTCATAAGTATAAGTGCATGAGTGCCTGCATGTTTGTGCATGTGTAGTCCCCAAAGCTGATCTAGAGTCTTCCTACCTTTGATTGAGATCATTTCCTACCTTTTCTGCTTAATGTTATATCTCTCGATCAAACCCAAAGCTTAACAATACTGCTAGTCAGCTACAACAGTCTGGCCAGGCAGCTTATTCTTTCTAAGGCTGGAATTAGAGGCAAGCAACCACATTCGTAGGGCAATGATGTAGGAGTCTTGGTATCTGGACTCAGGCCTTCCTGCTTACGTAGCAAGATCTTTAACTGCTCAGCCACCTCTCCAGTCTCTTCTGGTCTTTGTTTTCCCCCTAGAGCACCTGCTCTGGGCTATAGCCTATGATGGTGGGGTAGAGAGTTACCTAAGGCCTGGTTCTTCCTATGAATCTAATCTAACGGGAAATCTAGCTTCATAAACATAGCTGCCATGATTGTTGTGTCCTCACAATCAGAATGATGCACACTGTTATTAGTGAGACACACAAACAGCAGAGATGACAGAGTTGTGTATGATCAGGTAAGCCACCAAGATAAGGTGGCCCAGAGTTCAGTGATAATGGATGGGGTTACCCAGGTGTGTGTGTATGTGTGTGTGTGTGTGTTTGAAGAAATGCTGGACTAGTTATTCATGCGCCATCTATTAGCAGATAACCTGAAAGGCACATCTGTGGGGAGGAGGATTTTAATTTGACTTTCAGTTTCCAAGCAATTTCAACTCCCTGTGGAGAGAAGGCAAAGGTACAGTTCAGTCCACTGAAACTTTAAAGCAGCAAACCTCAGCCTTCCTAATGCTGTAACCCTCTAATACAGTTCCTCATGCTGTGGTGACCCCCCCAACCTTGAAATTATTTTCATTGCTACTTCATAACTGTAATTTTGCTTCTGTTATGAATTGTAATGTCAATATTTTTGGAGCTAGAGGTTTGTCAATGGGGTCAGGACTTAGGTTCAGAACTGCTGCTTTAAGCTATTTGAAGACACACACATTCACCTGGCGCCCATGCAACCAGGAAGCATCCAAGAGGCCAGTCAGAACCAGAGGGGGCCTAGCCTGCTAGTGACCCATTTCTGCCTGCTTAGTCCCACATCCCAAAGGTTCCACAACCTTTTGCAAATGATGCCACCAGCTGAAGACCAAGTACTCAAACACATGAGCCTGTGGATAATATTTCAGATCCAAAGCCACAGAAATGCTTAAAAGGAGTCAAAGGGCACAGACAGGAGCACCAGGGCATGCTGGGAAATGCAAACAGTTCTGTATTGCTAGCGATGATGTCACAGGTTTTACATTTCGAAAAGATCAGTTTTATGAAGGGTGGAGTTGAACAGAAAGTGGCTACATGCAGAGGAATCACCTTGAAGTCAATGCAGTAGTCCAGGCAAGCATTGGGATGATGGCATGGGTAGAGAGAAGGAGATCCGGATAAAGCCAGCAAGATTTGGTAATAACCAGGGCTTGGAGGAGAGGTAAGAAACCAAGAGCAAGCCTGGGTGACTGGTGAGGTTGGAAGAGAGCATCAAGCAATGGTTTTATAAAAAGCTAAGAAGGGAAGTGTGATTGACAGCGTCTAGCGCTAAGGTGATTGACAGTGTCCACTGCTAAGAGAGGCTGTGGAAGATCAAGGGTGGGAAATGTCCCTGAGCTGAAAAACAAATATTGGGAAGTGATATCAGGGGAGCAAGACTCTATCACATACAAGAGCAGCAGGTGATGCCAGCATGTGAGGCCTAACTAGGACTTGCAGAAGTAAATCTCGATTAGTAAATTCATTTTCTCCTTCAGGGCCTAAAAGCTTCTCAGGTGTTCAAAATTATGTCTAAGGTCTGAAAAGAAAAATATCGGCTTCCCAATGCACAAAGAAAACTTGCAAAATTAAATTAAGACATGTTTAATTAAATATCTCCAAAATGGAACATTGTTCCAACTTCATTAATTTTTAAATTTAATATTCATAAAACTGCATCTCATTTCGACACAATTTGGGGGTTAGATTTTCTCATTTTACAAACATTCCCTTCTATGCAGTGAAGGCTGAGAAATCACAGCCAATTGTCAATTAACTATTTCTTTCTGCTCTGTAAAACCAGAAGCAAAGAAATTTTAGATGCATTTGGTTGTAAAATGTTGGGTGCATTCTCTTCTACTTGCTTTTATGTGGGATGGAGTCCCCAAATGTATGTGTTTTAGAGTGTCTTAAAATGATGCTGATATTGACAGCTCTGTTCGAAAGCTCACAATGATGGAGAAGAGGGAGGAGGGATATTGAGTGGATGGAATTGGAGCAGTTAAGGGAAAGACAGGAACTGGAGAGAGCCAGTGGAGAGGTGAAGATAGAAAGGTTCAGGAGGTAACTGCTGGGGAGGTGGGGAGTGCAGACAAGGCACAGCTGACAGGCCCTGAGAGGAGAAGCAACACTCTTCCAGAAACAGGAAGGAAGAGCTCTTCTCAGAGGCCCTAGTCTTCTTCTTCTTCATCTCAGGTAGATCTATCTTCAAGTGATGGGGTTATCTTGGAGTATCCCAACATGATCCAAAGACTCCCTTTACCTGGGGCAAGTGGCCATCCTTTTCATCACCAAAGTCACTTCTCTAGGCTGGGCTGGCTCAAGAAGCTTTTGAGGAGTCATGGGATGTAATAATGCTCCCCGCTTCTCACCATTCCTTATCCATGGGCTGCAGCACCAGCCTTCAAACCCAAACCAGATCCTGGGGCATACTCTTTCTTTCTTAAGAGATCCTATATGTCTTATCCCCCAGTCCATACAGATTCTGATATTCCTATACTCAAATGTCTTCTGTCCCCGGTAGCCCAGGTGAGAGAGACTGGTATTGAAAGAAACCCAAGCTAGTTTACTCCCCCATTTTTAAGATTGCTGTCTTGGATTAACTGGGATAGAGGCCTCTGTGCTGATTGGTGTCAATTTGGAAAAAGCTGACCTCATAAATCTGCAGACCAGAGTGTATGATCTGCTAAAATTACTGCTTGTGTGAAGCCTCAGGTCCACTGGAAACAGACCATCATCTGGGCAGAGAATGACAACTATGTGTTGTTTAAAAAAAGAATAGAACAGACACCCATCCTGTTCTTTGTGATGAGAAACCCGAGGTATCTTAAAATGGTCAGGTAGCATCCAACTCCTGTACCTTTCTGTGGAGCATCTTATATGGTGCAGAACTGGTTCTTCCCAACTACAGCATAGCCCCATGCCCCACGACAACTTAACTAGAGATCGATCATGAAATAATTCTGAAGAGAATAGGACTTAAGCCTTCCAGTCACCAATTTCTTAGATCGAAGGGCTTTTGAGCTATTGTTGTCGTCTCCATTCTATCGAAGTGTTTCTGACACTACTCTAAGTCTGGTTTCTCCACAACCAAAGAGTTGTGTGTCTAAACTCGCCAAGGTGCAAATGAAATGGCTGTAATCATTCTACAAATATGTATCAAGTTGTCTTTAGATATCCTACTAAGGATATCTAAAGTGAGGTTATGACCCAACTTTAAAAAACTTAAAAATGCATAAATGCTTCCTGTCTTAGTTAGGGTTTTATTGATAAGAAGAGATACCATGACCAAGGCAACTCTTATAAAACATTTCATTGGGGCTGGCTTACAGTTTTGGAGGTTCGGTCCATTATCATGATGGGAAGCATGGCACCATACAAGCAGACTTGGTGCTGGAGGAGCCAAGAGTTCTACACCTTGATCCAAAGGCAGCCAGGAGGAAACAATCTTCCTCACTGGGTGGAGCTTGGGCACTAGAAAATCTCAAAGCCCGCCTACAAAGTGACACACTTCCTTTAACCAGGCCACGCCTATTCCAACCTCCTAATAGTGCCACTTACCATGGGCCAAGCACATTCAAATCACCACACTTCCAGAAATAACAATTTGAAACTAGTTGTAGGCCTGCCTAGCTGGGGAAAAAAAATATCACCTGAAAAGCTTATTTCAAATACAGAGTTCTGGAGCCAGTGAGATGGCTCAATAGGTGAGGGTGCTTACTGTCACAGCTGATGGCCTGCCTTTGATTCCCAGAGCCTACATGGTAGAGGGAGGGGACCTACTCCTGAAGGTTGCCCTCTGACCTCCATACGTGTGGCACCTATATGTGAGTGTATGAATGCACAAACCGACATGCAAAGAAATAGATGCAAGAAATGATGATAAAATACAGACTCCGTCTTCTGAAGTACTGATTCAGTGGGTCTTGGGAAGGACTAGAGATCCCAATTTCAAGTTTTCCAGGAGTTTCTGATAGCACCCGAGTTTGGGATGCACTGGTCCAGTGGAGGTGAAACGGTTTACTTTCCAAATAAGCTTAATAACATTTTAGACCCATCTCCCAAATGTCCAGGTCTAGAATTATTTCAGGGTTTGAAGATTTGAGATTTTGGAACAGAAACTGGCTGGGCATCCCCTGACCTGGAAATGTAACATCTAAACTTCTCTGAAATCTAAAATTATTTAAGCATATGCCTAGATCTTCAGATTTCAGAGTTTTGGGGTAAGGGTGACCAACCTAAAATATGCTGGCTCTGGTGAGCTAGATCCCAAAACACATTGTTAAGAAGATCAGCTAGAAGTTTTAGAGTTTAAGGTATTTTGGTGTTAAATCAGATTAGGCCTTCATCCCTCTCTTAAGACAATCCCCAGCTCCCAGCCCAGTACTCTCTTGTTGTTTGTCAAACCCTCTCCATTCACAGATAGATCTTCCTGCCCCAATTTACTGCAACCATCCTGCTTCTCTTTCAAAGGACAAACAAAATCTCTTCCAGGAATGCATATGCCTGACCATCTCCAAGTCTCCCTCTGGTTGTTTTAGACGACCTTGAATTAATTGCCTTGGTGTGTCTTCCCCTCCCTCAAAGTAACTGCTATTCCTTGTCACTCTCTTCCAGGCCTGGGAATGGAGAATATCGGTGGAATCTTCGTGGTTCTTATTTGTGGCTTAATAGTGGCCATTTTTATGGCTATGCTGGAGTTTTTATGGACTCTCAGACACTCAGAAGCATCCGAGGTAAGCTTCCAAAGACTTCCAATGGCATGCCGGCCACAGCAGTGTGAAACACTCGGGCTTCTGTAAGCATTTCAGACAGGACTTGTAGAATGCTCCCAGAGAGTACACAGGATAGTACAGTGGGAAAAATTTTAGTCCCCAGAGTAAAAGATCTGAATACACACTGTCACATATTGATTGGTTAACCACAGAAAGGGCTCCAGATTCTCCTTGGACACAGCCATCAAGTGAAAATGTGAGGAAGATATTTTATGAACTTCAGTATAATATTGTACAGTGTGTATGTGAAAGTACCAGGTTTCTCATGTAAAATATGACCTCAGACCTTCCATTTTCACTGTGTTTTTACTGTACAGGCAAAAAAAAACAAAAAACAAAAAAAAACACCTCAGAGATACCCCAACTTGAAGAACCAAGAGGTTCATTTTCTATCTTAGAGATTTTTAGTAAGTTTAATTCTCTAGCTGAGGCTTTGAGACTGGGTTCACTTCTACTTCACATCTATGGAAAGTGTAAGAAGAATCCATGCTTTCTTCCATTGGTCTTCCCTCCCTCCCTCCCTCCCTCCCTTCCACCCTAGAGAAGATGCTCAAATCCTTGTGTGTTAATGTGTGCACTGTGAGACTTCTTTTTAAAAATGTATTAGCCTAGCAGCTCTGCTCTAGATATTCCTTAAGCCCTCCTCCTTTAACTTTTGCTGAGGAAATATCCCCCGACTGTCCAGAAAGCACCCTGGAAGCCTATGGGTACCACCTCCTAGGAGACTTGGCCACGACATCACTGCCTGTCAGTCGCTTGGCTGTCTGTGGCCAGCTTGTTCTGCCCTTTGCTCCTGCATGAAGAAAGCTTGATTTGATTTCCCACTTCCCCCAAGAAATGAAGAGTAGCCAGTGCCAGTCTAAACATCCCCCTCACCTAAAAATATATGCATCAGGCCAGCTGCTGCTGCTGCTGTAGCTGGGGGTGGGATGTTTGCAGTGCCTGAACCTGATCCTGCCACTCCTCAGATCTAAGACTGTTGACCTTCTCTCCAAAAATCCACACGTGTGCCCTAGCTGTTCCTTTTAAAGAGTAGCAATGTCACCATCACCGTGCCTTACACCATCCTTCTCCTGAGCTAAGGATATTTGGTAACAGGATTGCTTCTCGATACCTTGTCCCCCTCTTTGCACTTGATCCTAATCCAGCCTTGCTTCCCTATACCCCTGCCATGAAGAACCTTTGCCCCATTGTCTGACCCCTTCAGCAAAGAGCAAACCAAAGAGAACATGTCATTCCCAGACTCTTTTGTCCTTTTTCTTACTCAACATCAGAGCTCACGGGTCCCCTGGTATGTCTGCTTCCAGTTCAAGTCCCCTCTCCCTTTGCCCATTCCTTAAATTCTATGAATGCTTATATATTCCATATGATCCGGATTGGGTGTGTCTTTCATTCCCCGTGAAACTTTCCCCATCTCTTCTCCTGCCTTTTATTCTGGGCCAGCAGAACCAAGCATCCTTCAGCCACCCCAGCACCAACATAACACTGACGTAAAATGCTCATACACCATCCCACAAGGCCTCTAGACACGGAGGTACTTGGATGTAAGGACTGCTTGCTATCCCTGCATTTCCATGGCAAATCATAGGGTTTGACCCACCATAGACGGTAAATGAATGTGGTTATATTCTTGTCACATGTAATGGATTAAGCAGGTGACAAGGGGCTTGTTGCCATAGTAATTATTAGAAGCACAGGGGTTTAGTGATTTGCCAAGAGTTTCTATTAGTGACAGTGATGGGACTAGAATCAGAGCTGAGAGCATGTTCGGCCATATTCTATGAGCTGATTGCCCCTGCTTCAAAGGGGCCATTTCTCCGCGGAGCTTAGGCAGGATCTGAACTTAACATTGAAATTCAATGGTTCCCAGACCACTCTGATAGCTAAAATGAAGAGGAGGCTGTATTGGCTGTGTGGCTGTGGTCCAATATTTGTCCCATAGATAGAACACAAGAAAGAGGCTTCTTCGGCTATTGTGTTCCCGGAGTGCCGCTGTGACCTCAGAGATGAGAACTCAGCCTAGTATGCTTGGGTTTCAGAGTCAGACAGGTTTACGTTCTAATTCTCAATAGGATACTCATTACTCGGTTCTTTACAAAATATATAATATTTCCTGAGTTCCTACCTACATATCTTCAAAGGGAATATTATATTATTATAATATTAGTAATAGTAACAACAGTGGCACATCTTTATAATTCTTTATCCGTTGGTTGTCTGACTCCCAAAGCTAGAATAGCCCAAACCCTTTGTAAGTTTGATACAAATGCTTTTCTTCCCCCAAGCTTAATTAGTGTGCACCACCTTTGCTGCATTCATTGTGAACATTTTGCTCTAGAAATAACAATGTGCTCAAATATGGAGTTTGTCCTAGATCCACAGGGTGTTAAACATAATACAAGGTGTTTGCACAGTGTAATGCCTTTTCTAAACTCTGGAATATTCTGCATTTTGAGACACAGCTGGAGACAAGCATTTTCTACTATAGTACTGTGGACCTTCAAGTGTACAAGTGTTTATTCCAGTGGTTTGGGGGGTGCATTGTGTACAACCCATTGGTAACTTCATTCAGGACAGTTACAAGGAAGTCAAGGCTTGTGATGGCCTTTGGCCATGATAGGACTGTCATGTTGGTGGAGATGAAAGGGAAAATAGGGAAGAAAAGGAGGCTGCTTCTTCCCACTGTGTTTCCAGAATACATCATCTATCGGGGTTGTTGAATGAAGGAAGCTCTGCGGGGGCGGAGGGGGGCGGGGGAGGGAGGCAGGAGTTGAGCCTTAAGCAGGAGAGGGAGTGAAGCCTTCATTTAACCTTTTCACTTGAGATGAGAGGCCCTCCCACCATTCCATGCCTACAGACACAAGGAGATGCCGGTTCTGAGTGGCTATCTGTGACCTCCGCTGTCTCCCCCCAGGTGTCTGTGTGTCAGGAGATGGTGACGGAGCTACGCAGCATCATCTTGTGCCAGGACAATATCCATCCCCGGCGGCGGCGCTCTGGAGGCCTGCCACCCCAGCCCCCGATCCTGGAGGAACGCCGGCCCAGAGGCACAGCGACACTCAGCAATGGCAAGCTATGTGGCGCCGGGGAGCCAGACCAGCTGGCGCAGAGACTGGCACAGGAGGCCGCCCTGGTGGCCCGAGGCTGCACACACATCCGCGTGTGCCCAGAGTGCCGCCGCTTCCAGGGCCTGCGGGCGCGACCGTCGCCGGCGCGCAGCGAGGAAAGCCTGGAGTGGGACAAGACCACCAACAGCAGCGAGCCCGAGTAGCGGTGGCGAAGGACCAAAGGACCTAGGAGCCAGGCGGGGAGGCGGGAGGGCTAACGTTACAACTTCCTTCTCTCTCCTGATTCAAGAGTCAATGACTTTACAAAGCGATCAGAGCCTGATGCCCCAGCAGGAGGCGGATCCCGCCCTGTGGCAGAGAAGGTCTATCTGAGATGTTGCACCCATGTGGCAGAGACGCTGTCCCTTGTGGGCACAAGGACCCATCTCCTCCCAGAGGGCCTTTTCCTCACACTCAAATAACATGGATTCTGGGTAATGGGGCCCTGCTGAGAGAGCAGTTCAAGAAATTGATGGTGTCATCAGCTGAATTACCCCCTAGGAAGGGGACATTGTACCCTGGGTCTAGTTCTTACAGGAAAAAAAAAAATTAAACTCAACAGGGAAGTTTTTCTTTTCTGGATTTGTATATTTTTGTTAATGTCCTTTTCTTTCCTCTCCTGTTTTTCTTCTGTCTCTTTTGGTTTCCATTCTAAGGTTCACTCGTCTTGCACTTCCGAAGTGTGGGTTCTGGATGGAAGTCCGACATACCTCTCTCTCTCTCTCTCTCTCTCTCTCTCTCTCTCTCTCTCTCTCTCATTTTAGGTTTTGGAGTTACAGGTACACAGGGTTTCAGGTGCTGACTCTGGTCTCACTCGGTGTGGTGTGGTGTTCTCCCTGAGCATAGAGAGCCTTGGGTAAAAATCCATCAAACCAACTTTTTAAATGAAAAAAAAAAAAAAGAAAGAAAAAGAAACAAAACAAAAAACCTCCCAGGCAAACCAGTCTGTAGTCTGCCTGGAGATACCTTGAAATGTCTGGGGCTCTAGGGGTTAATCTGGCTTTTCTTTTTCTTTCCCCATTTTCATCTCTGAAAACAGAAGGATGCCAGAATCTGTAAAATATGCTGAGTACTGTGTAAGAAGAAGGAGGTGTGTATGTGTGTGTGATTTCCCCCACCACCCCACCGTCGACCTGGCTTCCATTGCAAGGTACCTACTCAGAGAAGAGAGAGGACAGGCCCCACCCCTCCAGTATGGTAGGGTAGACTCTTCAACTGCATCTGTTTTTGGCTGAAGTTAATAGCTGCCTCTGAAGCCCTACCCACAAGGCTCTTATGGATTGGGTGCCTTTCTGGTACTAGACATGAAACCTGGGTGCAATTGTACGTGCTTGCGTGTGTGTATGTGTGTGTGTCTGTGTCTATGTCTGTGTCTGTGTGTCTGTGTGTGTGTGTATGTGTTCATCCTCCCATACATGTGTGTGCTCAAGCATATATGCATGTGTTTATGAAACAGAAAGACCTTAAGTACCCAACAATGTGCTAGCTCCTGGGAGAGAATGGAGTCTTTTAACCCATCACTGGCTGAGGAACTAGGTCCCAGAACCACGAGTTCGGATCTCAGTGTGGGAAGTAGCTTTCCTTGTGTGACTCAGGATGAATTGTCTGACCTCTCTGCTTCAGACTGGGAGTCAGCAATATTTTCCCTCGGTATCCTGGGACCACTCTGCCGATAGGAGGTTTGCAGGGTCTGATGGGAGCGCCCTCCTAATGGGAGGGTCAAGGCTCCCAAGGAGCTACTTGGACTTTGTTTGGTCTCATCACTCCAGAATTCCATGAAGAGTTGTCATTTTCAAATGGAAAACAAATTCTATGCAATTTCTGATTGTAACTTAGAAAATTCCGAGAGAGAGAGACCACCAACTCTCACCTCCTGCACCACCCACGCTGAGCTGAGCTGATTTCACGAGGCTCCTGTTCTGAATGTACTAAAATAAAGACTTTTTTTTTTGAAGACGAGGATCTGAATTCCCTTGGTTCCACCTTTTGGGTAGGTTGGGATCCTCTCTGTGCTGGGATAGTTTGTTGGAGCTGCCACCCCAGGGCCAAGTTGTAACCCTGATTCATTTCTATTCATGTAAGAGGTGCCCTGTTAGTCCTAAACTGACCCCTTGCTGGTAACTCTGAATCCTTTTTCATTTTTCTCTTTAACTGTCCAGTGGCTTTGTGGGACACTTAAGATTTTCTTTTTGTTTTTGGCATTCCTCGTGGAGAAATACAGACTTGGTGGGAAGGACATTTGACAGCTGACTGCCAGCAGTCTCCCCTCCCCCACCCACCTCCGTGGTGTCACAAGTGATCCCCCCACCCCCCAGCCCTGTCTCATGCTTCTGACTCCAGGATCCCTCCTGCCAGATTGCATCTTGGACAGGAAGGTTTGTTTTTTTAAACCATTTTTATGAGCAGGATATCTCGATCAATAGAAACTTTTTTTAATGGATTAGTGAAGTCAATGTTCTCACGCATCATGTGTGATGTCTGTTCCCATCCCTGTGTGGAGGAACGAGACTGACAGCACTAGACAGCTTTCCTGAACTCCCGGGACTATCTCTGCGCCTTCTTCCAGTTGTTGTGCGAATCTGCTACCAGCTGTTTCTGGTCCTTGGTTTGTTCTCCACGTTTGATTCATGGGTCCGTTGGCCTTCTTTCCCATCCTGTGTTTTCTATCTGATTCTGTGTACTATATAAAGCAGTTTTTTTTTCCTTGTCTGTTTATCTTTCTTCGACTGGAATATTTACAATAAAACAAACCCTGAAATGTTAGTGACAGGTGCGAGGTGTTTGGGTTTGCAAAGGGTGATGCCCGTGTCCGCTGCCCAGGTATAAAACTCCAAAAAAAGAGAATAAAACTAGGGGCCCACTTTGTATCTTACCCTCTACCTACTCCACCTACCACTGTCTCTCTCTCTCTTCTTTCTTCATGGCCCTCCTCTCCTCCTCCCCCCTCCTCTCTTTCTCCCTTCACTTCACCCTCTTCACCCTTTGTTCAGATCCCAGTGAAGTCTTGATGGCTTCTTTCAGTTTTCAGGTCTGGGAGCCTGAGCCAACTCCTCCCTCCACACACATCCCTCAAAACGGATATGCATGTTAATGGAGTTTAGGTTTGTGGGGGGTTTTTTGTCTTCCTAAATGCACTTTTCACAGAATAGTCATCTACTGATACCCGAGGTAACTTTAGCCAGATATCACCCCAGATTCCACTGGGAGCCCGAAGATTACATCAATTAAAATATAATACTTTGCTTTATTTCTTTTAATTGCTCTGCAGGGCCCCAACCGTCACAAGATCTCTACTTCAGAACCCAGGCGGGGTGTAAGTTGAGCATGCAGAGGTTGGAAAATCTTTTGGCTTCCTCTACTCCAATGCTCATATGAGAATATTCATGCTGGGACCTTGCCAAGTGGCCCTCTTATTGGTTAGGTGAGACCGAAATATCACGGTAGCCAGTCCATCTGGGACTACTCTGTGAAAGCTCATTAGTTTGGGATTCCAAGGAGTTTAATTTTCTTTCAGATTCCAAAGAGGACTTCCTGTTGGTATACAGGGCCAGGATGGAGCTATGAGTGGAGAGAGAGAGAGAGAGAGAGAGAGAGAGAGAGAGAGAGAGAGAGAGAG
>NW_021620894.1:5242706-5277611 GCF_004785775.1 Grammomys surdaster | reverse complement strand
GAGAGAGAGAGAGAGAGAGAGAGAGAGAGAGAGAGAGAGAGAGAGAGCGAGCAGTCTGTGGCCCTTCCATCTCCCTGGTGTTCACAGCAAGGCAAAGTAGTCTGGGAACGATAAGAAAGGTCTGATTCCTTGGCTCTCTGTCCGCTCTCAGATTATAACAATGAGGCGTGTTTGGAGAATGCACAGAAGACGTGCTTTCAGAAAGATGTGTCTGAAAACTGGGGCTCCCTATGAGGCCTGTTCATGAGAAAAACAAAATCTTAAGTAGCTTTCAGCCTTGAAGACTTCTTCAGGCTTTCAGGAGAGGTAACTCCCTATACACACACACACACACACACACACACACACACACACACACGAGAGGGGGACAGTCCCTACCAGGACCAAACTGAGACCATCCTCAGGGGCAGGCAACTTGAGGGTCCTCTGGTGTGCCTCCAAGATTAATGATGGCATTCTTCCAAAAGACCTGTCCCATAGAGGGGGAAATTCCAGAGGACTGGAGGTCACCTTTCAAGTCTTAGAACTGGGTGGTCTTAGAACTTCAGTAGCATGGAAGAACATGGGGAGAGATAGCCTGGCATTATTGTTAGAATATAATTAGTCACATTTCACTGTAGTCTCCAAATCCAAAGAATGGATGAGCTCAATCAGGCATCACCACGAGGCAGACTACAGAATCTGTGCAAGGAGAGGAAAGAAGGAAGTCTATGAAAGCTGTACAAGAGAAAACATCCTGCGACCAGGGATGGCAGGACAGGATGCAAGGAAGGGCGTAAGGGAGCTGGGCATCTAATATAGCTATAGGTTAACTGTGTGCATGCAAATGTTCCCTTAGGGGAGAAGGTCAAGGGAATCAGTGCACAGGCACAGTGGCTGACATGGTGACATGACAGGGTGGAGGTTGGGCTGTGTGCGCTCCACACTATATAGAGATCTGTGTTTCTCCTGCTAAAGAAAGGGTCCCACCTACCCTGTGATATTCCTCGAGCCCAATCGAGCTTAGTCGCTTGGCTATGTCAGAGAAGTCAGAGGGTGACAGAGATGGGAGGATGTTGGGATGAAGTAAAACTTTTTACCCCTTGATTGACGAGTGGTTAGATTGTTCTTATTTCACACCACTTTAGACTCTGGGGGAGGGGAGGAGGGACCAAAGCAACACCAGAGATCCAGTACTCCAAGAAGACAAAGTTTACCTGTGCGAGAAAGCGGTAGGGACTGGGGAGATGGCTTTGTTGGTACATGCTGCCTGCCTCTCAAGCATGAGGTCCTAAATCTGAGCATGGGAACCCATATTGAAAAGCTGGGGCGCTGGAGAGATTGCTCAGCAGTTTAAAGTACTTTCAGCTGTCCTGGAGGATTGGGGCTTGATTCTCAGCCCCCATAACTGCCTGTAACTCCAGCTCTAAGGGATCGGTTGCCCTCCACTGGCCTCCACAGGTACCTGCACACATGTGGTGCACAGACATACATGCAAGCAAAGCACTCATACCCATTAAAAAGACCTTGGGCATCTCGAGCAGCACTTGGGAGATGGCCACAGCCTAGCCTACATAGTAAGCTGGAGGGCAATGAGAGACTCTGTCTAAATAGAATTTTTTTTAAATTGGACAGCACACCATGAGGGACAGCACCTGAGGAGATCCTCTGACCTCCACACTCACACTAAAGCTGGAAAATGAAGGCTTTGCCCCATGTGCCTCGGAGGGACGCGTGGTTAATTCAAACTGGTGAATAAAAAACATCGCTTGTGGTTGCTGTGGTTCCGTGTCTTTGTTCCCACCCACAGCACTACTTTGGAGGGAATCTGGCTCACAGTCCTGTGATGCTCATTATGGGTGTCTGCCACCGTTACTTAGAGATGCTTACCACTGTCTCCCTCGAAGGCTTCTTTAAATTGTTTTAGTGGGATTAGCTGTGGCAGCATCAGCCTCGCCCTGTGCAATGCTGCTCCACTCAGCAGCCATCTGGAGTGGACTCTGGGCTGTTTATGAAGAGAATCTATTTAAAACTGGAGGATGGGAGTAAGAATACAGAACTGAAAACGTGGAGCCAATATGAAACTAATGTGGAACAAAATCTTCGAATTTCTAACAACGGTGCTGCCTTTCAGCCCACTAAACCTTCCTGTTATCCGTAGCACACGGAATCTGCCTGGAAAGTTATTCTACTCGGATTGTTCTGATTAGATTCTTCGTGGCTTTTCCATTAAAAGTACGAGTAACTTCCGTTTCTGCATCATCTGTAATCCTAGAGTACCGAGTGGACTGCGAAGCGTTTTAAATCAGCTTCGAAAGCTTGCTGAAATGTGAACGCCAAAGCAACAAAGTCACAGACAGGGAAACAGCTCAGGCCAGCATTACCCAGAGACTGTGTGTACCCACCGGCTCTCATGTGACAGGACTTTCAAACTAGCTTAAAAAGCATCAGATAAAAATAGTTCTGCAGGAGACAAAGCTGTGTTTCTTTGCAGATTTTCCCCATTTTCTAGAAACTAAAACTGGATGCGAGTGTGTCTGCCTGTGTGTAGTGCGTATGTGTGTGCACATGCATGTGTGTGTGTTTGTGCACTGAGTGTGTGGCAGGTTAGAGAAGTTAACCAAAACCATCAAGGTTTTGTCATTGTGTCTGTTTGTAAAAGCGTTGTGTATGTGCTATGTTTGCATTCTGTTGTACGTGTTAGCAAGAGCATGCAGTTTCGTGTCAATGTGTATATGACATGGGTGAGGTGTGAACGTGGTGTGTGCAGATAGCAGTTTAGCATAGGTTATGAATAGGTTCTCGTCAGTGAGTTTGAAGGGTATACGTGAGTGTGTAATGTGTGTGTGTGTGCATGCTTGTGCGTGTGCATGTCTATGTGTGTGCGTGAATGTGTGTCTGGTGTCCATGTAGTGTGTATGGTTCATAAGGAATGCGGTGTGATGTGAGTGTTTAGTGTACGTGTGGATGCTGTGAGAGCATGCGGTGTGTTATGTGCCGTTCGTGAGTATGCAGTGTGTGGCAGTTAGCACAGATCACACAGGTTCTTGCTGGGGTGTCAGTGTGGTATAAACCTGTGTTCGAGAACGTTGGAGGGCAGTGTTTGTATGTGAGTGTACGTGGCAGTGTAGCACAGTCGTGCTAGTTCATAAATGGTAGAAGACGACCTCTTAGCACTTGGGCCTTTAACTGTGCTTCTGGGGGACAAAGTTGGTCTCGCTTCTGGCTTTCAACAGCTCAGTTCTTACTTAAGAGCTGTCAGTGTCGTTTATGTGTAGGCTCGGTGTCCATGCAGATGCATGCAGCAGGAGACATCTCTTTCCCTAGTCTCAGTTGAGCGATGACTTCTTAAAACCTACTGCTTTTCTACCCTCCCCAACTGAAGCTCACCCACCACTCCTCCAGCTTGAGTGGGGAATCTCGCAGGATGTTCTTAAGTGGGGTGACTGAGCAGCCAGTGAGGAGAGGGGCGGGGCACCTGGACTGTGGACCACCCATTCCACACAGGAGACTATCTTCAAAACAACAGAGCAATGGACTTGTTAAAGGCAGAGTGTTCTGGTTGGGCACAGAGTCCAGAATTCAGAGACATTTAAACTCAGATAATCTGTCTTTTATTTAATGGGATGGGGATGCCGAAGCTGCTGTTGTTTGAGGAGAACCCAAGGCTCTTGCTGATTTCAGCCTCCTGACAGCTTCTCACTTCCCTTCCACTCTATCCAAAGATCCCCCTGCATTTATCTTCTGATGTCAAGCTATTCCTCCTGCCTTTGTTCTGGTAGTTTCTATCTGCTGGTGGGGCCATCTTTGTATTGCAAATGTTTGCCCATATTTAAGTCCTGGCATACATGCTATTTCCCCCCAGTGAGAGCATCTAAGGTAGAGAGAACCATCTCTTTCTTCCTGACCATTCTGAGCCTCCCTTTAAGACTCCTAGGACTTCCTGTTTGTTATATGCATGATATCTGCTGTGCCCCTTTCTCCCACCTTTCCTAGCAAGGTCTTTAGGAGTGCGAAGAAATGAGCCTTCTGTTCCTTTGCAGGGGACAGGATTCCCAGCACACGCGTGCTTCCTATGAATGAATTCATGAATGAAGGAGGCAAATCTGACAGAGAGCAAATACACATAAAAATGTAACAAGTGTGAAAGTGAGTGGCAGGGATATGCTAATGTACCCTTGATGCAAAGCCACCAAACCAAGAACAGCTTAATAATTTATAAGGAGCCAAAGTGTGACTTCATTCATTTTCCTGGTCATGAGGCCTGCGGGGAGAGCAAGATAATAATACCTGCAGGTGGCCAGGGGTCTACCAGAAGGGTGAGAGGGGATGTTTACTTTCCGGTGTCTGCTTGTCTTCCACACAGGCTACAAAAATCTAGTCTCCTGACTCTTAAGCCTGTTCTGAGAAAATCAGCCAGCTTGCTCCTGTCTCCCTTCATGATCCACACCCCACCCCCACCCCACCCCCAAAAAAATCCCAGATGAAATGATCAAACCTTGGGTTATGGACTATCCATCTAATGGAAGTCCATCAGGGTGGTTGAAACCAACCTGGGGTTCTTTGTATTCATAAGGAAAAGATCTACTTCCCCTAGTGGTAGGCTTTAAAATGTGAAAATAACATCATGGTTTGAAGGACAGCAAATTATAGTCCTACCATGTCGAGTATTTGTAGGGGGTGGTCCGGCCCATTTTGACAAGAACAGAAAAATGCTGCCCTTTTCTTATTAACTGTTGATGTTCAGACAGAAGAAAAGAAAGGCCAATGAAGAACCTGTGCCCTGCCCTCCATGGTCTGTAAGGCAAAAGCTTTTGTTCCTGTAATTCTCCAAGTAACATCTCCTTCCCCTCCCTGTGAGTTAAATCTTATTATTTCTGAGGCTGGGAAATAAAAGCCTCTGAAAGTAAAATGTCACACCCAGAGTTCTGCAGGCAGGGAAGGCTAGGCTCCAACTCCAAGGTCAAGGGCAAAATCTTTGCTCTTCCCAGAACTGGGATCAGTCCCTCAGCCTCACTTCATCTGAGATCACCTGGGTGGATTGTTCCAGAAAGGACAGAGACTTGGCAAGGGACCACATTAGCTCAATTTTTTCACCAGCTAGGACTTCTGATTTTTGCTGGTGATAAATCTCTCTGATTCTGCAATCCTGTTTGTCCCTGATATTTTTGCATTTGGTTTTTGATGCAATTTTCCTCTATGATGCTCACAAAAACATATTTGTATTGGATTAGAAGTGCCACTTTATTAAGGTCTCTCATAATGGTTTTTACTATCAATAACAATGAAGGTTTGTGGTTTGAGTGTAGCTATGTCAACTCAGCCAAGGTAGTTATTTAGTTTAAGTGAGCATCCAGTGGCTCCAATACACCCTCCCAGCCCAACCCTATCCCCCAGTGTAAGAAAGTCAGATTCAGCGATCAGAGAAAAATAAATCCAAGGGCAACTGTGTATGGCCTTTACAGCTCTAAATTTGCCATTTGACTTAAGTATCTGGAAGAGTCTCCAGCAGTTGGTTGCTTCATTCCTGACCACTAAGGACCACACTCAAGTCATTGTGGCTAAAAATGCAGAGCTATAAAATTGAAATAATAAACCTTTCCTGGATGCTATGCTTATATTAGTTTAGTAGGGAAGGGGAGACACTCATGGGTACAGCCAAGAGGTATGAAGATGGATGAGGTCAGTCGGGAAGGGTGGGAGATTTTATCTGGGATAGTTGCTTAGAGCTGACAATCCATTTTGCTCAGAGGTGACAAGAGAAGGAAGATCATGGGTACGAAGCCATGTGCTCACCTGTCACTAGACCATGTGAGTGAATGTAACTAGATACAGGATAACTATTGGATAGGTGATTCTTTTTTCTTTTGTATTTTTTTATTTTAAGTACCTTTAATACATTTTGATCATATTCTTTCTTCCCTCAGCGCTTCCCAGGTCTTACCCACTTGTCTAACCATCCAATTTCACATTCTCTCTTTCAAAAAGGAGAAATTTTAAAATGAAAATAAAGACAGATAAACTAAAAAGAAACCCAACTAGGCAAAACTATCAAAATAAAACAAAAAGCACCCAATCAAGGTGTCCATTTTGGGTTAGCCAACTACTCCTGGGCACGGGTCTTGCCCTAGAGCATGGTTAATATACCCAGTGCTGCTGCATTGGAGAAAATTGATTGTCCCTTTCTCAGCAAGTATCCATTGAAATAGCTTCTCGGTCAGGGGTGGGACTATGTGTCCATTTCTCTAGCTCAGTGCTGGCATTTTGTCTGATTTGAACTTACACAGGTCTTGCGCTTGCTGCCACAGTCTCCGTGAGTTCAAACATGCATCGGTCCTGTTGTATCGGGAATATTCTGTTTCCTTGGAGTCACCCATCACCTCTGGCTGTCACAGTCTCTCTGCCCCCTCTTCCACATAGATCCCTGAGCCCTGAAGGGAGAACTTTGCAGGAACCATCCCATTTAAGACTGCGTGTTCCACAGTGTCTCTCTGTCGTGGGTTTCAAGATTGGTAGCTGGGTTAAACTGAGGGTTCCTTTTCTCTCTGGTGCTATGCACAGTACCTTCCAGAACCTTCCAGAATCATGAATGCTGGTCAGCAGGGGTGAAGCTTCTGGCTGGGCCCTAGCTGGATTTCTCCATATTCAGTGACATAAGTTATGTATTCAGCCATAGGGACTTACCATCAGATTCTGGAAGTGACTAATTGACTTGGCACTAGTTCGGGAGGTTTTGTGAGACCCGTTTGGCCAACAACTTCACAAGATGTCACCTATTTCATAGGTGATTCTTAAATTAGGTTGGAAGTCAGTTTTATTGGAAGCTGGTTGATAGCATGGTGATGATGATCCTATAAAGAGAATTGTGACGGTAGCCACAGGGCTGGGAAGCTAACTCAGTCAGCACAGTACTGACTCAAAAATGAGGGCCTCAGTTTAACCCTAAGCGTAGAAAAATCCTAGGTCTCACTTACTGACTGCATGTGTATAATCCCAGCAATGGGGCGATGGAAGCAAGTCTATCTCTGGGGCTCCCTGGCCAGCCAGATTAGCCTACTTGGTGGGTTCAAGGTCAGTGAGGGACTCTGCCTCAAAATGAAAACAAAAACCAAAATGAGGTAAAGAACCTAAAAGTGACAGGCAGAGTTGTTCTCTGGCCTCTACGCAGCATCGCAGAGGAGCGTGTGGGCAGGCGGTCAGAGAGTTCTAAGTCTGGGCGACAGGGAAAACCTGGTCTCACCAAACCAAGCCAAACAAAATGAAGTCATTACTATTTTTCATACAAGTCCTTTAAGTCTAACTTTGGGCTCCATTATGGGATCCATATGGGCTTAGATATGGGGTCCATCTCTGGACAAACTATGATGTAGGGAAATAACACAACCCAAGACATGTCCTCTTACTGAATAAATATGAAACACCCAGTTCCAGCATCATAGAAGAACAGAAAGACAGGACCACAAAAGGCACAAGAGTGGGAGGCATACTGTCTACTAATAACCTTGACAGTAAGAGTGTGTTCTGTAGTCAAGCATGGGCCTCAGAGGTCCTCAGTGAGCATGTTCCTGCCCTGGGTACGGAATACAGAAAATGCAGCAGTCAGCATCTCGGAACTCCTCCACCACGTCACTCGTTTGACTCTGAATCTTGATTTGGCTTCGTGAAACTCCCACTACTCTACCAGTTAAACTATATCATAAACAAACAAACAAACAAACCCAACCAGCTAAGTAACATACTTATTCAACAGATAGAAAATGGAAAATACAAAAGACAACCCAGATGTCAGTATCCGAAGATGATTATTACTGTGATTTTTTTTGTCCTCTGGTAATTTTATGAGTGTTTTTGAGTCAGCACGTTCTTACTTAGAGTAGATACATACACATAAGACTTACCCAGAGTGGTTGTCACCGAAAGGAAGGGCACATTTCTCTGGAGCCCCAGGGCTCTGAGAAACAAGAACCTTCTGTGTGTGGAAACGCTGGAATAGGAATTCAATACATGAATAAACACACACACAAACACACATGCACACATACATAAAAGCACGCATGCACACTCACACACACTATAAAGCAAGGTTCTTACTCCTGAGGCATTTACAATCAATGAGGAAAGAGAAGCCCAGGACAATGTGTGGGTAATCCCAGGACAGTCTTGACTTCGAGGGGTGTGTGGTACAGAAGGACTTGTAACACAACTGAAGGGCATACTTGAAGAATGTGAGATTCTTTTGTCAACCCATCCAGTGAATTCATAGCAGAATGGACCACTCTATGCAAACCCAGCTCCCATTCTTCTGCCTGGAGCCAGGCGGTCTCCCATGAACCGTCTCAGAGGACCCACTATATTCTATACAAGCCAAAGAATCCAGGGCACCTCCTTCTTCACGAGGGGAACTGCCCAGCTAATGTTTCTTCTCAGCTCTGGGATAAGAGGGAACCTGAAGCCAGGTAGCCATGATGTGGAGATCTCAGTGGTAGACTTACTAAAAGGGGGCTTTAAAAACTTTTCAGAGTTCTCTTAAATGAAGCCTGCTCTAGTTGGAGTGTTGAAACAGTACTCTCTGCTGCCCAGTTATCTGATAATTTAGGGCTCAGGGCCCCCATTATACAGCCTGTGCTGAAGCTGGGTTACTTGCCTTGACTCTGACGGCCAGCACGTGAGGGGGACATGGGGGGGAGGGGCTGGGTACTTCTCAGGTGGCCTGCATTCAATTCCAAGTTCATAGCTGATCAACAGAGCACAGAAAACAGGGAGCTGGAGGCAGGGATGGATTCAAAAGGATTTTCAAGTAATCAGATTGGAGAATTACCCTGGGTGTAAAGCAACATATAATATCTAGCTGCATTTGGCACCCACTAGCAGAGGTGGTAGCAGCTTGTCTGACGGGATGTCCGCCCTCCTTAACAGCTCTTTTAATTCCAGACGAAATGAAAATTCCTTTCTCAGGAGTCATTAAAGCTCCCGTTTTACTCCTCATTATTAAACCATGAAGTTGGCCAAAACATTTAAATTAAGTCAAATGAAGAGATTTATGAGAAAATTGGAGTCTAGGTGAAAAACTCAGCTTAATCTCCAAAGATTAAGAAGCACACAATAACTAAATTATTGAGGAAAATAAAATAAAAAAAAAAAAGCCAATCTCAGCACTCACAGGGAGACGTGTTCTTTCTTACTTTTCCCAAAGAGTCAGCTCCTCAAAATTGAGTTTTTCGCTGATAATTTCATGCTTGGTAATACTCACATGGTTTGAGAAATGTTGGGAAAAGATTTAAATGGTATTTTAGTCTTCATGTGGAACTAGAGAAATATGTCAGAGTGATAGCCCGAAGCGGCCAGCAGCCACCTATGGCAAAAGAACGAAGAGAGCAAACAGGACTCATCTCAGATCCTGCTGCCCTGAAGACAGAAGGCCGAGGTGAGAGATTAAACGTGTTTGATCTCCTCTTCCCCCATGAGCTGGTCCTGCCTGAGGGAAGAAAGTTTCCAGCTTGCTGAGTGTCCGTGGATAAGGATGCTGAGACCCTACCCACACTCCTCATCAGAGGCTGCATTTTTCTTTCTGGAAGAGAAACTGCCCTTGGGGAAATTTTGAAATGGTAACTGAGGGATGCACTAGTGGCCCTCTACGGGAGCCACCGAGGGTCAAGAATTTTCATAATTCCATCGCTAGGTCCTAAGTGTCAGAGGCGGTTACCCTAAGAGTAGATGAGGGCGTTAATTAAATTGAGCACCCAAATTGACCATTGTCCCCAGATAGTGCATTCTTCCACTGAACATGGGGCAGTGCTTAAAATATACCAGCAGCAAGTGTTTCTTTGGGTAAGAAAAAGAAAATGCTGACTGACTTAATCATTATAGATCAGTGGTTACCCAATAGTAGAGATAAGGTCGGAAACTTGACAAGGAAGAGGTCAACTTTGATGGATTCACACAGGGTCTGTTTGTCCAGCGACCTACCCAAGGGGTTTCGGGCCCCATCTGGGAGTCATAGAAGTACTTGGAGCTGTGGGAAAGCTGGCTGCAGAGAGAGCACAGGGAACGGGAAGGAAAGGAGCTAGTGTCTGTTTCACGTCTTTGTGTTCAAGGCATATACTAAGAGCTTTTGTGTAATTTTTCCTACATAATTCAATTAACTGTAAGGCAGCCTCATTACCCTTATTATGTAGTTGAAGAACTGGAGGGTTAAGGAATTTGTCCAAGGTCACAAGCTTCTCCAAACTGGAGCTCACCTTTGCCAAACTTTAAAGATCCTTCTCTGTCTGTGTCATCATGCCTTTGTACCAGAAATAATAGAATAAAGGAATTATTCACAGCTGTGTGAGCCAGAGCTACTATATCAGCCTATGTAAGAAAGACTATGTAATAAACCCCAATAAAATCTCTTAATAGAAGCTTGCAAAATTAAAAGGGCAATTAGCATTCTAGAATGTTCCCCCAAAGATTTGGTCCTCTGCTTAGCACTATAACGGCTCGTGGAAGCTAGAAAGATAATGGGAATATATTCCTCCCCATCTCTGCTTTCACTTCTGGGTCATCTGTGCTTTACTGTGAAAGGCTTCACTCTAACACAAACTACTCACGGAGGTGTGCTGCCTTGTCACGGGTGTCAGAGCAACAGGGACACTTCTCCACAGATTGTAAGCCCAAATAAAACATTCTTCTTCTTTTTCTTTTTGTATATATGTTGTATACCTGCATGCCTGTTCATCTGTGGGGTCATATGCGCGTGTGTGTGTGTGTGTGTGTGTGTGTGTGTGTGTGTGTGTGTGTGGAGGGAGAGAAAGAGAGAGAGAGAGAGAGAGAGAGAGAGAGAGAGAGAGAGAGAGAGAGAGACATATACACATGGCGGGGGGCGGGATATTACTTCCTCTATCACTTTGCTATGGTTAACATCTTCAATCTGAACAGATCTGGAATCATGTAGGAGACAAATCTCTAGGCGTGTCTAAAATACACACTTGTGATGGGAAAGCTCACCTAAACCTTGGAAGCACCATCTACTAGGCCAGGGTCACAGACTTAATAAATGGGAGAAAGAGAACTGAATATAACAATCCACTTCTGTCTACTTCCTGAATGCTGATACAGTGTGACTAGCTGTCATCTACTCCTGCCGCCATGTCTTCCCTGCCCTTGTAGACTGTATCTCTTCAAACTTCAAACCATGAGCCCAAATAAACCCATCCTCCTTTAAGTGGCTTCTTGTTGGATATTTTGTCATAGAAGTGAGAAAAGCAACTCATTCCTTTTCCAATTTATTTTTCAAGACAAAGTCTCTCTCACTGAACGTGGAGCTTACTTAACCAGGAAGTACCATGCGCCACCTGCTCTCTCCTTTCCAAAGCTAGAATTGCATCACTGCACCCAGCTTTGTACATGGGTGCTGGGGATCTGAACTCAGTCCTTCATTCTTACACAGCAAGCACTTTATCCAACTAGGCCATCTCCCAATTCTTCTTTTTAAGTTGACCCGTGTCAGATGTTTGTCGCAGTCATAGGAAGCTGGCAGACACATGAGAGTCTCTACATGAGAGTGTCAGGCTGGATTTGAAAACCAGATTTTGGTCCTTTCGAGATTCATCTTCTTGGAATCTTGGCACAAATCATAGCTGTTGCCATCTTTGTTTCTGGGATCCCTTCTGCTCCTTTGTAATTTGGCTTCAAGTGAACCTAGAACAATCTTCTCCATTTCCTATAGTAGAGGAGAGACACAGTCAAATTAGTGAGAGGCTTAGTTAACAAGCTCAGAGGTAACAAAATCGACGCAGACTAAAATGTAACTAATTAGCTGGGCTCTCTCAGGAGATGTGGCTGTACTTAACAGCAGGGTTTGTCCACATGGGGCCTCTTTGCCAGCTACCCCACCTATCTTCCAGGTTCAGCTACATACTGACCAAATCCTGAGCCTCACACTACCCTGCCCTAGTAGCTAGAAATATCTTTGAGAATGTTCATGTTCTAAAGCCAGCATTCACAGTTCCCAGCAGATGCCATCCCGTTCAGGAGGGGGTTTGTCTTGACATTTGCTGAGGGGTAGTCCCAAATTCATAAGCATGAATAATGGGAGGTGAGAACTATAGAATGAGGGGCTATTTTTTTTTTTTCGAGAGCTGTCAGAACACTAATAGAAATCAGTCTTTTTGTAAGCACAGTGGTAAAAGCCCTGGTCATAATAACCAGTTTTCTTCACCATGGTCAATGGGTACATATTCTCCAAGCACGTTTTCCTCCGTTGTTCACATCGTTTATAACAGAAGCTATGTTTTCCGTGAGTTGCCAACCGGCTTTCTAAACATCAGAAGACATTTGAAACCACAATGAAGAAATACTTCACACACGGCGGGGAGAGTAAATAAATAACCGTGTAGAACCACGCACCGACAAGGATGTGGAATACAGGGGCACTCTAATATACCCACCACTGCAAAGAGTGTAAACTGGAAAAGAATTTGATAATCTGTACCATAGGCCATGGTGAACAATACTCCATGAATTCTCAACATGCTACCGTATTACATACCCTGGGAAGCTCGAAAATGCTCACAAGGAAGTATGAAGAAGAACATTCATTGCAGACTTTCGTCAGAGCAAAGCAAGCAGTCCCTAATAAACTAATAAACTACAGACAGAGTAACTACACAGAGCATTTGTTTTGTTTTGTTTTGTTTTGTTTTGTTTTGTTTTGTTTTGTTTTGTTTTGTTTAATGTTGGTGATTGAACCTATCCCCTCACAACCACACTACCCCTAATGATAGACAAATGCTTTCCTACTGTTATTCTCTACTCCCAGCTAAAAAAAGAAATAAATGGATATTATTTTTGAGAGAGAAAGAGAGAGAGAGAGAGAGACAGACAGACAGACAGGCACACACACACACACAGAGTCATGTAAGACACATGGCCTGGAACTTGATGTGTAGCTGAGAGTGGATTTGAACTTCTGATCCTCCTGTCTCCATCTCTGAGTGCTGGGGTTACAGCCACGGGTCACCATGCCCTGGTTTACATAATGCTACACAGTCACTCACAGTGAAGAGTGGAACAGCTTTTCATATTTCCACATGGATAAGACTGAGCGAAACTCCAGCCGCTCTACACAGGGAACTATGCTGTCACTCAAGTGTTCTTAATTATCCGAACAAGCCTCAGTTAGTTATTGGCACACACTGAACTATTGGTCTTATGCCAGCAAAAAGGTTCCTCCTGAGGAAGATTCTCACAGTCTGGGTTCATCTATAATAGCTGAGATATGGGGTGCCCGTACCATGGATAGCATAGAGTTGGAGTGTACCCCGTGAACTCCAGTAGATACACACAGGAAAACAAAACCCAAAAGCATAAAAGGAACAGGATCCTGTTTAAAGGAATGCAGATAAGTGGTTTTTAATGAGAATGTGCTAGACAACAGAAATCTGGACCGGGCTCTTCGGGAACTCAGATTACACCGTTGCTACCAACAGTATAAAAGGATTGAGACCTGTTTGGCTTTTGTTCTCAACTTGAGTATTAAATCTACTCAAAGGATCAACAGACTGATTTGTTTTTCCAAATGATTTTTAGTCTTGTGTGGCACTTGGAAGGAAGCAATACAAAATGGAAAGCGACGGCGAGAAGCCAGGGGAAAACCCATCGTAATTAAATTGTAGGAATACCAAGACGCATTGTACAAGGTCAGAGCTGAGTTGAATGCAGGCTTACCACTTATGAGCCGCATTACTGTGAGATATGCATGTAGTGGCTCTAATCTTTATCTCTCGTCCTTTCCCTCACTGTTATTGCCAGCCATGGGTGAGGGGGACAAAGACCAATCCACACGGCCTGGGGAGTTCCTTTAGACTTTTAAGGACCTTAATTCAGGCCAAACCAGGATTCTTAGCTTCAATGTTGAAAGAATTTCAGAGGTAGCTGATATGGTAAAGCGGAGTTAGAAGTCTTATTAAATATATTTTAATATAAGTTCTGCACAAGGATAAGAGAAAGGGAGGTACTTAAAAAGTAGGGCATGCCTGAACCGGGGAGTGAGCTTCCAAGGAAGAATAGAGAAACATCAGACACACCCAAGACACACCTTAGCTTCTCCAAGAAAGAATAAGCGATATGTTGTCCAGGTGCTGGCCATATAGATCCTTTTACTGGTCCTCAAGTTTAATCCTGAAAGGTTGCTAAGAAACAGTTTGTTCCTTCTGTCTCCTTTGATAAGCAGGATCCATGAGATGGTCCCAGAGTATTTAAGTCAGAGTTTTAATTCAATAGTTGAAACCAGGGTCATTAGGGTTGCAAGGGTATAGTGCATGTCTTTCCCTGTAAATTTGGTTTCTGATGAGTATCTTAGAAAGTTGTAGGTTTGTGGTGTAGGAGACTGGCCTCCAGATGTCCACAGTGCTGGGATTCTCATCCTGATGCTGGCAGAAGCTTCAACCAGATTCCAGAGGGAGGGGGTTTCTTCCTCACTCCGTCCCCAGGATTTCCCCTGCCTTTCTCTCCCACCCCACTTTCCATTCTATCTTCCTTCTAATAGCTATGGTGACAGCTGAAGAGGAAGCAAGAACTTTGCCAGATGACCAAAGGCCACCCGTGACGCACCCAGTGGCAACATCTAACTCTGTCCGCATAGATCATAACCACCCAGACCATTTGATGGATATAATACATTTGGCTTCAGATGAATTGATTGTCTGTACCTGATCGATACATAAGGAGATGTGCTACCCCAGACTCCTGCAGTTATTCCTCTGGAATGAGGAGATGTTGCTGGCTAACACAGACACCAGCGAAACTCACTGGCAATCCTGTAAAGAAAAACATTGAGCGGGGAGCTCACAGCACAAGATACCACAGTTGGACCTCCAGGGAAGAGCCTGATCTGATCTTGTGAGGAAAAAAAAGCATAATGTCCCTTGAGTGATTGATTTTATCCTGCAGATTCTGTAAACTGACAAAGTTATTTTCCTTTTTGATATAGAGCGCTAAGTTTGTGGTCCATGTGTAAAGTATGTACAACATCCCCCGGGGGCATGTTTCACTCTGAAACCATTGATACTCCAGCTCTTGCTTTTCTTCTTTTGCTTTCACGCCTTGAAGACATAAATACACACATCTATAGATGCTTAAGCCTATATATGTGTAACACGGCACTCTAGATTAATATGTGAGAATTAAGTTTTAAAGGGCTATCACCTTAGGTGTTCTGGGCTGACTCAATAAAGAGTGGGTAGTGTAATTCATGGAAACTTCATTTTCTTAAAATGCATCCCTTTAAAAGGCACTCACGGTAGCTCCCATCTGCGCTGAGATAAGCATCATCTAGATAAGCATTCTTCCATAATCCACACCATCTATTGCAGTGCCGAACCTCCGGATCTGAGGTCTGAGAGTGCCACTTGAGACACGCTGGTGGAGCTAAAAGAACAGTGTGGGGGGGTGGGGGGGGAAGCAGTTCTCTGCCCCGTTTTCCTGGTGGGAGACTCTGGGATGAGGTAGCACTGTTTGTGTGTAAACAAAAATCTCCTCAGTGTACTGAAAGATGAAAGCAACGCCAGTCTGAGCCCTCTCGGTATAACTCCGCAGATAATTGATGGGGCAGAAAGTCAAGGACCAACACTTTTCAATCACTGTCATCTTTATGCATGAAGAGTCACAAGTAGACTTTGTGCGGTGTGGGGCGGGGGGTCATAGGAGGATCACTTTGGCTCTCTAGTATGTCTGCTTTTTTTCCTTCTTGAAGAATGAATATATATATATATATATATATATATATATATATATATATATATATATGTCTCCTAGTGTGAGTTCAAAAGTACATCTTAGTATATGCAAGTTACATATTCAGTCTCTGACTGGGAAGAGGGAATGTAATTCCCATCAAAACCAAGATGGGGGTAACTGCCTTAGTTTCCAACCATGTATGAAGCGGTCTCTCAGCATCTATGGACAGTCAAGTCCACAACCCCTCAGGATACGACACTTAAGTCTCTCAAATAGAATGTATGAAATGATGTTATATTTATTAACAACCTATTGTGAGCTCCAGAGCGCTTTAAATACCGTATACTCATAAGGACTGCTTATAACACAGACCACAGTATGTGTCTGCAGACAGTTGTTACAGTATATAGAAGATTAACAGGAAGGAACTCTGATCATGTACAAGTATAGACATTATTTATTAGTGAGTATGAAGGTGGGGGCAGGGCAGTGGGAGAGTTGGGGTACATGTGTGGGATTCAGGGATCCAACTCAGGTTGTCAGCTTTGCATAGCAAGCATTTTGCCTACTTACCGGCCCTCGTCATAGCTATTTTAAAAATAGATTTTCTATTCCAGCTAATGGTTAACATGGAACCAAAAGACAGATACAGGTAGCCTACTGCAGAGAAGAGACCAACGTCCCCTTGCCCTTGTCTGTTGGGCTTCATGACTGTTTTGGCAATTTGCTCAGAATACAGTGAGAACCTGCTGGGGTGGGTTTGGTTTGATGAGAAAAGGTGGCTCTTTTTTTAGACTAAAAGAAAGGCAAGGCCAGACAAGATTTATTACTTGTACCTCCACTCTGCTTAAAATGTGGTATTGTCTGTTACTGTTCACTCAAACAACTGTGAAGAAGAGTAGACATTTGGGGCTTGTATTGGAGAGACCAACGGAAGTTTCCAGGATCACGTGGGTTAAGCTGGATGAGCTGACAAGGTACAAAAGTCTTCGGCTTTCCTGAAGGTATCAGATGTGTAGTTTGTGTCTCTCAGTAGGCTTTGCTCTGGTGATGGCTGAGTAGTGCCTTTTGTTAAGGCAAGGGTACTGGAGCCAGCCACCTGGACCCAATTTACCAAGAGCCAGTATCAGCTAGGTTGGGGTTCCTGAAGAAAGGGGTACCTGGGAGCCTCGGATACAAACGACTCAAAGTCAAATTGTGGGTCTAAGGTGTCCAAGCTGGTGGCCTAGGCTCTGCTAAGATGGCTTTCCAGACTGCTTGCCCTCCCCTGCTCTCTCTCTCTCTCTCTCTCTCTCTCTCTCTCTCTCTCTCTCTCTCTGTCTCTCTCTGTGTGTGTGTGTGTGTGTGTGTGTGTGTGTGTGTTCTGTTCTAGACAGCTTTTTCTTGCTTCTAAGAACTCTGACTGAAGACAGTTCTCTCTGCTAGTAAAAATTCTAAAAGCTCTCTGGATAGCTCATGGGTTTTCTGACTTATTTGTTTATTGATTTATTTATATGTGTACATGCATTCATGTACACACTTGCTGATGCCCTAGTATACACATGGGGGTCACAGGATAACTTGTGGGAGTCAGTTCTCTACTTCCATCTTCTGGGTCTCAATCAAACTTGGCAGCAAACCCCGGAAACCTGCTAGCTAGCCATCTTGCCAGCCTTTGACCTCTTTCTGTTGTGTGCTTTTGACAAATTGCTGTACCTATGTCACCATGCCCCATCTCTGTCACCTGTGGAATATCATGATAATAACAGCACCCACTTCATAAAGCGACTACGGGGACAGAATGAGGCAATCTCTCTAAAGCATTTAGTCCATTGTCTGAACACATTAAACTCGATAATGTAGGTTAAGATCACTTTAAGGATGGCTGATCTTCAAACCTTTATTTTTATCAGGAAGCCCCTTTTCTAATCGAAAGTTATCCCTCACAGCCGCACCTAATAGAGTCAGCCCCTCTATACTTTTAGGAATAAGAAATGAACACTTACTGGATTAAGGGCACTTGCTCTGAAGTCAGGAGGACAGGAGTTTGGATCCCAGCATGGTATAAAGCTGGCATCTCCACACACTTCTATAAGCCCAGCTCTCAGATTGGTGGAGACAGGTGCTTACCAGAGCTTTGCTGGTGTACGCAGGTAGTAGCCTCAGGTTTAAGGAGAGACCTTGCTTCAAGGGAATGATGGGAGAGTGAGACACAAGAACCTCTGATACTCTTCTGGCCTCCACTCACACGGAAGCCTGCAGATCCACACATTCATGTACAAATACACTCAGACAGAGATACACACCTAAATAAATACATCTTAAAAAATGAATTGATAATTAGTGCTTCTAAAATTACCAGTATTAATAGATTTTTTTAAAATTGCCATCAGTGGCCCAGCATGGTACTGCATACTGTAGCACTGCACACTGTAGCCCCAGCTGAGAGAACCCAAAGCAAAGGAAAACAAATTGAAGGATAGCCCAGGCACATAGATCTAAGCCAGCTTGCCTCAAAAATAACAACCATAAAATGTAGCATATGTGTTTTTGAGTATGGTTGTGTGTTGGCGTCTGCCACCCTTGGGGACATGCAGACCCCATGTGAGTAACTCCCCAGGATCACAGAGTCTAGGTCCATGACTAATGAAACACTGCATCCCTGAAATCCTCTATGTTTTTATGGAATGGTGGTTTAGTGGTTTGGCCTTGTGTTAGTCATCTCTCCACTACCGAAACAAAACACACGAGAAAATCAACTTATAAAGAGAAAAGGTTTATTTTGGCCCAGCTATGAAGGTTTTAGCCCTTGAACATTCTACCTCACTTCTCTGGAGTTGTGGTGGCACAGTACACCATGGAGTGTTTGAGGGAGAGAAACCAGTTTACTTGATGGTTTAGCATGAAAAAAGAAAGGAAAAGATGAGTGTTTGGCAGTCCCACCAAGAGCACACTTAATCACCTAGAACCTTCCTCTAGGCTTCACTCATGAACGTCTCCATCACTTTCCAATAGTGTCATGGTTGAAGGCAAAACCTTCAGCCTCATGGACCATTCCAGGAAAGTTCTGGATCCTAATTAGGGCACATGCTGAAAGGTATCTATGACAAAGATTTGCGGCGAGGCTGAACACATTTGGAACATGTATGAAACAAAGCCAATCTTACTTCTCTTCTGCAGAACTTCATGGAACACACATAATGCAAATGTGTACCTCAACTCTCCAAATGGGTAAGATGATAGGGCATTTTCCAGGCATTTTTGATGAAAGCTGGTGTGTGTGTGTGTGTGTCTGTGTGTCTGTGTGTGTCTCTCTGTGTGTGTATATGTGTCTGTCTGTCTGTCTGTCCAACCTGATGTGTTAAAGGAGCCTGGAAATGGGAGGCTTGGAAATGTATCTGTTCTAGACCTACTTTTCAGCTATATTAATGGCTTCTGAAGCCTCTGTACAGATTTATGGCTGTGGTTTCCCACCCAACCCTCTCCTAGTTGTCCCCATGGCTGCCTCTCTTCTGCACATGCTATTCTCTTAATAGGCTCCCCAGAGTGGTACGAGTTCTGCCCTCTGACTCTATACTCCGTGAAGAAAGTTATACAGTGTTATTGTTACAGTCTGGATGTGAAGAGCTGTATTCAGACCTATGTGTTAGGAGCTTGAAGCCCTAGCTTGCAGTGCCATCTTTGGGGGGTCCTGGGAACTTGAGGAACTGGAGAGGGTGGGCCCCATAGGCTCTTGTATTTTAATCCTTAGTCCAAAGTTGGTGGAACTGTTTGGGAAGGTTTAGAAAGTGTGACCATGTTGGAGAAGGTGTGTCACTGGGGATTAGCCCTGAGGTTTCAAAAGACTCACCCTAATTCCCAGATCTCCCTTCCCTTCCTGTTTCTGGATTAAGATGTGAGCTTCCAGCTACTGCTCCAGCACCAGGCCTGCTTGCTTGCTACTATTCTCCCCGCTATGAACTACAGTTACGGACTCTAACCTTCTGAAACTATAAGCCTAAATAAACACTTTGTTTTACAAGTTGTCTCTGCTGGCTAGTTTGATGTCAACTTGACACAAGCCATAATCATCTGAGAAGAAGAAACCTGAACTGAGTAAATGGCTCTGTAAGATCTGGCTATTGGTGAGCTGGTGGGGCATTTTTAAAAATTAATGATTGATAGGGAGGGCCCAGTCTACTGTGCGTGGTACCACCCCGTGGGCTGGTGGTCTTGTAGTCTAGAAGAAAGCTGGCCTAGGAAGCCATGAGGAGCAAGCCAGTAAGTGGCACTCCTCCATGGGCCTCAGCATCAGCTCCTACCTACAGGTTCCGGCCCTGTTTGAGTTCCTGTCCTAACTTCCTCCAGTGTTGAATAGTGGTGTGGAAGCGTATTTTCCTTCCCAAGTTGCTTTGATCATGGTGTTTTGTTACAGCAGTCACCACCCTAGATAAGACAGTGTCTTATCAACTAAAGACATCCTTCCTTCCCCTTTCTCATCCCCAGACCCCTCTCCCACTATAGGCTCTGCTGCCATGATGTTCTGCCTAAGCTTAGGGCCAAGCAAACAGGAGCTAAAGTCTGACACAGTGAGACAAGATAATCCTTTAAGTTGCTTCTCCAGATATTTTGCAACAGTAATGAGAAAAGCAATTATTTCCAGGTCCAGAAGAGAGCCTGGAGGACCTGACTGACCCCTGTCTTATGATACCATTTATTTCCACTCAACTAAATACAGAGACTTAACAGGATTTAGGATCTCTGGTTCTTATCTGTCCCCAGGTAAATTCCCCATCTAACCCAAGAGCTGAGAAAAGTTTCTCCCCACTCATTTTTAGCATTCCTTAGTTCTAGTGTTTTATAATCCTACTGGCAGTACACTAACTTCTCAGATCTTAAAGCTCCCAGCAACCTGTCCCAGTGTTTCTCAAGTAGGCAAACATGGTAATGTGTTTCCTATTTGTTTGTTAAACATTTGTTTAAAGAGGGCAAATCTGAGCTGAGTATCTGCAGAGACAGAAATTAGGCGTATTCTGGAGGTAGACAACATTTGGTACAGTCGAGAATGAATTCTGTGTTTCTACCTTTAGAAATCGGGGTGGGAAGTGATGGCGTTCACTAAAATGAAGAGGACAGATTGGGAGGGGTTTGAAGGAGGGACTGAAAGTGAAGTCTGGAGCACGGTAAACCTGAGATGTCTCTGCATTGGCTGAATGGGAGTATTGAAAAGTCATTTGTGTGTGCACGTGTAGGGACCCAGACAATTGAGCCTTCGCAGGCATGACGGTGACGTCAACTCACCGCGATAGATGACGTAAACTTGGAAAGGGTTAGAGAAGTAAATGAGAAAAGAGACAATAAGAACTCAATGCTGAGCTTGGAGTGATCTGAATGCTGGCCCTGGAGAGACGGATCTTGCAGAGGACGAGAGTTCAGTTCCAAGCACTCAGGTGAGGCAGTTCACAACTGCCTGTGATTCCAGTTCCAGGAGACCCCTGGCCCCCTTCTGGACTCTTTGGGTACCTACGTACATGTACACGCATACACATAAATAAGAATTAAATGGATCTAAAAATACTAAGCAGCTCTAATATTTGGAAGAGGCAGAGGGTAAGCTAGGATAAGCTTGGTTACACCAACTAAGAAGGCACAGCCAGCAGGAAAGAGAAACTGAGGCAGGTGACTCACCGGGGGCCAGAAAGAAGGCAGGCCTCAGTCAGATCTCTATCACTGTAATGAATAGCTGGGATAGACAACTTTAAAAGACTAAAGGTTCATTTTGGCTTGTGGCCTTTGAGCCTTGATTCTCCTAGACTTGTGGTGAGGCAGCATATCACAGTGGGAACGTGAAGTGGAGTAAAACAACTTCATAGAAAATGGGAGGGAAAAGCAAAGAGGAGACGAGGGTCCCATTGAATCCCCTTGAATGGGTCACAATGACCCAGAGACCTGGCCCTAGGCCTCACTTTGTAGAGTACTGCTTCCTCCTCCTAGCACCAGCCTGGAGACTCTACACATGGTGGGGGTTAAGACCCAGGCAGAGCAAGGGTTAAATGAGAGAAGGCAGAGTGAACACAGGGTAGAAAAGAAGCCCTCCCCCTTGGTGATCTGCACGAGAAAGAGAGTGGTTAGAAGAGAATTGTGAGTACAGCCAGGAAGAGATGACAGTAGGGAAGACACAGAAGCGGCCCTGTAGTGGTAACTGTAAGGGACACCTGTTGAGAAAGGAGAGCGGTGTGACAAAGGACCAAAATGTGACATGAAGAAGGGAAGAGCAGGGCAGGTTTACTGTCTGACCAGTGTGATCTGGCAGAGAGGGAGACATTGGTGAAGCATGAGAAGACAAGAAGCTTGAAGGGGAGATGGGAATGAATGAGAAGTCCAGAGCTTGGCCTGTATGTGTGAAGGAACATAGCCTCTATTGTGTCGGGATAAATCGTGCCAGATGACGACTTCAGGCGTAGGGACATGAGCCAACCCACACTGGCAGCATCTGCTCTTTCCAATGACGTCTGAGGTCCGCTCAAAACGAAGGAAGATGAGGGAGGAGGGGCACCATTGTAACCGGAGGTGAAGTTAGAGGGTAGCCCATTAGCTCTGACTCTCCCCAGCAGTGATCAGCTGCTAGCCCAGCCTGCTCTATCCTAAGGTTTACTCTGTAAGATGGACAGTAAGGGCCCTGGGGTTGAGGTATTTTCAAATGAATGAGGCTTAGGGTGCTGGCTGGTACAAAGGTGTTAATAGAGAACTAATACATGCTGTATTTGGTCCTTACATGATTTCCACTGTTCACTGATAGAACATCAGGTATCTAAGAAGAAACCTTATCAGGGGAACAAGTAGTTGGAAAAAGAATTCTGCAAATTCCTGAGTCCTGTCCTATCATAATTATATAACCAGTTTTTCACAGCGCTTCCTCCATTGTGATATTTATTGTACATATAAACAGATAAACACACATATACACACATACACACAAAACAAGGACATTTGTTAGTTCTGTGAGGATGTTGTCTTAAACTTTTCCCTTTAGGAATGTGGTTTCTCGTGTGTGTTACATATACAATAAATAACCAAAAAAATACTTATAATAGTGCCCATCTTGGGAAACACACCTCTCATCCTTGCACTTGGAGGCAGAGACAGGCAGATCTCTGTGAGTTCAAGGCTAACCTGGTGTATAAAGTGAGTTCCAGGACAGCCAGGATAACAATGCGACAAGAGGAGAGGAAGGAGGAGAAAGAAGAGGAGGAGGTAAAAGAGGAGGAAGAGGAGATTGGGGGACAAAGGAGGAAACAGCAAAGCTGTGATACAGGAATATCTGGCTTCTGTTTCATTTGCTTTCTGTTGCCATGGTAACAACTGACTGGGCTACATGTTCTGATCACAGTCCATCACTGAAGTGAGTCAGGGTCGGAATGCAAGCAGAGTCAGAGGCGGGAACCATGGAGGAAAGCTACTCACTTCCTCCATTCATTCTCAGTCTACTTTCTTATAAAACCCAAGACCCAGGGCGGCCCTGCCCACAGGACACTGAGCCCTTCCACACTAACCATCAGTGGAGATCCTTCCCCACAACACATCAACAGGTCATCCATTGGAGGCAATACCTCTGTTGAAGTTCCCTCTTCCCAAGTATCTTTAGTTTGCGTATAGTTAACAAAAACTAACCTGCACGGGTTCATAACAAAGGAACTACTTAATTTTGTCTGGCAGGTAGGGGATGTCTTCACAGAGAGGTTAACATATAAATTCAAGTAAAAGGTTCTCCTTAAGTTTGAATGCTCAGTAGACATGAGAATAGAAAAGACTTGTAATAATAGCTAATATTTATGGAGTGTTTACTACGTGCCAGACACTAAGTACTTTAAATACTTTAGTCATTTAATTTATGAATAGGTCCTATTTTTTTTCCCCATGTAGTGCTGAGAATAAACCCAGGGTCTCATTAAAAACTACTCTCTGTGCCAGGCAGTGGTGGCACAAGTCTTTGATTCAGCATATGGGAGGTAGAGACAGGCAGATCTTTGAGATCAAGGACAGCCTGGTCTACAGAGTGAGTTCCAGGACAGCCAGAGCTATGCAGTGAAACCCTGTCTCTAAAAACAAACAAACACAAACAAACAAGCAACAAAAAACTACCCTCTGCTACCAAGCTGTATCTCCAACCTAGGAATAGTTCAAATTTTTACCTCTTTTCTGGTAAGGATTGGAGAGGTTGGTTACTCTGCTACTAGGTGGCCTCTATGATATTAAACCACAGGTCTTCTGATGTTGATGTCCAGAAAGAAGAGATAGCATCATCAGAGAGTCGGGGAGTGGGGAGTGTGAGGATGGAGAGATAAACACATAAGAAGAGCAAACTGTAGTGGGTGGAGTGGGGGCACACAGGACAGAGGCGTTTGGCAGCGACAAGCATAGGAAGAACAATACAGGGTGAGCCAGGAAACAGACTGTACCAATCTGAGCCTTCGACTATGAGTGGGCTCAGTTTTCGGTTGCTGTGCAACAAACCACTTCAAACTTGGGTTGCCTGAAACAGCCATTTAATTCTGCTCCTAAACTGGGTGGGTTAGGGATTCAGAGAAGAACCGTGAGGATGGTTTGTCTCTGCTCCGTACGATTTGTGGCCTCGGCTGGGAGCACTCAGACTTGGGGGTGACAAAGTTCTGAAGGTTGGAAATATATAAGGGGTCTTTTATGCATAGGTCAGGCTGGTAACATAGTAATGTTAACCTGTAAATTAGTAACTTAGTAAATTGGCCATGAACTTAAGCCTCGGATGTTGGTCTCAGTTGCCGTGACAATACATGACTTCTCTCTGTGGCACCCTGGGCTTCTATGCAGCATGGTCACTAAGTTCTAAGCACAGGTGCCCCAAGAGAAAAAAGGCCACTGTACATGACATGTTACTGCACTGACTGAGGCAGTCAGCTACAGGCTATCCAGGTTCAAGTGGAGAGCACACAGACTTCTCCACCAGTCACGGGAGAAAGTACCAAGCAGTTCATGAACATATACTAAAAGCCACCGCCAGGTCAGTGAATGAAAATCCTGGCCTGTGTCATTAGCTCAGGGAGGATCTTTAACAGTGGGAATTGATCTGCCAGCACAGAGGTGACGTTCATTCTCTCTCCTCTGCATGAGAACGTGCGGACTAGTGTTCTTTGCTCCCACAAGACCCCATCTGGCCTCTCTATGCCTCATTCTTTTTCTGCCTTTCAATAGTTTGCCTTATTTACCTCATTTATAACCATGAAGAGAGCCACGTTTAAGGGAGTCAGATGGGAGTGCGTGAAAAATGAAAAATACCTATAAAATCCCTCCAAGTAAGCAATGAAATAATGCATAACTGGACAATGTGATATCAGAGAGCATCTTCTTAGCTCTCGATGGTTGTTTGGATCCTCTAAGTGAATAACACATACAATATCTTTAATTGTTCTCAGTGTTATTTTTAAATTGGTACCATCTTTTAAAGTGACATATTCACGGAGTTCGGCGAAACCTCCTGAGGTAGACGAACAGCTAAACGTTCCAAGACAGATGGCTAGCCGGGTGCAATATTTCATCTTAATGGCATGGCAGGCTTACCTATGACGCATTCCTGGCTTGAAAGCAATATTTACCGTGATGCAATTTTACTGAGCTAAACGTTGGCAGTGACTGCAGGGTGACAGGCTAGCCGAACAGCTGAGTTCCTGAGTCACTCAGAATGCACCTGTGGTAAACCTGAAAAGGTGTTTCTGTGTATAAATGAGTTCTGTAAACAGCTCTCAAAACTGTACCTTAAATATGCAATCATTGGTTTGATTGTATTCCCATATTCTCCGTTCATTTATTGATGGTTCATTAGTTTAAAGCCAATACTATGTCCTCGAAATATCATGAGCTACACATGGAATGTTATCATCGGCCTACAGGTCTAGAAGTAGTTTTGCTTCGTTTTCACAGTGCTGGGAATTGTGTATGATTGACAAGTGTTCTACCACAATCTCCAGATGTTGCAAAACCTTCAGGAAGCGGAGCCTTACAGAAGGCAATACTGGGCGAGACTCGCTGAAGTTTAATAGTCCAGTCCCACTTTCTGTCTTTTTTTCTGCCTTCTGGTCTGTTGAGAGGTGATGAGCTTCAGGTATGTGTCCCCATTGCCTTGAACTCTGCCATCCCTTACCCACCCTGAAGCACATGCCCTCTTAAGAAATGAAACAAAAATGCTTCTCACTTAAAAGCAATCTATGTGTAAGTAACAGACAAATAACAAAGCAGTGGAAGGCAGCAGTATTCATGGGAAGATGGAGAGAGGCACTGTTGGTGTTTCCCTTAGTGGCAGCTAAATTAGGAGAGAAGACTAGGAAGTTTAGGGGCTGAGTGTTCTTTGATAGCATCATAGGGATGAGAAGACAAAGCTGCAGAAAACATTATTTAAGGCTTGATAATGTAGTGTGTGTGTGTGTGTGTGTGTGTGTGTGACACTGAATGCACCTGGTCTTGTAAGCCAAGCAAGGACAGGCCTGGTAAACATTAGGATGACAGACACATAGTTGTGTACCTTGTAACATCACCTTGGTTAACAACAGATTGCTTATATAATGGTGGTTCTACAACATAAGGCAGCTGAAGATTTCTTTTAATGACACTGTAGCTTGGTTTACGATCAAATGGTGTTGTGGTAAATCTCTAGCCCTAATAAGCCCATGCAAAGAACACATAACTCAGTTATAATATTTATAAGTTGTATGCCTAGATTGGGCAGATCTACCACTACACTACTCTATTCCCCAGCTATGAGATCCTTTGCTACTTGCAGTTCTTCCAGGCCATATGGTTCTGTTCCATCTTCCTTCCACCTCCTTTTCCTCTGTCTCCCTCCCTCTCCTCATCTCTTTCTCTCCTCTCTCTCTCTCTCTCTCTCTCTCTCTCTCTCTCTCTCTCTTTCTCCCTCCCTCTCTAAAACCTACCTACCTTTCCCTTCCACTGCCCAATCACAGGCTCTAGTCTTTATTTACCAGTTAAAATGGGGAGAAGTTTCACATGAAATCACCTGAGTACATGATCCACTCCTCATCAGGTCAGTCCCTCTCGAGGAAGCAGAATTAGCATCAAAATACAAACAGCACCAGGGCAATCCACAACATTTCCCCTTTTTTAATCCAATTAAAAGGCTCTTTTCTCTGAGATATAAATTGAGCACAATTATTACAATTCTGTAACTTATAAAGTATAAAATACACCCAGTCTATCAATTTTGTCAACTTAGAGTACTCTACCATTTATCCTAACTTAAAGGCTTGCAATTCTACACCTGAATTATGTCCTGGTTTAAGCTTGTATACCATCTGAAAACCATCCTCTTAAACTTATATCATCTCTCTCAGTGTTAACCAGCTTGAGTTGGCTATGAGACTACAATCAGTCTTCAACCCAGCAGAAATCTGAGAACGACTTAAATATTACCTGAAAATTAGGGAGCACAAAACATAGCTTCCAAACTCTTAACTAATTTGTAGACACAGTTGACTACCTAGATAGTCTCTCATTCCTCAAAATGTTGGAGCATCAGTCTTCAGCATTCTGGCCCAGGGTCATCTCACAGACCCTTGCTTTTAAGGACTGTTTACTCTGTTTTGGCAGAGCTGTCAATTGACGATTTTGTATAGTGTGTCCTTTTCTTGGACAGTATTTTTGCCTGTAGATGAATTGCCTAATGACTGTCTTGCCACAACTGGAGCAACTCCATTGATGCTTAATTTCTTCTTTGACTCTAAAAAAGGGATGCTGTCAGTAGTAGACATGTCTCTAATCGAATGATCTTTTATAAAGAAATGGCCATAAATGTCGTATTCTGTGGACGTCTGATGCCTTTGAAGACTATCTATGCATTTCTAAACCATTAAGCCTTGACTACTCTCAGCCAATTCTAATTGAAATATCTATTTTAAAAAACCCTTTTATAATTAACTCAGAGCCATGAGTTTGCTATCTGGCCCTTAAGTCGTATTGCTTAATCATCTAAGAACAGTAATAGCAGTTATAGAAGAACTGGGTCTAAGCTTTGCATTCTTAAATGTGTTACATAGGCACAATGCCTCTCTAAGAGTAACAATATTAATCCCAATTTTTATATCAATATAAGACATTCATACCAATGAAAACCTTAAATCTGTATCAAAATAAATTCTGTACCAATGTAAGAAATTATAACTTTAACTTTGCATCAATTATAAAGATTTCTACCAATGTAAGATATGGCTATGTAATGTTTCGTTTAAGAGTAAATTTGATAACCAATCCCTATTTGTCTATTTCTCTAATTTCTCTGATATTACTATATTCCCCCTTTTTTCTTTCCCCCTTCCCCTTTACCTAAGAAGGAAGGATAGAGAAGAGGAAAGGAAAGATAGAATCCCCTGAGTCTAAGCCCTCTAGTTTCATCCCTGATCAAAGCTACAACATTTGTAAAGTATTTGTTAAAATGATAACATACCAATAACTCATAAAATAACCAGAACCATCCACCCCAACATAAGAGACTGGGACAATGATCTTTTGTCTTCTTCAAGCTGAATTGGGGTGAAGAATTCCCTTCTGGGGGCCCAAAGGAAAATAAGAAAATTGGTTTTTGTCGAAGAGAGCTGGCTGGCATCATTTGCCTTCCAGTCACTATGTGTTGAGAAAGTCCATTGTCTAGCTGACATCTTGACTATGGCAGTCTGAAAGGCTGGATAGGCAAACTAGCTGTTCTGAAAAAGTGATGCTAACACACTGTGGTGCCCGGTCTATAAAGTAATGTAAACAGGAGCTGGAGATATAGTTTGGTTGGTAAAGTGTTTGCTCTGAAAGCATCAGACCTGGGCTCCCTGACCATATAGAAAAGATGGGTGTGATGTCCTGTGGCTCCAGTGCTGGAAAGCGAGGTAGAGACAAGTGGATTCTCGGGGCTCACTGCCAGCCTAGTCTTGGCTAATTAGCAAGTTCCAGTACCATGAGAAGCTTTGTCTCAAAAAAGGCTGAAGCAGATGGCTCCTGTTCAGTATCTAAAGGTTATCTTCTTCTGGCCTCCACATGCATGCACACATATGCACACGCATGAACATGGGCGCATACGCAAACACATGCACAAATATGTACAGTCCCTCATCCTGAAAAGGACCATAAATAATGGGACTGTTTATTTCTCTACCCTACTTATTAATCATTGTTAAGAGTGTGTTTCCTCCATGGGTAAAAAGCAGCTCACTGTAGAACAGACTCGGTGGCTCTGGCAGCAGCCTGCTGCATCTCATGCTTACGTCATCTCTTTATTGCATCAACAGGCCATGTCAAGTGACTGACCAATGCCACTCATGTCTGTGTATGCACAGTTTGGGATGTTTGCACAAGGACGAAATCCCCCCTCTGCCCCACAAAGCACATTTTCTAAACATTTCCTCATCCTTAAGTAATGCATGGCTCGCTATCAATCCTTTTGAAACTCTTCCAAAATGTTGAAGATAAGGGCACATTTCCTAACTCATTCTATGAGATCAGCATTAACTGACACCAGAGCCAAAGAGTCTACCAGCCCCCACATCTCTCCAAACAAACTATCACCCCTATGAATACTGATTCGAGGCTTCTCAGCAGAAGACCCGGCAGCCTAATTCTTCACCAGAATGTTACCGACTTTACTCACCAGGATCAGATGGAATTTTTCTCAGGAGGCAGGGATGTTTTAAGATATGAAGATCAATCAACAAAACTATGCTACATTAACAGAATGAAGTGAAAAGGCACATGATTGTCAATTGATATATAAAGACTCTGGCAAAATCAAATGTTCTTCCATGATGTCCCAACAAACTCAACAAACTGGGATGTGAAGGGAGCTACCTTATAGGTAGTGTTATATCCAGTGGGGAAGGGCTGAAACTGGTTCTCTTTAAAAATCAAGGAGGAGGAAGGGGGAAGGAGGAGGAGGAGGAGGAAGAGGAGAAGGAAGAAGAGGAGGAGGGGGAAGAGGAGGAGAAGGAGGAGGAGGAGAAGGAGGAGGAGGAGCAGGAAGAGGAGGAGGAGGAAGAGGAGGAGGAGGAGGAGGAAGAGGAGGAGGAGGAGGAGGAATTGTGTGCATTTTAATCAATCTAGTATTGGAAGGACTGGCCAGAGCAACTAGGTAGAAGGGAGGAAGAAGAGGGATCTGCATTGTAAAGGGTGACATTTGTTTCGGGGTGACCAGATCCCACACATATAGATCCCAAGCTAACTATTGGAACTAATAAAGGAACTTAGTAAAATTACAGGATACAACAGCAACGCGGAAAAAATCAGTCCTATTGCTATATTGTAAGAACAATCAGCAGAAAATGAAGCGAAGAAAGCAATCTCCATTACAATTGTATCGAGAAGGATAAAATACTTAGGAATAAACTTACCTAGGAGGCAAAGAATTTATATGCTGAAAATTACAACAGAGCCAGAAAGGAGACACAAATGGAAAGCTCTCCTACGTTATTAGATTGTAAAACTTAATATTGTTGAGGTGCCAATACTACTCAAAGTGAAATAAAAATTCATTAACATCCCAATGATAACTCTGTAGAACTAGATAAATTCATCCTAAAACTCACACTGACTCTCAAGGGAGCCCCTATAGCCAAAGCAATCTAGAAAGAGAACGAAGTTGGTGCTATCACACTCTCTGTTTTAAAGTCTTAGTACGATGGATGCTACAGTAATAAAGACTATGGTGTTAGACTCCAGACGATAGACTGCAGAGCTTCTGCTGATTTCCAGCAAGGGTCCGAATCCATGCAGTGGGGAAAGGATTGTCTTCCCCACCAACAAGTGCCAAAAGAACTGGGGAGCCACATGTAAAAGAGTCAAGCCGAACATGTCCCCACAACAAACACAAAACTCATTTTAAGTGAATCTGATCTGGATATGAAGGAAAGCTTCTGAGAAGGAAATCATTAGGAGAATTACACACGGGGAGACTTCATGCAGTTCAATTTTGGAATGGCCTTTTTGAAACTGACACCACAGACATAGGTAACAATGGCCAAACAGACCAAAACAACAAACAAACAAACAAACAAACAAAAACCTTGCTACACCAAAGTCACTGTCAGAAGAATGAAAACACAAACATGGTGAACAAGCAAAGCTGTGGCCACTGTGGAAGGCAGCGTCATTTGATCCACTCGATCCAGGGATTCCTCCTCTAGTCAGGTATCAGTCATAAGAAATGGCCATACAGAACTATCAAAACATGGCTGAAAAAATAAAAACAAAAACAAACCCGGGTAATGGTACATACCTGTACTCCATCACTGCAGAAGCTGAGACAGGAGGATTACTGTGAGTTTGGGGATGGCTGGGTTACTTAGTGAGTATCAGACCAGGTGTGATACATACATGGTAAGACCCTTCCCTCAAACAAACAACAGAATTTTCTTCCTAAAGTCTTTCGGCTGAGTGACTGAGGGAGCTTAAAGCAACCTCTGGTGTCTTTTTAGTAAGGACACTAACATGATCACTCAGTGTCCCACCTTTCGGCTTTAGTTAATTGAATGGCTTCCCCATCTCTTAATATACTCACCTTGAGGGTTATTTCACTATGAGTTCTGGAGAGACACAAGCATCCAATCTATGGCGGAAGAATTAAATGGGAACGTAGGCACTTGCTGACCGCTATCAACACTGTCATTCACAAGAGTTTAAATGTTGAAATAAACCAAATGGAGAAAACAAGGACTCTACAGTGAGTCATATTCCCAGGACAAAAGTTGAAATAGGTTATAAAGCAGACTGCTGACTGATCACCTCCCAACCCCTGCACACCTAGGTTCTGCAATGATTCAATCAAGGATTGAAAAATATGTGCAAAACAAACACATCTGTACTGAGCATGTCAGACACTTTTTCATATTATTCCCTAAACAGTAAAATATAATAACTCTTTATATAATATTTACATGGTGTTAGGTATTGTAAGTACTCTGTAGATGACATAAAGATATGAGATAAAGACAACTATATGTATATATAGTTTTCTGCAAATATGATGCTGTTTTATGTGAGTCACATGTATATCCGAAGAGGGTTCTCACGCCAATCCTTACGCATGCCAAGGGATGCCTGAAGAGCTCAGCTGGAATGTTATTCTGCTTGAAAAGTGAATGGAGCTTTAAGCCATTCTTTTAACCTTGAAAACATTATCTTAGGCAATATGAACGATAAAGATGGTATCATAAAGCGATAAAGATGGTATGATTCGACTTATGTAAGATATAGAAACCTAGGCAAACCCATAGGGTCAGAAGTGTAATGGGGGTTACCGGAAACGAAGGCAGGGTGGTGGGCAGCTATGGTTTAACTGGTATCACGTTTCCATTTGGAATAATGAAAAGTCCTGGAAATGTCGTGTGAAGGTGGCACACAGTATAGTAAGTGTTCAGAATGGCATGTAACTACACACTTTAAGTGGTTGAATGGTAAATTTTATGTCTTATGTGCTTTACCACAATGAAAGAAGAAAAAATAACAATTAAGTTGACAATTACACAGGTCTATTTAAATGAATACTGACCATTAAAGGAATATTAACACTTTCTTATAGCCTTTGAACATTTCTATTACAACACATGCCAGCATTAGCAAACAATGCAGGTAGAATGAGTGGGATGAAAAATCTTTGCGTCGTCAGAGGAAATGGCAATAATATTAAGCAATATTAGAGCTCATTATGTCTAGAATGCATAGTACAATCTCTGTTAAACACTAAGAGTGAAAATGGATATAATTTTTAAGCTAATGGCGAGTGGAGTACATATCTTACTTAGTTATTTAGAAGGAAGGGAAAATGGACAAACATAGGAAGAGAGGTGAAATTACAGACTTAAACCCAAACACATATGCACATTAAATGTATGAGGATAAAATTCTTCAATTAAAAGATGAGTGTCATCTGTGCCTTTTTATTAGAGATATGGCTAAGACGTAGCGATAGAAGCTTTACAAAAAGAAGTAATTAATATCTGACAAGATAGTCCTTAAGGCTATGCAGACAGTATTAGCTGAGATACTTGGGATATGTCTCAATGAGAGCTTAAATCTATCAAAAAGAGAATTTAAATGTTTCCATACACTTTCTACTATGTCAATTATAGCTCCAAAAACATGAATCAAAATAGGTCAGAAGTATAAGGAAAAATAGATTCTACCTATAGTTACAGTGAGGGTTTTCAACCAACAGTTCTTAGGAGCAAATAAAATAGTCAACCTGATTGTACTAGTTACTATGAAACCAATTTATAGTCAAAATGAGTATGAATGTAGGCAATTGGACCACACAAATATGGAACTCGATCAAATTCCTCATATATTATGGAGAAGAAATTCTTTGTTCATTGTTCACAAAGAATTAATTCCGTGTTCACCATGGAATAAAGCAAACTTTCACAGTGTCTGAAGGACTGGACTCCTACGGAATGTATTCTTTGATCACATTTTAAGGAACATAAAAATTATGGGATGGAACATGTAATTCACCAGTAGAGCACTTACCTTGTGTGACTGAGGCCCTGGGCTTGATTCCTATGCACTGAAAAGAATAAAACAAGAAACTGGAACTTAATTTTTAAAATCCCTTTAAGATTGACATAGACTGGGGACCAGAGAGATGGCTCAGTGGGTAAGATCTTGTCGCCTTCACAGAGGACCAGGGTTCAGTTCCTGGTACCCACAATGAGATTCACAAGAATTCATAGATCCAAGCACCAGGAAAGCATGCAGTATACACAGATACATCCAGGGAAACACTCCACTCATGCATAAAATTTTAAAATCTTAAAAAAATGATTTCTTTATATTTAAAAATTAAAATGCCTCAGACCTTCTCTAGTTTGGTACTGAGGTCTTTATCTGGAGAGTGGCTGTAGATTTTAGTCATGTTCTGAAAGGGCTCCAGAGGATTCTGTCATGTGTATTTACAGCAAGGTTTTAATAAGATACTTTAAAAAGTTGTGTGTGAGGCGGGGGGCTCATATGTGCCAAGGGACAGGTGTGAAGGTCAAAGGGCAACCTTTGGGAATCTTTCCTATTTTGCTTTTAGGCAATCTTTGTTTCTGCTTCCACACTGTATACAAGCAGCTGATTCTCCTGTCTCCATCTTCCACCTTGCTAAGAATATTGGGATTCCAGATGTGTATCACCACATCTGGCTTTTTAAATGTGCTTTCTGGACTTCAAACCCAGGTTGTCAGGCTTGTGCCACAGCACTTTAATCTGTTGAGCCGTCTCCATAGCCCATAGGATACTTCTTTGTCATGATGAGTAGCCTTGGCTAATTTGTGACCAGGTGATCACATGACAAACATATTTATATTGGTAAATGCCCTTGTACATCTTGCCTGCCTTGTGTCTAGCTTCCTTCTACCAAGATGGACATACTCTAAGGGCTCTCTGAGTTCAGATGTCTAGACACAGAAGAGTCAATACAGCAAAGCATGGAATAAAGAAGCGGCATATTACATATGGATCTCAGAAAGAAGGAGTCCCCTTGCCTTGCAGGAAGTAGGAGCCTAAGATAGAGCCCAGAGCTCGCTCATAGCAGGTGGGGCTTGTGAGACAGTCCAAGCCTTTCTTGGAATCCAGGATGTTACCCAAGCAGATTTCCTATGGGGAGTTTTAATTATCACTCAGGAAGGCTTTTTTGGGTGGGGACCAAGATTACTGAAAAGGGTGTCACCGTTACTTGTCTGTTTGCTTTGGGGAGCAGCTAGTCCAGTAGGCTACATTTGTATGGAGCAGGACTGGGCTGTAAAAGACAGATGACTGGATTGACCATCTGGAGGACCCAGGGTGTGAAGACTCAATGGTACAGCAAAGGTGACTAAGCTTTGCCTGTGGCACGAGAAAGCTTGTTAGGCTTGTTCTTTGAACAAATTTTAAGGTAATATAAAATTATCAGATCTTACTACCTTTCTAAAATAACCCCAGGGTCAAAGAATAAATCACAGTCAAAGATATGTTGAGCCAAACCCCAAAACAAAAACATGAAAAACTGTGGGACTCAGCAAAAGCAACACCAATCAGAGAATTTACAGAATTGAATGCATAAAAAGAAGACTGTAAGTCAGTTAGCTAAATTTCTTTGTAGGAAACTAGGAAAGAACAGAGCTGTATGTTCAACCACTTGAGACTTGAGAGGACTCCGAGTTTGAGATCTCTCTCTCTCTCTCTCTCTCTCTCTCTCTCTCTCTCTCTCTCTCT
>NW_021620894.1:5219226-5242696 GCF_004785775.1 Grammomys surdaster | reverse complement strand
TCTCTCTCTCTCTCTCTCTCTCTCTCTCTCTCTCTCTCTCTCTCTCTCTCAGAGATTGGTAGGAACCTATCTCCAATAACCAAAAACAGCAGCATGACTGAGAGTAAAAGTGAAACATAAATAAATATAATATCATAAATGAAAGAAGGAACATCACTGTCGGTCCTACAAATGAATAATATGGAAGATTAATTCAGTGGCCACAAATTTGATAACCTTGATAAAAAATGAACCGGTTCCTTGAAAGACACAACCTATTAAAACATAGAATAATTCATTGACGATCTGGATATGCATGTGCCTATTAAAGAAGTCGAGCCAATATTCAATCACCTTCCAAAAAGAGAAACTACCTAGCCAGATGGGAAATTAGCAAATTGCATCAAGCACTTAAGAAGAAATTATAGTGTAAGTAATTCTATGAGGTCCGTATCACCTTAATACTAAAAACTGGCCAAGATAGAGGAAAACTGTACATCAATACGGCCAGTGAACTTAGATGCAAAAGTCTCCAGCAGGATTTTGGGAAATTCAATTGTAGGGCATGCGGGACCGTGTTACCAGACAGGCATAAGAATTATTAAGGTTGAATGAGCTCAAATCCCAGGAATCTCAGAGATCTGATCTCAGGAGTGGAGCCATTATGTACCTGTCTCTGTACCTGCTTTTGAACATGTAACCATGATCCCCACTGAGAGGACCATGGATATTCAGTCACATAGCATAATACCTGAATTTCTTCTCCATGCTAATGAGGTATCCAAATAGCCTTCAGCCTTCAGCCAATGGCGTTCCCTTCCTGGGTATTCCTTCCTGCAAAAGGTATATAATGCCTGGTTCACCCCAAATAAAGTGTATGTGTCCACATCTGCCCTCAATACGAACAAGCAAGGATGGATCACCTCAGAGAGCTGCTCATTAAACATTGCTACAGGGAAGGCCTTCAACTAAAGAGCCGTGCCTAAAACTCCCAAGGAAGGCTTTTCCCCCTCCAACCCATCCAGGACACTGGGTACTCACTCTGAATTAAACCAGATTCCACTTGTCTGGGCACATCCTCACCCTCCTACCAGGCACAGAGATGCTCCTGGTACCCAGAAAGGAGACCGGGAACCACTGTGGACAACCCATTTCAGACTCTGCCCTGCCTCCTCTTGGTGGCATACCTGTGATGCCCAGGTACTCCCAGCAAAGAGGCAGGATATAGTTCAACATCCAATCTAATAATAAGATTTATATACCACAGCCAAGTGTGATCTATCACAGATATAAAGAGGTTGATTCAACACTGCGAAATCAATAGATGTTAATCTATCAGATCAACATACTGAAGAAATCAGAAAATACTAGAAACTGAATTATAACGGTAGTGCTAACATATCAGAATGCAGGCATACTGCCAGCACTGTCCTTACAGATATCTTATTTGAAGGCAGTTTTCAGAGAGGAAAACAGAAAAGGAATAACAAAATTTGTCAAATAACAGCAGAAAAGGCCAAGCCAGATGTGGTGGCATATGCGTGTAATCTCAGCAAGTAGGGGAGGCCAATGAAGTGTTCAAGGTTATCCTCTATTACGTAGTATGTTGAATCCAGGCTGACTACAAGGAATTCTGTTTCAAAACCAACTAAACAAGCAAACAGGTGAAGGAAAGAAGGAACAAAAATGTAAGTAGGTGAAGCCAACAGAACAGAGGGTGTGGCACAAGCAACCATGATCTAGAATAAAAATGAAGAATCAATGCAGATGGGACATCAGAAAGAACTTAATAATAAATTTGGAAATGTAGACCTACAAACAAATCTCCAGAAAGAAACCAACTCAAGAAGAAGTAGAAAAATTAAATAGCCCTGTTTAAAATAGTTATAAAATAATTGAGTGTATGTTTAAAGCCTGTATCATTGGGAAAACTCTTTCAAGATGGTTTACTGAAGAAATCTGACAATCTTTTAAGGAACTAATGGATAAATATTACTCAGGTGTTTTGTTTAGACAGAAAAGAAAGAGAGGATATTCTAAGGAAAAAGAAATAAAAGAGCAGAATCCAGAAAAGGGACACACTCTTATTTTCACTGATAAATTGCAAGGTAAGAAAGAAAAGAAATAAGATAGTTGAAAGGTGTGGTGGGTTGAATATGCTTGATCCAGGGCGTGACACTATTAGGAGGTTTGGCCTTGCTGGAGTAGGTGTGGCCTTGCTGGAGGAAATGTCACCGTGGGAGTGGGCAATGAGACCCTCTTCCTAACCATGTGGAAGCCAGTCTTCTCCTAGTGGCCTTCAGAGGAAGATCTAGAACTCTCAGCTACTTTTGCACCATGCCTGCCTGGATGCTACCATACTCCTGATGACAACAGACTGAACACTGAACCTGTAAGCCAGGCCCAATTAAATGCTATCCTTATAAGAGTTGCCTTGGTCATGGTGTCTGTTCACAGCAATGAAACCCTAAGGAAGACAGAGGGCTAAAATTAAGTCTGGCAGTCCCCAATGTAGAAATGATAAGAGAAGGCAGCTTTTAGTGATGGACATTGGTACCGCATTTCACAGTAGGGACTGGTAATTCTGTTTACAGTCATATTGTGCTGGTTTGAATGAGAATAGCTCTCATTCATTCAAATTTGAATACTAGGTCCGAAGTTGGTGGAATTGTTTGGGAAGGATTAGGAAATGTGGCCTTATTGGAAGAGGTGTGTAGAGAGAATGTCTTGTGTATTATATAAATGCATCACCTGTCAATTTAAAAAAAAAAACTATGGCTTATAGAAAAGGGTAGAGCCGGGTGGTGGTGTTGCACATCTTTAATCCCAGCACTTGGGAAGCAGAGGCAGAGGCAGGCAGATTTCTGAGTTTGAGAGTTTGAGGCTAGCCTGGTCTACAGAGTGAGTTCTAGGACAGCCAGGGCTACACAGAGAAACTTTGTCTCGGAAAAAACGAAAAAAAAAAGAAAGAAAGAGAGAGAGAGAGAGAGAGAGAGAGAGAGAGAGAGAGAGAGAGAGAGAGAGAGAGAGAAGGGTAGAATAGAAGGTGGGACATTCAGGAGGAGAAAAAATTCTGGGAGAGAGCCAGGTAGGAAATTAGCCCAGGGAGAGATATGACCAGTTGGTAGCCTAGCTATATGGCCAAGGTATTTGTAAATATATTTTGAGACTGAGTCTTATTTCTGAGAACACGGGGTTGGGAGGTAGAGCCAGACAAAACTGTATTAGAGGTGTTTCACCGAGGATGAGCTTTGAGGTTGCAAAAGCCCATATCATTTCTAGTTACCCCTTCTCTCTGTCTCACAGCTATTATCTCGACACCAAAGCTCTTGGCTACTGCTCCAACACTATGCTTGCCTGCATGCTGCCGCGCTCCCTGCCATGATGAGTGAAGACTCTGCTATCCTTCGGTACTTCAAGCTCCAGGTTCAATGCTTTTTAAAAATAACTTGCCTTGGTCACAGCGTTCTGTTGTGAAAACAAAACTGTAACTAAGACCCACCATCATTATGTTGGTTAGAAAACACTTTGTGGGGTGGTATATATATATGTGTGTGTGTGTGTGTGTGTGTGTGTGTGTGTGTGTGTGTGTGTGTATTCAAGTGTGTGTAAATGCGGAGATCAGAAGTTGATGTTAGATAGTTTTAATTTTTTCCCACCTTTCATTGAACCTGAAGTTAGCCTGGACAGTGTGGGAGTCTGCGTGATTGGCCTGTCTCTGGCCTGTCTCTGGATACCTTCCACTCCCCATCACAACACTAGGTTAACAGGCATATATCATGATGCCTGGCTTTTACATGGGTGCTGGAGATCTGAACTCAGATTCTCATGCTTGCTTAGCAATCACTGTGCGCACAAACTCATCTTTTTCTGGGCACTTGAAATGTGGCCTGAATTGCCCAAAGCATAGAATGCACAGAGTACTTTAAAGACTTCCTATAAAAAGACTTTAAACGAGTCATTTCCATATTAATACTAGGTTTAAATGAAATATCATGGCTATATATAACTAATAAAATGAATGTTTAACATCAAATTTACCTTTAAAACTTCTCTAATATGGTTGTTAGAAAAATTTGAATTACGTGCATGACTTGACCTACATTTATAGCCAATCATGCTGATCTCAATAAGCTAGGATCTACTTGTTTGTTTTTTTAAGCTTGTTTCCTAAATCAGTAGATAAAGATGTATGCATTGAGAAGCAAGCACAAGCCCTTTCCCCCTAAAGACCTCAGACTGACCTGGAACTTTAATGTTTTCAAATCCTATTTTTAATGATGGTTCTTAAACACTTTAACCTTCCTTGTAGCCCACCACCCACCAGAGGAGGCGGAAAAGAAAGGACACGGGGAAGTATGTCTGTTTAGAAAGGTTCTTTGGAATAACTCCCATCTGTGTTGTCTGGAAATAAGCAGTTCATCTCACAGGTTAGCAGGCAGCGGCAGCTCCATCCACTTGCAAACACCTCACGGATACACCAGCAGTCCAGTTTGGTAGAGTCGGGTTGGCAACATTGGTGACATGATCTAGCAGAGATAGCCAGTCCTCAGCCTCAGCTTGAGTCAGCAGGGGAGACCAACAGGAACACCAGGAGAAGTTCTCGGCTGTGCCTTTCACAGGGAAGCTAAGATCAGCGAAGACTCGAGACCCACAAGCATAGTACAGCTAGCTGTATTAGCAAGCCTAGCTCAGCCTCCATCACTGTCTGACAAGTCCTATTTATAGCCATCCTTCCAAACATCACGAGTCCTCCATGTGCCTTGCCTCAGCACACGCATCCAATCAGCCTGCGTCCCTGGAAGCTGCACCAAACTGCAGCACACCACCAAAAGTTTTTTGGTGTGGTTTTTTTTCTTTTCTCTATGGGATCCCAACAAATGCAGCTCAACTACCCAACGTAAGGCAGACCAATACACGCATGTCATTAGCAAAGAATCTTTGATTACATGTCCTTTCACGTGCTTACATTAGCAGAGCGTCCTCTCTCCTGGGTCTGCTTCACTGAAACGTTCCTTCAACATTCGGCCTTAGCCTTTCACACCTGTGTCCACCTTATTGTAACACTCCTTCGTGTGTTTGCCCTAACAAAACACCATCCAACTGACTTGCCAAAGAACCCTTAGGTTTCCACTTCGATGACCACATTTCAAATGTCCACCAACAGGAAACAGAAAAATCAGCTCTAGTGTTTAACATGAAATACGATTTAACAACAAAAACGAAAAAGCCACAGCTCCAGGCAACAACATAAATGACCCGATGGCGTTGTCAAAGAATTATACAGATTTTTAAACAGAGGGTAGAAATTCCAATGTTAGAAATCAGGATAAAAGCTTTGAAGAGAACAGAGCAGGCAGGGACCCAGCAGAGAAGGCTTTGGGGAAGTCACCATGTCCTGTGACATGGACTAACAGTAGAGCCATGGACAGAGAAGTTCCTTCACTGAGACACACTTATAGAAAGTATGCTTGCTTTTCTGTATCCCATTCTTTCCAATGAAAATTAAGAGTGAGGATTAGCGAGGCTTCAAGTAGTTAATTGCAAACAGTTTTAGTATGTGGAGACCTTCCTGGTAATTACGTTTCTTCTGTCTATCTATGGAAACTGCCAGAAAGCGGTTAGGGTCAGGGTCAGGGTCAGGGTCAGGTTGTTGTTCAGGTTGTTGTTCAGGTTGTTGTTCAGGTTGTTGTTCAGGTTGTTCAGGTTCAGGTTCAGGTTCAGGTTCTGGTTCTGGTTCTGGTTCGTCAGGCAGTTTTTTAAAGTTTTTAAACCTCTGCTCTGTAAGAAAGTGCTGATATTTCCTAACCAGTTCTAGGTCTTCCTCTCTAGTTTAAGAATTTCTCCATCTCTGTTTGCTCATGAAACTCAGCACTAAGTATCAGCCATTTTTGTTTCATTTGTTTGACCCTAGAGTCCCAAGCATGCTAAGCAAACGCTACCCCTGAGCCTCAGTCCTCCCCGCTCCCTGCTTTTTAGACACAGTCTTGCTTAGTTGCTCAGGCTCACCTTGAACTTGTGATCCTCTTGCTTTGATCTCCTGAGTGGCACCTGTCCTCCATCGGTGATGTTTTTCAAAATAAAATGTAGAACCTGAGAACTGAGAAGTTTAAAGAGACATGTGTCAGCATGAGTCAGGATTTATGTGACTTTGATGGGGTTTATGAATTTAGGAACATCTATGTACAGTGTATGCAATGTCGTCCACACAATCTATTAGTTTGGGTGTTTTATGCTGGTTTATCCAACTCAAGCCATTTACTAGTTAATAGCCTAAGGCCAAAAGTTTAAGAGAAATACCTGTCTAGTGTAAAAAACAGGGCAGATATTAAAAACTATTTATTCCAACTACTTACTATCATTTCAAGTCAAGTAGCTGCTTTCTTCCCTCCACATCCCTGCCTCCACACTGATACATTGTGTTATCCCATTGTACACGTGGGAAAAGGCTTCGGCTGAAAGTGTGGTACCCTTACTCCCTTTAGACTTCACATCCTTGCCAGGCGTGATGCCACACACCTGTAATCCCGCTATGTTGAAAGCCGGCTGACATAGGAATAATATGAGGTGGAAGCCAGCCTGGTTTACAGAATAAGACCCTACCTCAATAAAACAGAACACAAAACAAACAGCAATAAAGGTAAGCAAATAATAGTACCTTCATTCCACTATTGAGCTCCATCAATTTTGGGGTATGCATGTTATCTTTCTAACCACACTGTAGCATCCCTGTCGGATCCATATTTGTTGGCCTCAAGCCAGCCCGCTAAGTCTAAGACATACAGAGGCATAATGATTATAAAATAAGCATTTGCTGATATGCCAACATCTGGCTGAGACTTCACACTCCACTGATATCCCCTCATTACAGCGCTATTATGAACTCAGACTCCTGTGTCAGACTGACCTCAATATAGATTTGGCATCCCCGTTTGCTATCTGTGGGTTGCTGGATGCATTGCCTAAGCCGAGTCTCTCTGGATAGATCTGATACTACCAGATGCCCTGCAGGAGATCCCTGTGAGGATTAAAAGGAATAATCGATGTAAAATACCTCCAGCAGCAGCTGGCACAATGAGAACTCAGAGAGTGGTTAAGATGGCTCTCAGGGCATGGCAAATCCTGAATCAGAGAACCACTTTGATGAAGAATCATAGAATCAACTGGTCAACCAGACCAACGCCTCCAGGAATTTCTATCCACTGCTAAAGCAAATTCCGCTTTTGTTTAACCCATTTTTAACCACAAGGAGTTCATGAGAACTGACGAAGGCAGTTTTAATTCCTTCAAGCCTTTGCTTTTCTGTCCTTCCCTGCCTCCTGTCCTTCCTTCCTCCTTCTTTCCTTTCTTCCTTCCTTCCTTCCCCCCTCCCATCCTTCCTTCCCTTCCTTCCTTCCTTTTTTCCTTCCTTCCCTTCCTTCCTTCCTTCCTTCCTTCTTTTCCTTCCTTCCTCCCTCCCTCCCTCCCTCCTTCCTTCCTTCCTTCCTTCCTTTTTTCCTTCCTTCCTTCCCTCTCTCCCTTCCTCCCTTCCTTCCTTCTTTCCTCCTTCCCTCCCTCCCTCCCTCCCTTCTTTCCTTCCTTCCTTCCTTTTTTCCTTTCCTCCCTCCATCCCTCCCTTCCTTCCTCCCTTCCTTCCTTCCTTCCTTCCTCCCTTCCTTCCTTCCTTCTTTCCCTCCTTTTTTCCTTCCCTCCTTCCCCTCCCTCCCTTCCTCCCTTCCTTCATCACTCTATAGCCCAGGCTAGCTTCAAATCCATGATAAGCCTCTCTTTGGCCTCCTGAGCACTAGGATCTCAGACCTGTACCACACATACAGCCTAAACTCATCCTTATTATTAGGTTGGACCCTATGAAATTGCTGTTTTATGAATCAAATTGATCAAAGTATCCACAATTTCTAATAAAAATGACCGGATACTTGTCCTTTTGCTGCCTTTTCCTTTTATCTTGGCCTAGTGTCTACCTACTTTTTCCTAGATGGTGACGCTTTAGGATTGATGGGAAATTGATGATGAAAACCACAAGACTAAGTCTGCCCTCCGCGGGTTAGCATCGACCCGGCTCCTGACTCCACCGAGGCTCTCATTCGTGGAACAGGCAATCATGAGCAGTTTTCCATCTCATAAAATCGGAAACGTTTCAACCAAATGGTTTGTCAGAGGAACTGCCACGAAGCAAGACACATGGAGATTTGCTAGTGAGTCACTGCCCTCTAGAAGGTTCTGTGGTGTTAAGAGATCCCAGATGTGAACTACTCCATATGGCAGCCAGTAGCTGTAAGACATATAACTCCAAGTGATAGCAGTGTCACCTGACTGAAGAAACCTTAGTTTGACTTAAGTTTTGTGTGTGTGTGTGTGTGTGTGTGTCTGTCTGTCTGTCTGTCTGGACAGCATGGCAAAGGATTTACAAAAGATCCACATCCTTAGCCCTACCTTTCATTTGTATTTTGTTTTCTTGAGGCAGTATGTCATGCCACCCAGGCTGGCCTCAAACTCACTCTGGGAAGCCTCAAATGCCTGCTCCTCCTGCTCCAATCTTTCCATGGTTGGTGACTCAGCTGTGCAGCACCACATAACTCAGGTGTGGTAGTTGAACCTGGTGCTTGTTTGCATGCTGGTCAATCATTCTAGCAACCTAGATACGCCTCTGACTCCCTGATTTCAATTAAAATTAAATAGCAACGCGTAGCTAGTAGCTAGCAGATGGAAAATCGGCCCGTTGAAGGCAACCCCAAGAAGCATGTTGTTGACTGCGGGTTCATCCTGAGGTCAAGATAAGCCCCTGGGAATCTCAAGAAGAGTTTTAAGACCCAGGGAGTGATACAGTCTGGTTCAAGTTTTAGAAAGAGGACTCTAGCTACCACGGGGAGATTGACAAGAGACAGGTAGAAACATTAATGTCTACGTTTGTCTTCTAAGGGGACTCTCACATTCAATGTCCATGTGTGTGTGTTTCTATCCATAGCAGAAGTATTTGTTAGGAGTAATGAATTACAGCTCTTATTTTCCCCTAGGAGGTGAGCAAAGTATCCAGAGGGAAGCCCCCTGTCCCTGTCCTTCCTCCTCTGAGTCCACCAGGTCACTCTGCTCTTTGAATGTTTCTCCCCACTGAGATTGCTTTTAACTGTGGTCCTGCCAATAATTCTAGGCCCTCAAAGTCCTTACTTCCTAAAGTGCCAGCAAAGTGCTTTCCTGGGCTGAAGGCAACCACCTAAGAGTACTCTTAAGCCCACTGACTGACTCATTGTCCTCAGAACGGGTTTCTTAACCAAGTTCTTTTCAGGTCTCCCTTCAGCCTAAGTCCCACCTATGGGACAAAAGAAAATAAAACAAAAGAACCAATTTAAGTCCCCAGGGATCAAGGATGCTAAGCTATACTCTGACACACCCAAAGAAGTTTTGTTTTCCTCTCTCTAGGAACCAGTATACACATGTGCATGTTCATGGCATTCCCCACACATCCTCCTGGACACACACTACTCCAAAGCACATTGACACTATGCATAGAACTCTCCTCAACTCCTAGAATTTACACTCACACGTCTGCGCAAGGCTTATTCCTCCTCCAGATCAGCAGGTACTATATTCCAAGGTCACAAAAGCAAACAAGCTAACCACCAGGTGTGAGGCTTCAGAGCCTGGGCTATGGTGGCGTGGTGTCAAGCATATTTTCTTTGGAGCCTGCTTGATCTGGTTTCAAGTCTCAGCCTGGCCATTTTGACTAAGTAGGTGGTCGTAGGCAGCTCATTTGCCTTCCCAACTTCAATTTTCAATTCTACAAAATACGTCGTGCTTTAGGAGGTTTGTGGACTTTTTTTTTTTTTAATCCCGTGTATTTATTGCCTATGGCTGTTAAAGCACACGCAATAGGCTGAAAGCTGTAGATTGTTAGTGATGGGGGCGTCAGGTGCCTCGGGATTGGAGGGGGCACAGAACAAAAGGTCACACTGACCCGCACACCTAGATGCATATGAAGTAGAGAGATCTTACAGGACATTTTATAGATGTGGCCCTGTGAAGTCAGGGACAGGTAGTGATACAAGTAGGGTCACACTGAGTCAGGCCAAGATTGCAGGTGTGTTTGGACAGGTTCGTCCAGGGCTCCTTTTTCCAAGGACGCTTCTCTTGTAAGTGATCGGTGTTTGGACCCGGGGTTGCTCCCCTGATTGCTCCCCTGATGCACTGGTAAGAAAAACAAGCAGACGGGGTGTAGGGATGTCGTTCAGATCCATTCTAGGTGGATGCCACCGTTCCCGGTTGCTATGGCAACCGCAGCTCGCTCTAAGAGGCTCGTCTCCTCGGGCCCCTCCCAATCACGCAGCGGACGTGACACGTGCGGCGGGGTCACGTGTTGTTGTTGGGGGTCCCCCCCCCGGAAAGCTGCTTCCGGGTCAATGCAGGACACTGGGCTCTGGCGGCCGGAGAGGGGGTCGAGGTGAAGCGGAGCCGGGCCGGGGCCGGCCTGGAGCAGGCCGGAAGCCGAGCGGCGGCGACGGCGGTGGCCGGGCGGGCGGAGGCGCAGCCCGAGGAGCCGCCGCCTCCCGGGCCGAGGGGTGAGTGGAGCCCGGCCGCCGCTCCTCCGGGCCCGGAGGCCCGAGGCTTGCTCTACTTGTGGGGGTAGGAGGCCAAGCCTGGGACCCTGGGAGGACAGAGCCCTGATGGAGGGAAGGAGGCTGGGCAGCGGGAGCCTCCTTGAGGCCTGGGGGGTATGGAAGCTGCTCCCCGGATGGGAAACTTAGCTTTGAATCACTGAATCAGGGAAACGATGAAGACAACTGGTCGTGTCAAGTCCTTGGGATGTGTCCCCCATCTGTAAGGTTTGGGATCTTAGTGGGAAAGTGCAGCCGTTCCAATATTCCTGGGTCACTAAGCCTGTCCCTTCCAGGACGGCTTCGAGCTTGTAGTTTGATAGGAATTTGGGCAGCTTGTATTTGCATCAAGCCGTATTAAGATTGGGAACTGCCAGGAGACTCCATCCTGGCTTCTTGGGAATGCGGTGACAGGATCTGTGGTAAGCTGAAGAGAGTACAGGGTTCTGGAACTACTAGGAAGACAGTGTGGGATTTGGGGAAGGAAGAGGATTTGTCTTCCTTAGGGACACCGGCAGCAATTGCAGAAGTTGTAGTTGAGGAAGAGTTGATTGGAAGAGTTGAACTGTTGACAGACAGTGGAGGAAGGAGGAGCCTCACTCCAAGGTTGCTTAGCTACGCTAGTCTGTAGGCACTGCCTTAGGGCTGTTAAAGAAACTGGCAGGACCTCAAGGCCAGCCAAGAGCTTGGCTGGGACTTGTCCTTCTCTCTGCTTTTGTGTGGCCTTTGCCTGTGTATCAAGGAACTCTTGAATCGATTTCAGTGGTTCCATCTTGTGCAAACAGAGCTGGAGCAGACTGTTTTGGGGGGAAGATGGGGAGGCCCTGGGGCCAAGCACAGGCACAGTTAGGCTTGCCCCTGTTGTATTCTGTCTCTGTAGCTCTTGATAGGATTCCTTAGGCTCATCTTAAGCAGAGAGCTTGATCTGGGTCCGAGGATTAAGGATGTTTAGTCAGCCCCGGTCCTTTGGCTCTAGCCATAGTTCTGTAATGACTTCCTAACTTAAGAAAACCCAAAAACCTCACACTAATAAGGACATTATGATTTAGTACATGCACCTATATACAAATGAAAGTTTTTACAAAGTAATGGGTTTTTGATACAGAATCTCTTGGCCTTGACCTCACCGTGTAGCCCAGGCTGGCCTGCTACTCACTGCACTCTTTCTGTCCCAGCCTCTCCAGTGCTGAGCTTAAAGGTCCGAGGCACCCTGTCTGGCTTCACAGAGCAGTGTTTACCCTTGTTAGGTACCTTCTGTCTATTTCTATTATGTTCCATTTTCTGTCATTAGAAAGAAAAAAAAATGCTGACTGAATTCCAGTAAATCGATTCACAGGTCACAATTTGTGGTTAGAAAAAAAATGACATCTTTAGGCATTTATTTATTTATTTATTTATTTATTTATTTATTTATTTATTTTGGTTAGTCAGCGTCCAATGTGTTGTAAGCTTCTGGAAGGCAAGTGCATTCCACTCTCTTGGCAGGGGAGGCTTCCTGCTTCAGTTGACTAGGTATTATAATGTACTTGATCCATTTCCTGAAGTACCGTAAGGCTAATTTTTGATGCACTTGGGCACAAGTTCGTCTTGATTTTTCTCTGTCCTCTTCTGCGCCCGGGAAACACAGAAGTCTTCGTTATACTTAACAGACATTTTACGGTAACAGTATTAAAAAGATACACCGACCTGTGGGGCTGAAGTGATGGCTCGGCCGTTCACGAGTACCTGCTCTTCCAGTGGACCAGAGCTTAGCTCCCAGCACTCATGCATGTACTTGGCTTGTGGCTCCAGCTCCGAGGGGACCCATAACCTCCTGCTGGCCTCTGGGTACCCATACACATGTGACGTACACTCACACAGATACACCTGCAGACATACACATAAAAATAAAGTCGATTTTATTTTAAAAAGAGGAAACACGAGTTTACCTTTCTGCTGCTTGATTCCATTTCAAGGTCTCTAGTAATCTTTAGATGGTAGATTTGCTGTCTGCACAAGGATGTAAAGAAAGTACATGTTGGTATACGAGAAAAGGTAATCATAAATTCAAGTGTGACCTTCAGTCAGATAACACCCAAATTTCTCATACAAAGATACTTTTTCTGTGTTTACAACATAGATGAAGGGCTGAGTGGTAGCCCAGTAGGTAAATGGCTTTTATCATGCAAGCACGAAGGTCTACAATTCCTACTACCCTCCTAGAGAAGCTGGGTAGAGTGGCACACTTGTTTCCCAACGCTGGGGAGGCAAGACAGTAAGATCCAGGGGCTGAATCAATGAGCTCCAGGTTTGGCGAGAGACTTTCTCAAAACATTGCTGACACCCATCGCTGGCCTTCATACACCTCAAACACATGTGCACATCCACACAAGATAGAGGGAATCCTTAGAGAAACAGTATGAATTCTTAACAGCCATTGGTAGGTGTCAGTGAACAAAGCAAGGGCTCTTCCTATGTCGCTGCTTCCTTTGAAAGTTGTCCCACAGCCTGTTGAGGGACATGGCATGTGACAGGATGTTACCTCATTTCAATAACCGACAACAGGATGTATACCTAAGACAACCTTAACAGTCTTACATTTTGTTGTGGATAGAGATGGCGTTTAGAGGCACGCTCACCTGGAGAAAGTTGCCCAAGTTAAACCTCTTGAGCGTGGCCCACCTTCAGTAGATGCCATTAGCACAGGGCACCCACCACCAGACGGCTTCGTAAAATAGGCCCCTGCCTTCATTGATGGCTTGTGGTGTGACTGCTGCTGAGGGGGATTGGGTTGGCATGTGCGAACCATTTTGTCTCTGAGCAGCTAAATAGTTCGTGTTTGAAAGAATGTTTTGTAGTAGGTGTTGGGATTGCTAAGGAAGACCCTCCTTCATTTCAAGACCTTTGGAATTTTTGTACACCTGAATAACACACGACTTCAGAGAACTCGCCGAGTTTGATCCTGGGTCCTTTTAAAAGTATTTCGCCTCTCTCTTAGAGGCTCAAATCCATAGAAGGCTCTTCTGCCCTTGTGAGTTTTGCTTCCAAACTGCTTAGGGTTTGAGAATTGGAAACTGGACACTTGATATTTGTTAGAATGCTGAGTAAAGTGAGATTGGGGTGCTCCAGTTAGTGGTGTGTCTCTGTCTTTTAGATTTAAATGGTGTAACTCGTATGTGGGCTACTCGGACCTGTGTTCTCAAATCTTACTCCAGAACTGTAGTTTGTGAAATGAGTGCTTTGTAGATTCCAGTTCTGGCCAGCTATGTAAGATGCTACCCGTATACACCCAGGCCCCCACACACCCCCACCCTGACCCCTGCAACCAGGACCAGGAAATGAACCCAGAGCCTCGCCCATGCTAGATGGACACTCTGCCACTGAACCATATTCTCAGCTCTAGGAAGAGTTCTGAAAAGTATTTTGGAGCTGCTAGTGCTGCGATCTGGGTTTAGTAGGTGAGAAATACCCCTGAGTCGTGTCCTCCATGTAGTCTCAGGAGTTGTCAGTCCTGCCGTTTGAGACTATGCATCCTGAGGTTTCTCTTGGGGCTTAGAGCTGAGGTAGGCCAGCTGTCTCCATTGTGATACTCTGATTCTGCTCCATCTTGCCCAGCTTTGTGAGGGAACTCTTACACACAGTGTGGTTGTCCGTGGTCCTGTTCTCTCACTCCTCCAAAACCATTAGCTATCAGCTGTTCAGCCAGCACTGAGTAAAGATAATGATTGATATTCAGGCTCTTCTCCAGCTTTCCTTAATTTTCTTTTTGACCATTATTCCATTTCCCAAAATAGATATTCGTCCCACCCGGGTGACCGTTCATTGTGCCTCTCTTTGCCTGTAAGAGGGTGGCCCTTTCTTCATCACATTCTGTTCATTCTTGTTTTGTTTCTTATGACCTCTCTTGTGTGAAATCTCTGTTATTGTATCAGAAATGCCCGGAGGTCAGGAGTCTCTAACGCCTTTGAACCTCACAGCTACCCAGCCTAGTTCAGAGAACAGGTGAATCATATTGACAGAATTTAGAACTAAAAAGTAGATTCCTGATGGCATCCTGGGCTTTCTGAACCAAACTCTCTGGGTGGGGCTGGGGGCATTTGTGTGTCTCTGTCCCATGATTGTTCTGCCCAGTAAAATGTAAGAGTCACTAACCTAGCATGGTGCTTTAAACTGTAGCAGGTACGCACAAACGATTTCCGAGTACATGATGTTTAACGAACTGAGCAGTGCCCTATTTCAACAGGCTGGCGTAATTTCAGGGCTTTGAAGTCAGCCTCCCTTGGAATCCTGGCTCTGTCAGTCATCAGTCAAATGATCCAAGCCTCGCTTGGGTTTTCTGATCTCAAATGGGGTTAATAGTGCCTTTTATGAGAGTTAAATGAGATAGTACTGGCAAGCCACACAGCACCTGTGCAGAGTAAACACAGGTTTTCTCTGCTCTTGTGAAGTCAGCTGGCTTCACAACGTCCTCCTGGTCATTTGATCAGGCGGCCTCCTTGATCCAGCCCAGTCTTCATTAGCATTGGGATTCTTTATGGTTTCAGGGATGCAGGCTTATCATAGCTTCCATTTTCGATGAACAGATCCAGGATCTATGTAATGATTAAGGACTTGGGGTGTTTGTCTGTCTTTAAAAAGATGGCTGTCAAAATGGCATGTTTAATCCCCTTCTTTCGTTTCCCCACTGTCCAGCGACTAGAATGTATACTTCATAAACACAGCCCCTTGTGGTGAGACCTCAGCCGAATCCACCTTCTGGGCCCCTTCCCATTGCACTGCACAGCTCAGAGCAGCACAACACAGCACAGTGCAGTGCAAAACAGCACAGCATACAGCACAGTGTTCCGCAGCACAGCACAGGGCAGCACTGCACACCTCTGTACTGCACAGCACTGCATAGCACTGCACAGCACAGACCTGCACTGCACTGCACACCACTGGACTGCACAGGGCAGCGAAGCGCAGCAGCCACCCCACTCAGCCTCCTGACCTGTCTGTCCATCGCTTCTGCATCTGCACCAGCTCCCCCCATCCCATCTGCTGTGTTTCTGATGGTTTCTTTGCAGCCATACTGTGTACGACTCACTCGTTAGCCAGGGTAGTCACACTCTCCATGTTCTCAGAGTGCTTTCCCACCCTTCTGTTTGAACTTTGTGTTCACCTGACTTGTTGGTGGGCACAGGGCTAACCTTGGCTTCATTGCCAGCTGTTGTGTGTAAGGACGTTGGCGATTGGGGTTAGCTTAGGGGCCTCTTAGCTGTGATTTCCCCTCTCTGTGTTCTCAATAACAACTATTAATTCCTTTCTATATGCTAACCACTTAACTAGATGCTTTCATTGAACAAACATTATTTCATAATGTTCACAACAACTCTGAAACAGCAGTGCATAGCTTCCTTATACTGTTGGTCTAGGCCTAGAGAGGTAACGTGCAAATACTTAATGATCAGAATGAACTCAAACTAAATGAAGCATGCTCGTTTTAAAAATAAAGGTTTCTTTTTATTTCTAATTATATATATAATACACATATACATACTCAAGAAAGGGGAGGGAGGGAGAAGACACGCACTAGAGACAGAGAGACAGACCCCAGGAGATTTAAGACGTTACATTTTCAGAACTAAAGATCTTGGGATGTGAAACGTCGATTAGCCGTTCACTAACCATCTTTAGGAATGAGGCCAGAAGTACCATTGCAGATAGTGTTAAAATTGTTCTTAGAATAGTGCTTTCCCAGTGATTTTCCTAATTCCTCTTCCCAGTCCTACTGTGTCCCTCCCCAGTCCACTGGATTTTCATTTCACTGTCAGTAGATACGGCCTTGTGTCTACTCAAAGTACAGTTCAGTTTTCCACTCAACTATCCAGTACTTGGTGTGTTCAGGCTCCGCTGTGGGTAACACGACGCGGGGTGGCACAGCCTCCCCAGTGAGGACTGATGGGTCACAAGAAGTGCCCTGTAGAGTGGAAGAGTAGAGGCAGTGATGCCTGTGTCTGTTTGGCACTGTGGTCAGAGGCAGCCTCTGAGAAGGTGACATCTGTGTTTAAATTGGAGGCACTTGGATACAGAGAGGAAGCACTCGGCAAAGAACCAGCAAATGGGGAAACGGGCTTGGCAGGCTTTAGAAGTAAAAGGAAGAGTAGAAGGAAGTGGGGTAGGGAGGAAAGCAGGGAGCACAGCTCAGGGAGCCTAAGCAAGCACAGCCTTAGAGACTGCAGCGCTGGGGTTAGGTTCTAGTATAAGTGAGAAAGGAAGCCATCAGCATTCCGAAGAACTCGACCACAAGACGTTAGGAGATAGCAGTGAGGAAACTGTCCCTGAGGTCTGAACAAGGTCGAGACTGTTGAGCTAGGAGAGCATTGAAGACGGAGGCTGAGGTAGATTGGGAAGTGGTGCTGAGGGCTGTCCTCATGATGTGAGAGAAGAGAAGGCAAGTGGACTGCAGAGAACTCTGACTGCCCCGAGCCCTTTCTCCTCATAGGCCTCCATCCTCCAGGGGCCTTGTTGACTGAGCCATCTTCCTAAACCCAAGGATTTGGTTTGATTTGTTTTTTTAACCACTTAGGTATGTGACCTGAAATGATGATTATTTTTCCATTTTTCAAAATATACATACATATGTGTATGTGCACACACACACACACACACGCTATCACTTCTCCCCCAAGTTCTAGGGACTGAACCCAGAGTTAAATCCCCAAGCCTTGGACATTGTTTTGAAAATGTATCCATGTTGATGAAGAAGCTTACTTAATGAGCTGTTGTTAATTCCCATTCCGTGTAACATTTCATCTTACGTGTATGTTGTAATAGATTCATTTGCTCCAGGATATTTGCAGATTCAAAGTACTGTTTATGGGTATTCTTGCCCTTGTCTCTTGGTCCACATATACCAGTTCCTCTAGAACTTTCTTTGAGAGCTAGAATTGATGGATCAAATATTACGTGCTGCTGGCAGGATGTGGGGCTGTATGGTTGTCATCTCAGCATGCTGGAGGTAGAGGCTGGATGATCACAAATTCCAGGATAGCCTGGGCAAACATGGAGACTTGATGTGTTTGTCTTCAGTTTTGCTATCTAGAGAGGCAGTGTGCTCTAAGGTGTTTGCACCAGGTGCCGTCATGCTAGTCACACGTGAGGTCTCTACAGTGTTGGAGAACTTTCCCCCAGTACTTCAGCTGTCAGGGTTTTAATTTGCTTACGTGTTTGTAAGATCACTGAGATTTTCATTTTTATCTGGCTTATCGAGGGTGAGCATCTTTTCCATAATTTTATTATTCAGTTGAGAGCAATCTCCTGTTAAATACTTGTTCATATCTTTTATCCGTTTTCCCCATTGGATTTTAATTTTTTTTTTAAAAAAACAATTCTTTGTATTTTATGTATATTGCATAATCTTTTCCCAGTTTTAGGTGTGTCTTTTATGTTTTTAACGTCTTTTGATGGTCAAAAGCTTTTACTTTCACTGGCAACTCCTTTCTATGTTGGAGGTGTTTCATTGTGAAGTCTCAAAGTCAAGAGCGTAGAACAGTCCCTAGGAGGAGTGCCTGTGCACTTGTGGGAAGGCGATTTGGGAGAAGTGCCTACCAGCCTCCTAGGGAGTGGCTTTCAGAGTGCCCGGCTGCCTCTAGGGGAGTGGCTTTAGGAGTGCCCGTCTGCCTCTGGGAGAGGGGCCTTAGGAGCAGTGCTTGTCTGCCTCTGGGGGGAGGGGCTTGCTTTGGGTTTTGTCTGGAGTTGAGATTTTTCCTGTGCTCCGAGGTTGGCATCTATTTTCCTTTTCTAACCCCTTTTCTTTTTCCTCAGACATATATTCACTGTTTCAGGATTAATTATTGACTGCTTTTAAGTTTTTCTGGCTGGTTCATGCATTATTTACGTGGGCCCTGGGCCTGGTTTCTCTTTTCTTAGCCTATTCTTTCCCTGGAGTTGTCCTCAAACACAGTGTAGTCGGTTTTGTTGTTCTCAGTGTTTCTCTGCAAAGTCACCTTGAGTTTGTGGATATAGAACAGTAGTTCCTCCAGGAAACACAGATTCGTTCCTGTGAACTTGTGATCCTGAAGACATGTTCTGTCAAATGAGCAATGACAGTACATGGCCTTCTTCTTCAATGATCTGTTTTAAGATATTTGTTTATTTGCCTGGTTCCCAGTGAATTTATCACACTGATTTATGTCTGAATGAAACTGTCTAATGGGCGTGTTTTCTCCACAAGGTACCCGAAAGCCTCCTGTGTCTTAGGAGCAAATACCATTTCGGTATTAGTCTTGAGAGACTTCTTAAATAGCAACATCAGAAGCACAAAACCCATGACAAATCTAGCATTGAGTAGATCCCCATGTAGGAGCTTGTTTACAGAGCTGGAACCAGAGGTCGGAGGCCCGCCCCGTCTGCCTCAGCTCCAGGTACTCTCATCCGATGACTCCTACTTTGGACCCTCTGCATGTATCCACAAATAACTACAGACATTCTGAGTGTTGACTTGCAGATGCATTTGGCAAACAGATGGATTTGAGACATGGAAGCTATGCAGAATGGGCTGTGAAGTACTGGAGACCATCTTTTAGGAGATTAGCATTAGAGCTGTCCCTGCCATATACATCTCAGTGATGGTTATCAGAAGAGAATCATTTAGTGCAACGACTCCCACATACTAAGTTTCCTGATTGACTTAGACCGTTATTGCAATAGAAAGACTTTCTTTTCTTGAAGATACTTCTATTATGTTGATAGTCATGACATTGTTACTTAGTCCGTAGGCTTGAGTCAAATTAGGAAAAATTTCAATTTCTACCTGTTGAAAACAGGTCTAAATGACTTAACCCTTGTTGTAGTAACGCAGTGAGCTGATGTCTTTCATGACCATCATTAATAATTTAAGGCCTAAGTTTCATAAAGGCAAGTAAGCACCCTTTATGAAAGGGTATCTTTCATTCATTTAGCCATGTGTGTTCTCGTGAAACTTAATAAATGATTCCAAGAAATGTATAGATAGAGATTTTATCCTTCACAGATCAAATCTCTTCTAAGTGCGTTTTTAGACTTACCAATGTCATCCTTCAGGTAGGTGCAAGGGTGACAGAACGTCGTGCAGTTAACAAGGAATGGCATTATAGATGTCAGACATCTTGTATTTGGTCTCATTACTTGGTAAGAATCAGCAGAGTCACAGGCCCTGAGTAGCCAGATGAAATCTATTGGGCTAAGCTGTGCAGCCCAGTACTCTTACTTCCACGGTCACTCTGCGTGCGGTGACAGTAGGTAGTGGTCGGGTAGTAGATGGAATGGGCCCTGGCTTCTCTTAGATGCCCCTGGTGCCAACTGCTCCATTCTTCCTCCGGGAGTTCCCCGAGGCAGCAGTTAGGGGCACTCTGTCACTCCTTCCCACACAGAAGCACGTGAAGCTGGGGGGTCTCCACAGCTTGTCTGCAGCCACACGGGTGATGGACTCTCGTCATCAGCTCCAGGCAGCCTAGCTCCGGAGTCAGCACGGCCTGCCACCACCAGCAGCAGTGCTGGAGCCAGGGACTGGAAGGAGCCGGTGACTTTGTTTTCATGTGTAAACTTGGCCATACTCTGTACGTGGCTGTTGTAACATCTGGCAACCTCTGGTTATCAGAGTGCTTTGCTATCTCCAGAAGGCTGCTGGGTGATAGGCTAGCGTCTGTTCCTAATGAGACTCGGAGTTCACCTGGCAGCTTCTCTTGCTGCTTCTGTAGCTCAGAGATAATAACGAAAGGGTCTGTAGGCAGTTAGGTAATGACCTTAAACGTGTGTGCTCACAGCTACAGGAAGATGTGTCTTAGCGATCTGTTGAAGAGGGTGACGTCTGCATCGCTGCTGGGAGGACGGGAGTTTTCCTCCCTTGGTGACTGACCAGGCAGGCCTGCTGTTTTATGTTCAGGTTTGGTGACTTTGATGTAGTTACAATAAGAACTTTGACCACAGTCAGTTTCATAGATTTTAGCAAGGCCTATTTCTGGGACTTGTTTGGTGCTGTATACTGTTGACATGAAATACTCCTTTTTTAATGAAATCAGCATGGCTCAGCAGATTAGGTACAGCAAGGATGACTTAGCATGTTCCTGTGGCCCCAGAAACCCGAGCAAATCCCCTCAGTTTCCCAGGCTGTAAATACAGATAAGGGTCAGTGTGTTTTTCAGAGAGTGGCTGTGTAAAGTTCCAGGCGTTAAAATGATTGCTAATCTCGGCGTGGAGACATTTGGTTTGGGGACGTGGCTTCAGGAGCAAACGTGTCTAACCCTGCTCTAAGTAAGTGTAATGATAAAGTCCTGGGATTTTCCCTGGTGGGATCTGGGTCAGATAGAAAGGTCAGGGTGGGTGTTTGTTTGTGAAGGAGTTGGTTATGGGGGCTTCATGGGAATCTCTTTGGAGGTGTTCAAGTAAACAGTAGTAAGTGTGGTAGTATCTGTGGTGGTGGTGGTGTGGCTACCGAGTCTCTGGGCAGTGTTTTCTGTTTCAGAGTGTCTAATGGACATAGCCAGTTGGTTTGCAGAATTTTTAGTCAGTGGGGAACTATAAACATTAGGAAGTACTTAGAAATTAATACTTTGAAACAGTTTCTCATGAAGAGGTACTTTGTACTGTTTCCCCTCCTGGGGCAGTACTCTGGGCAAGCACTTCAGTACTGTGCTTGAATACACTGGACAACAAGTGTGCATGTCAGCCCTGCTTGCGGATGTGTGCCTGTAGCTAAGAAAACCTTGCCAACACTATGTGTGTCTCGTGTGCAATATGGCTCCCAGTAGAAAATGCAGAGAGCTCACTGGTAAGATACAGCCACAGTTTTACCATCTCCCATGTCACCAATTCAAGGACAGGAATTAGACCTTAGACATGTAGTCTAAGGTCTGTGCTGCTGTAAGGACACCTGTGGTACTACAGAAGTCTAGGAGCTCCCGTTGTCACATGCCATCTGCCCGTGTGTGAATGACACGTGTGTAGTTAGGAATGAATGATACGGTGCTCGTTACACTAAGATGCTGTGTGGAGTGAAGTTAACAGAGGCTTTGGGAAGAGGATGATTGACTGCGGGATGAATGTGAGGTCACGGTGGCCTGGAGTGGGCTGGTGATGGTCTGTCAACCACACACACCCTGCATTGGAATATGAAGAGTTAATAAGCTGACTAGCCTTGTCTCTGCAGGGTAGCTCTAAAAATTTGTTAGACTTGATAGATTTTTTTTCTTACTTCATCCAAAGAGGGCATCTAGTTAGATACATTCCATACTGCCCAGAGTTAACCGGTAGAATAGAGAGTGTACATAACTTCAGTACAGACCAAACTGGAGTGTCACAGAGAAGAGACCCAACCTATTTAGTGCCTTGGACTGTCTTTGAAGTGTTCCTCTGGAAGACATGGCTACAGTATGTGACTTCCATTGTAACATCTCATTAATGGGGTAAAAGCCCCTAACAGGGCTTTTGTAAGTATGTATGTCTGGACACAGAAAGTTTTTCCTGAGTGTCAGGCAGATTCTAAAATTATATGTCTAAAAGCCACTTATACTTTGAGTAGAAAATACTATCTCCATAGCCTGGGAAGTGTGGTCTGGAAGGATACCATAAGGTGTGTTCTCAGGCTCAGTGTGCTTGCTGACTAGGTCACTGATGTCTTCTGGTGTAGCGTGGCTTCCAATAGGAAAGGCTTTTGGCTGCATTACTGCCATGGCTAACTAACTCAGTTATCAACAGGAGTGGCCCATGGCAGGAGTTATAGGTAGTGTGTGGCACTGACCGTAGTGTTTGCTTACTTTCAAATAGAAGTTTTTAAAAATTCAGATCAGATAATGTAGTTTTTAAAACCAATAAGTTGATTAACTGACCCTCATCTTTAGAGTCTTCAGGTCTTCGCTGGAGGAAACACATATAACATATCCATACATTGTCCTAGGGTGATGGTGTTTCACTGGGATGCACTCGCGCTATGGATCAGAAACACTTTTCAGAAAATGAATCAAGGGAAAACCTGAAGCTTCCTAGAATACAGTGTTGAAGGATCTAGCAAGGTTTGGGGTCAAAAACAGAAAGAGATTTTGGGATGAAGTTAAAAGAGGACTCCATACTTAGTGAAAGTCAAATAAATGAGGAAGAACTGGGAAAACTAAGAGAGCTGGTATCCCAGAGGATTATGGGAAGTGGCCCAGGAGAGTGCCTCCTTTAAGCTTTGTTATGCTACTTCCTACTGGTCTTTCCAGACCCATCACAGTTAGCCAGCACATTTCTCTCTGACCCTAAGAAGCAGCAGTTCTTGACCTCTGGGTTTTCTCCATCAGCTTCTCCTCTCTTGCGCTGTCATCCCAGCTCCTCCCAAGTTCAGGCTCGTACCCTGTGTCCGCCTACAGTTTCTTCTCTTATGGTATGGCTTCGACTCCCTCCCTTATCTATGCTGAAGCTATTGATGCTTTCCCTGAGGTGAGCAAACTTGGGTTGCTCTGCCCTGGAAGGATCTAAAGACCCCACACTGACTTCTGTGTAGGATCAGGAACTCCATCTTTGTACTGGGGCCACAGTGTTCTATGAAAGTTATCCTTTTATTTCCACAGGGTAACTTGTGGCTTGAACGAGGTCAGCGTGCTCTGAACGTCTTCCTGAGCAGTCATCTGCACCCCACACCCCCATCCCTGTGTGCTAACAGCATTAGTAACGTTTCAGGTCTGCCTGCCTGTGTTTCTTTGTCTTGTGTACTTGGGATGTCCTTCTCCAACTCCTCCTTCTTCTAGATAGCCCAGGAATCACCTCCAAAAGTTAACAACTTCCTGTGGTTTTTAAAAGTACATTTAGTTTTATGTGTATATATGTGTGCCTGAGAGGGGGGGGAGGGGAGGGACGGAGGGACGGAGGGAGGGAGGGAGGGACAAAGACAGACAGAGAGAGAGAGAGAGAGAGAGAGAGAGAGAGAG
>NW_021620894.1:5215880-5219126 GCF_004785775.1 Grammomys surdaster | reverse complement strand
AGAGAGAGAGAGAGAGAGAGAGAGAGAGAGAGAGAGCGAGCGCACTGCATGTGTGCAGGAGCCCTTGGAGGTCAAAAGAGACACTGGCTCCCTCAGAGCTGGAGTTAGAGACAGTTGGGAGACACTGCATGGGTGCTGGTAACTGAACCCAGGTCCTCTGCAAGAACAGGAAGTGCTCTTAACTACTGAACAGTCTCTCCTACCCCCAGTTTACTCTTTCTCTGTGACTTGTTTATACACGTATTACCCCATGTATTTCCTTCTAATACGTGGGAAACGCCCGGAAGTCAGGGTTTGAATTTTCTTCCTTCTCCCTTTCTGTAGTGCTCAATACAGATTCAGCCTCTGGTACATGGAACTTCACTGAGTCTCACTAAGTGAAACTGCTCTGTGAAAGTACCTACTTAATACATAATGAACAGGCACATCGGCCTCCTCGGGATGATTTGGTGACGGTCAAAAAGAAGTCACAGAGAACATGAAAGGCGTGTGTTTGTTTTCCTCCTCCCAACAGTTTGTGAGAGAGTCCCGTTGTCAGTCTGTCCTCTGAGGGAAGCAGGCATGTAGATGGAGGGAAACACCACTGGTGTGAAGCATCTCTAACCAAGAGAACCGGATGGTGAATGGTGCAAGCCTCGGCCAAGGTTTGTCTTTTTCTCGTGGAGTCAGTACGGGCAGGCGCTTTCAGAGGGTGGTTTTCTGCTTCCTCAGTGAGATGGGCCACTGTGGTCCCTACTTCTAATAGTGGTTGAGACTGTATGTAAGTGGGTGCAAATCAAAGATAGTTTCCACTTATGGAAACTCTTCTTGAAGGTCCAGCTGCACCCTAGGCTAGGACAGGTGGTATTTATTTCTTCTAAAGTGTCACTCTGGTCTCCAGCCACTGACTGTTTCCATACTAGTGAAACTAGCCAGAGTACTCCACCAGGGAAGATCTTCTTTGCTGGTCTCCAGTCCTGGTGACCTCATCGCCCAAAGTTCCCAAGGCTCCTGAGTTCACCTCTGCTTCCTGGTATGGTTGTGTAATTGCATTTGGCTGACAAAGGCATGCCAGGAAGTCCCTGCAAGCCCTGTGTATGGTCCATAGTCCAGAGTGGCGCTTTGTGTTTGCCTTTGTGAGGGAGCAGGGAGGAGCTGTAGGGCCTGGTGGCCGGGTCACCTGCAGGTCCACCTCCATTCCTCTCCTGGTCCCACTGCTGCAGGTCACTCCTAGGCTCAGGTATGCGCACTCCCACATTTTTCACCAGCTTTTACAAAACTACCAACCTCTGTTTGATCTTCTGTTCTATTTCTCTTTTCTTCCTTCTTCATTTCTTTAAAGTTATTAGAATACTATATATTCTACGTGCCTCCCCCAAAAGCCCATTGAATTTTTTCATAGAAACTATAAATCCTGAGATTAAATAAAAGCATAATTAAAAAAAAAACTTTGATAAATCATTAGGTCATTCCTGTATGTGTTACATGAAGATGCTCACCCTGAGTGATGGCGCCTGGGTCTGCTGCTTCAGGTGCCTCAGAGTCGGCGGTGGCGAGGCTCCTCTCTGCCCTCCACCCTCCTTCCTTCCCTCTGCATCAGTTGTTTCTGCTATTCCAACTCTTTTTTTTTCCTCCCAGAGATAGCCTGTGTGCATACAAGCCAGTAAATCTATTTTTATAAGGTTTTGATTTTACATTTGGCACTCTGAGGTTGTATTTCTATTTCTATGTCTGGGAAGTTGTGAGCAGGGATGGTAGTAGTTACGCTTTATGAAGCACACCGTTCCACATTGCCTCTGTGGGCAATACTGACATTGCTTACCACCAGAGGTTATATCTTGAATAACTTTAGCATCTAGGTCAGCTCTCACCCTGCTGTGTTGAGTTTGATACTTACCATAACTCTCCCTTTTGGGGTGGGAACGTGAAGTACAGGCTGTCTGACAGCGTACTTGTGGGACTGGGTGTTCTACTCTGAGAGTAATCCGCCTGGCAGCCCTGCTGTGCACACCTTACCCCCAGCCCGGGCTTTGTCATGACTTTTCTTCCAGGAGCGCTACAGAATCCTGACGTGGGATCTTGAGGCACAAAAGACTTGAGATTTCACATGTTCCCCCAGCTGTAATGGAACCCAGCAGCATCACCCAAGATTCCTGGCTCCCCGGCTCCCCGGTTTCAAGCAGCAATTCAGAACAGCTTTACAAATGCATTTGAACCCTGCCAACTGCAGAGGTAGACAGGTGTAACTTGACTCCTGTTATTTCCAGAAAGCCATAGATTACCCCCAGACCTTTTAAAAGGCTTGAGTTAAAGATCTTTTCCATTCTACATTTCCTCATTTTTTCAGTCTTCTTGGTTTTCAGCCTTCCTTTCCCACCTCCCGTTCCTCCTGAAACACAGCAGATCTGAGCAGATCTTGTTACACATCCATTTGGCCCTCCTAAGATTCTAATTGGATGGCCATGCAGGCATGTATGCACCTGCATTGCTGCAAGGCTCTTCAGTAAACAGCAGTAAAGGGGCCTGGGGTCACTTTGTAATCCAGAGAGAACATTACATACTTTCATATCCTGAATAATCGCAAGAGGTTTTTGGTTTGTTTTGAGGATGATGGGGACTGATCCTGGGGTCTTGTATATGCAAAGCAAGGACTGTCCTGAGCTGTACTAGTAGCCTTTTTTATTAATAAATTTTATTTTGAGACAAAGCCTTACTAACTTGGCCTAGAAATCACTTGTAGCCCAGGCTGTCTTAGACCTTAGAGTCTCCTGCCTTCGCCTGTCAAGTAGTGAGGATTGTAGGCCAGCCACCAGGCCTGGCTTTGAACGAATTCTTCTCAGGCTTGTAGACTTTGAAGTTCCCATGCTTGTTTGTTTATCCCTGGGCTCTTAGCTTCACATGACTATTTCCCTTTGCATTGCTGTGTGTCCCCTGTTTCAGTTGTGTCCAGGTTAGTTGCCCCTGAGTTACATAGGTGGAAGTGCTTCGGGAGCCTCCAGCTCAGGGATGCCACTTGAACACACAGGCCGGTATTGTCACAGTGACAGTTTGCCTTCCCCACACTTTAGTCTTCTGAACTGCCAACTGTATGGAAGGCGACAGTGCCATTTCTCCAATTGCTTTGTTAACTGTTTCTAAAAGATTGTTCTGGTGTCCTGCCTGAGAGAGACTGTGGTAAGGGATGTGGAGCCTTTCACTAGTGGCAGAGCACTGGCCTTCCACTAGTGGCAGAGCACTGGCCTTTCACTAGTGGCAGAGCACTGGCCT
>NW_021620894.1:5173310-5215870 GCF_004785775.1 Grammomys surdaster | reverse complement strand
ACTAGTGGCAGAGCACTGGCCTTTCACTAGTGGCAGAGCACTGGCCTGTGTTGTGTGCTGTTGAGGATGGTGAGTTTATGTAAACAAAGAACCTGTCCATCTGAGAGTTCCTGAAGCCACAGTAGCCCTATTCAGACACCTATCACTCCTTAGGTCAGTGGAATAACTAGATCCGTGTCAAAAAGTGTAGATTAGTGTCTTGTAGTCATAGCTATAAAACAGGTGCCCACCATAAGCTTGCAAACAAAGGGCTTAAATGGAGTGCAGCCCAGTACTCAAGGTGTTTCCAAGGTGACCTGTTATATACTCCACAGGTGTAAATTATACAGGTAAACACTTGTTCCATGGATAGGCATGTAGTCAGTGAACATGCATGTTCTAAATGTCTCAACTGACTCTACAAAGGCCAGTAAATCTGCTTGGCTGCAGTTGAAGACATGCAGTCTAGTGGCTACTTCTATGTCCATGCTTTTTTCTCCTTTGAATTCTTGCTACAAACCTGAGGGGGAGTTCAGATCATCCATGTGTGAGGAGGAAAGACAGGCTAGGAACTAGTTCATATGTACCTAGTCTGTGAGAAGCATAAACTTGCTGTGTCCGTGGGTTTTCCACCTCATCAGAATGTCCATCCAGAATGAACAGAGTATAGAGTTCAGAGCTTTACTACAGCCTGGGAATGCCAGTAACACACTAGCGGTCTCTCCAGGGCCCCTGTGGTCCAGTGGTCTACAGATCAGGGCTTTGTAAAACTTTGTCCGTTTGTCACTCCTTTCATCCAAGGAATTTTCATCACCTCCGTATGTAGATAGATAAAATATATAAATCAAACATTTCCTGATAATCAGAAAGATTTATTTTAAAACAATTATATATATATATAACTTTACCATTTATTGAACGAAAAGATCAAATTTGCCTACTAATTAGATGGATGTGCTTATTTTTACAGAAAGATTTAAATGCTGGCTGATATATTTGCTACTGCCGGAGGTCAAGCATTGTGCTGTTAGTCACAAAGCTATTAAGTGGTGGAAACTGAGTGGGGCTTAATCTACTGTCTTCCCACAGTCTCTGCCATTTCCACTCAGCACTTGTAGACTTGAGTGGTTTTAGTGCTCGGCAGCGTTGACCAAGCCTTTGCAGGATACGGCACGCTGCACTTGATGCTCTGAGTTAGTACCGGAAGATACAGAATTCTACAGTTCTTTTCCCTGTATAATTTAATGGTAGAGTTATTATAATAGCCTGAGAAAAAGAGCCAGCATTGACTTATTTAACTGTATAGGTACAAGGAAAGCAGTGTTGCTACGGTGAAATAAATGTCAGCACTCACAGCGAGCAACCGGAAGCATTGTCTGGTTCTATCTAACAGCTTCTGAGAAACCCTTTAGTGTCTGTTCCCGTTGGTGTCTTCTGATCCTTTGCCTCCCTAGCTAATGTTTAACTGCTTTCAAGCCTCTAGTTGTTCTTAGTGATTTTTTTTAAATTTTGTTTTTGATGTGCATGAGTGTTTGTGTACATATGTGTATGTGCAGCACAAGCATGCCTGGTGCCCAAGGATGCCAGATGAGGGTGTTTGGATCCCCTAGAACTGGAGTTACAGACAGTTTTGAGCTGCCATGTCGGTGTTTGGAACCAAACCAGGTCCTCTGGGAGAGCACTGGGTACTATTAAGCACTGAGCAGTCTTTCCAACCAGTCTCTATCAGTTTGAGGAAGAAATAGTGATGGTTGTCCTTGGCTTTCTAGTCTAGCTACCGAGGGGCTTGCCATCCCATCTTCCTTCACTTCTCATCGGTCCTAGCCCGGGGGCTGTGCCCTCTGCTCTGGTTCTTCCTGCTCCTTTTCTCTGTGACTCACTGCCTCCTCTGTCGCTGGCGCCCACCCCATAGTTCCTTTGTCTCTCTAGTCCTCACAACATGTCCTATGTTAAGGTTGACATCCGAGTCTCCATCTTTAGCCAACATTTGTCACCTAACTTTATAATGTTTCTCAGAGTATCATCAAGTACCCAACATTGTCCACGGAAGAAGTGCAGTTTATTGCTCCTTGACTAGTTAAAGGTACTAGTTAATGGTCAGCACCGGAAACCCAAGGCTTAGCCTTACGTCCCTTCTGCCAGCCCCTGTAATTCCCTAAAACCTTGCTCACTAAAGCCGTCTTGCTCCTCCCTCGCTCAGTGAGTGTGTCCTGGGATATTAGCTCAGGCCTTCATCATCATGCCAGCCTGTGTATCTACAGAATCTTCCTAGCTACTCTGCTCTTGGCCTGGGTTCCGTCATATCTGTGATATATATACTCAAGCACCAAGAGGAGTTTACAAAAAACAAACAACTTATGTTTCCCTCCTCCAAAGCCAGCTCTTTCCTACTCTGCTCAGCTATGAATGGAGTACGCAGCGGTTCCTGCCTGTAGCTGCTTTGCCAGCCCCAGGTTTCTCAGAGTCATTCATAGTCACTGTGCACTCTCGCTGCTGTGCCTTGGTCAGCCTTTCCGTCTTCTCATTCACCATCCTCCTTTTCATTGATTCATTTAAAGAGTATTGTGGTAGCTGGTGGTTGGAGATGAATTGTCGTTGCCTGTATCCTGGCTGATACACAGCACAGCATAGGCCAGGCTCTGAGGGTAGTGGGTTTTCAAACTGTCAGAAGTCAGTGTGTTCAGTATTCTCTCCTTTAATATGTAGATGGATGCGGAGAAAATGCTAGAGTTCCTAAGTGCTTAGGCCCTTAGGTAAGATTAAATAGAGAAAACTTCACCCAAAGTCAGCACCAGAAGAAATAGCACTCTTTATTAGGTAGGCTTAGGTCCAGTAAGTGACCAGGAAATGGGGCATAGTGACTTATGTTAAAGTAGATTATTATCTGTCCCTGGAATCCCAAAGGTATCCTTCAGTACGAGCTCAGGTCAGGGGAGTGTTTGGGGGCCTGGTTCCCTTTTGCTTATACTTCCTTTCATCAGACTTATTTCCTGGACCCATAATCCTGTAAGGCATCTCTATGCATTGAAAGAACGGAAGGAGGGCAGGAAGTAGTCAGATAGAAGGTGCTGTCTGTCTTAAAGATTTCCAGAAACTACCACGTATTTCTATCCTGTCAGCCACAGCTTAGTCATAATTTGTAAAGACAAGTGTACATATCCGTGTACGTGTGCATACTCACAACACACACACACACACATACATACACACACACAGAGGGGGGGAGGGAGAGAAAGAGAGAGAGAGAGAGAGAGAGAGAGAGAGAGATTGAGATTCTGTTACTGTGGAGAAAGAATAAAATTTAAAAGACATTATTAGAAGATTCACATGAACTATTCAAATTTAGTCTGATATTTAATCTGCACTGTCTTGTTCAGCCTTTTTCAAATTCCTACATGTATCTGATAAACCAATCGAAGATGTTCTTGTTACCCTCCTCTAAATGCTGGACTACTTTTTAGTGATACAGCACACACCGTGCTGTGTGATAACTGCTTCCTCTGGATTCTCAGCACAGTGGAAGTTCACCTGACGAAGAATGTTACCCACTCCTCCAGAGCCCGGCATCTGCATCCTTCCTTGTAAACAAGAAATAGTTCTTAAAGGAATAAGTAGATAATTTTGATGATTTCTTGGTTTCTTACAGACTTTTCAGAAAAGAAGATGGACCAGCCTAGTGGAAGAAGTTTCATGCAAGTATTGTGTGAAAAATACAGTCCTGAAAACTTCCCTTACCGCCGCGGCCCTGGGATGGGGGTCCACGTCCCAGCCACTCCTCAGGGCTCTCCTATGAAAGGTAAGGAAGGCAGAACAAAGAGGTGGTGGGCAGTTCTCTAGGCTGGATCACAGCATCACCTTGTTTGTGAATGAGTGCCTTCATTTTGAATCCTGAGTCAGATGGTCATCAGTGCATGCTATGATTCCAGTGTATTCTTAAAGAGGCTTGGAGAACTGATTCTTCCAGATTGGCCGGAGGCATCTTAGTTTGTCCTTTCTAGGCAAGACTAATGTGTAGGGGATAATACTGCAGATGCATACCTTTTCAAGCCTCTGGGAGGGTACAGAATAGTACAGGCTGGCCTGTGCCCTTGAGGACCTCTGTGGGTTCTTGGATTAGATTACAGGACATTCACGTTTCTGAAGCTATAACACAAGGTAGCTTATGTTGAGCCAAATGAGAACTCAGTGACTGAGAATGAAATTTAGAAGATATTACTATCAGGAAAGGTTTCAAAGGTTAACTAGTCCTTGGAGAATGTAGAGTGTGGGTAGGAGGAGACAAAGGCATTCTAGGGGAGGGAAGTGTGCAGGGTGGGTTGTCCTAGCTGTTGTATCTCAGCTGACCATAACAAATGTTAGCAGTAGTTCTCTGTAATTACAGGTGGTTCCTAGGGAATTGCTGTCTTATTCTAGCACAGAGTCCGCTGACAGTCATTTCTCAGTAGAACTGTCTTCCACTCTGTAGAAATAGTTGTCTCAGTTGGCAGTTTGTCGCCCAGGCTATGTCCTACATCTGAGGAATGTGATACTAAAGAGTACTTAGTAGAAAAATCATATAATTCGAGGTCTCAAGTTAGAAATCATGACCTTCAGGTGGCCTTGTTTTTTTCCAAGTGGGAGAAAGTGGTTGAGTTGTCACATTTGTCCCTTTCATAAGATAGAGCGGGGATATGACACACACACGTTAGAGCAGGCATGGTCAGACTTGTTCTTCTGCTGACCTGATTTTTGCATATTTCAGACTCTGAAGCCTTTTCTCCAGTTAGGAATTTATTTTTAAAGAAGGAAATACTTTCATAAGGGAAATCTGCTAATACATGAGTGTACAGTGGGAATCATTGAGAGGCAAGAATGAAAGAGATAGCGTTTGATTGTCTTCCCATAAGGGAGGAAGATGGTTGGAACACACCATCTTGACAGAGGGGCCTCCGCACATAATTCATTAGTGTTTGAGCTGATATTTAAAAGGAGCATTAGAGAGAAAAGAGAGCCGGGCGGTGGTGGCGCACGCCTTTAATCCCAGCACTTGGGAGGCAGAGGCAGGCAGATTTCTGAGTTCGAGGCCAGCCTGGTCTACAGAGTGAGTTCCAGGACAGCCAGGGCTACACAGAGAAACCCTGTCTCGAAAAACCAAAAAAAAAAAAAAAAAAAAGAGAGAGAGAGAGAGAGAGAGAGAGAGAGAGAGAGAGAAAAGAGTGGGGCAGACCGCTTTAGAAATACAGAATTGAGGTCAGTCGGTGCTGGTGTAAGACACAAGTTCCTGGGATTGGCATGGGCAAGATGACAGTGAGGTGTCGCTGGTGACTGGAGATAGGCAGCTGGGAGCAGAGCCGAGGAGACCGTGGAGGGAGGCAGCACCTCTGAGCTCCTCCTGGCCCAGATTGAACTTTCTCTAAAGAGAAAGGATTCAAGGCCCCAGGTCCCTCTTGGAATACAGGAGATAGTTTTGTTTCCTTGTGATTCCTGGGGGCTAACATCCACAGGCAAGAGCTAGGCTGAGTGGAGCAAGTGTTTTGTGTTTCCAATGATTCAGATCGCCTCAACCTCCCGAGTGTGCTCGTGTTGAACAGCTGCGGGATTACCTGTGCAGGAGACGAAAGAGAAATTGCAGCCTTCTGCGCTCACGTGTCAGAACTCGATCTTTCTGACAACAAGCTCCAAGACTGGCATGAGGTAAAGTCTGCATCACCGCATCTGGGGAAAGGCGTTGCTAACCATTATATTCTTGCTTACGTTCCTTTATATCCTGCTCTGGTCCTTCCTTGAGACTCTGGCCATCTCTATGTGTCAAGGTCAAGAGCAAGTTGCCAACTACTTCTGGTAAATTTTCGGTTGGTGCTTACTGCTGTGATCCTGCTTTTATTGCTGTGAGCAGCATGGAGACGTTTTATTCCAGGCATCGAAAGGTTAATGCGTCTTCCGAAGCTTCGATTGCTGACAGCGGTTTCTCTGTTTCCCAGTCCCCTGTCCTGTGCTCACGCTTCTCTCTCTCTGCAGACTGACGTAGAAGGGCTTCTGCTGAAGCCGAGACTGTGGTCCTTTTCTTGTTACTGAAATCTGTAACAAATCCTCAGGACTTCCCTTAGTCAGTGTCGAGTAGTTTGACCTCAGGGTAACTCCGCTACACAGCCACGATGTCACAGTATTCCTTCTTGTCATTATTACCATTACCTACCTGATAGAAACTACCTCAAAGTATAAACCAGCCTGCCCCCGTTCATTCTCTTGCCTTAGATTACACTCATTGTCTCTGCTCTGGCTCTTTGGAGAAGTTTGCGTAGTGGGTTTGTCACCCCTGTGGTATCCGGCCACCTCCATCATTGCACCGCAGACTCGACAGTAAAGCAGTCACACTGGACTCTGCTGCATGGCACCCTTCCCTCGATTTTCCTTGTTTAGCAACCAAGGCCTGAATCCTGAGGAAGGGCCCTCACCACATAGCTCTGCTGTTTCTAGAACTGTCGTTAGCCCCGCACTACCATTCACAGCACATCGTGAGCACGAGGCACGCTTCCTGAGCACCTAGCATGGCAGCTTCCTCACTTTCGTCATGCCAATTCCTCCGTTCTCTTTCCTGTCATGTGCTGGCCTCTGCCTGGGTTGCTGTCCGTGCATCAGATTCCCCTGGCCTTCAGCTCAGACAGGAAGATTCACCCAGGTCACCTGGGCCCACGGCTGCAGAGGGATTTATCCCAGTGTGGTATGGTCACTTGCTGACTCCTAGAGCTGTGAGCTTGGTTCTGATGGTGGTTTCTGTCTTGTTACAGACACACTAGAGTCTGACTAGAGTCAGATGTCTGTTGCCTGTGTTAAGGGATGACTGACTGTCTCTATGGACTGGTGAAGCCCACTTGCTGCAACTCTTCCTGTGACCTCCCAGAATTCACCTGGTCCTCTAGCGCTCCCCCTCACTCATCAGTATATACTGGTCATTAGCCATTGAAATGCTTTGTAGCTACCAAGTGTTACACAAATCCTAAAACAGCTTTCTTATTTAAGAAAAAATGATGAATACTATTTGTTCACCTTTTCTTATGTCTGTTCCACTGTCCTGTTTAATCTGGTGTGTGTGTGTGTGTGTGTGTGTGTGTGTGTGTCTTAGTGATAGTTCCTGTTTTGATAGGATTTTTATCTAAATTCTTGAATGTTCTCTCACCTGATTTATAAGCGAAGTGCAGATTCCTGGGGCTGCTCAAGAGGTAGCTTTTATGCATACATTATCTGTTTGCCTGTGTAAACTGCATATCTCACTGCTCACAAATCATACACTGTATTTTCTTGGCCCTCTGAGACACGGGTCACCAGGCAGGATCTACCTATGCTGCCCAGGTGCAGAAAAAGCCAGTCACCTTGCTCACCCTCAGACTCATGACTCTCCTGGATCCTGCTGCTGAGACCCTGACTCCCCAGAGTTGGGTAGACTTATCTTCTGCCCTGCCACTGGGAGCGGAGCGGAGAGGTGTACGGACCACACCCTCCCCTGATTCTGTTTCCTGCTGGATCCTCTAAATTTGTTGTTTGGGAGATTTAAAATTGCACTCAGGCTGTGTTTTTGCCTCTGCTTTGAATATGTACCCGAGCTCCTGCTGACTGGTTAGCAGTTTGATAATGGTGCATTTGCACTTCTGAAGGGAGCTGTCTGTAGGATGGACTGGCACACAGAGCTTAAGCTAGGACCTGGGGTGTTTCTCTACGTTAGCGAAGGTCTGTGTTATTTCCAGGACCACACCGCATACAGCCAGGGACTGCACATTTCCTTTGCGATGTCTGCACTTCTTTAGAGCATCCTCCCATGCCCTTGGTAGCCTGTTGCTGCTGTTGCTTTCAGGTTTCTCTTCCAGTTTATTCTGGTTTTCACCATTCCTTGTAATCCTCCTTGTTCTTAACTGTAGTTGATCCCAGTCTTTTAGAGTACATATCAGAGCGGAAAGAGACTAGAGAAGAACCAACAGCAAAAGAGACTGATTTTTTTTATTCCCTCGATTAAACTCTTCAGCAGGCTACAAGTGCTCCGTAGGTCACTGGCTTTAAGACATCACATTTCAGCTCCCTTACAACCCACGTGTCTGATTATGAAAAAGATTATTTGTCCCTAGACATTAGCCCATTTGAATCCCGCCTGTCTTAGCATAGCAGTGTGAAGCGAAGTAACATAGTATGGTCTTTGAGTTTTCTGAGTGGTCGCTAACATTACACTAATGAGCAGTCTCTTTTGTTTTATGCTCTTAGCTGCTATATATCTCAAGGCTAAAGCACATATGGGCGAGAAATGTAATACTTTGGAAGGAGGGAAAAGTGTGTCTGTCTACCTTTCTTAATTGGGCACCTGTATATAAAGCAATTGTGGTTTTTAGCTATTGACTTGAATTTTTGGCTGGGTAGAATTTTGTCCAACCTTTTCCAATGTATCTCTCCACCACTCTTTTTCTTATCGAAGCCATTTTATAAAAGAAATTGAATAAAGTATTTGAGAGGAGGAAGGAGTTAGCCAGTCAAGTGAGACAGAGAAAAGCTTGGGCATAAATTACAGATTTTATCATCAATCTCTTTTCCATTTTCCTTACACCTTTAGTTTCTTCCTTTATAGATGCCAGGGTTGGGGCCTGGGAAACCCTGGAGCTACAGGGGCCTTGGAGCTGCTGCGAGTTGTTCATCTTTGCACATGACCAACCTCAGTTCATTCCAGCCAGGGGACTTTTTTATTTTTTTATAATTTTTAATTTAAAGACACCAAGTGAAGAGCTGTCTTAGAAACTCAATGGAGTGTGTCACCTTTGCTGTTGGGAAATTTTTCCATTATAAGTCAAAAAAAAAATTGTTTTCAAGACAGAGTTTCTTTGTGTAGCCCTGTCTGTCCTGGAACTCACTCTGTTGGCCAGGCTGGCCTCGAACTCACAGAGATCCGCCTGCCTCCGCCTCCTGAATGCTGGGGTTAAAGGCCACACCCAGCTTCATAAGTAAATTTGTATCAGTCTAATCATCATGGTATTTCCTGACTCTTATTCTCAGTGTGAGGTTACACAGTTGATCTTTGTACATTAAAAGAAAATACGTATTTCTAACACATAACTTTTCCTACCTGATTTTGTCCAGTTAGTGTTTGGGGACATATACAGTGTCCTCACTGGACACTTGGCCATTGGCCGATGTAGATGGTAAAAGGGCATCACATAGCCCTTAGCTTGGAAGAGCCCAGAATTTGTTTTCCAACCTTTTAAGTTACTCATCTTTTATTATAGGAATATAGAGGGATGAGCGAGCAGATTTTGGAGAAGGATTTGAGTTGTACTTTTGTTTGAAGTTATTAAGCAGAATTTCATACCCCTCATCCTCCTCAAAAGAGGTCATTATCCTCCATGTGAAAGTCCTTCTCCTTGATATTCAGGTCATTGTTGACCCCTTCAGAGCTGTTAAGCGATGAGTAGTCACCGCCTAGATTTCAGATTCTAGCCACATACTGCGTTATGGTTTGGTAGCATTCAGCCGCAGAGTGACTACAAGAGACTGTTCTCAGCCTGTCCAGATCCCTCATGCTTTAGCCAGCAGCTCAGTGCATCTTCCTGTTCATCAGTGCATCTTCCTTTTCGGTGGCTTACTTCTTCATTTGTGTAACATTTAGTGTACAGAATGGATGAGCAGTGAATGTGAGGGCCCTCCCCTCTGACAGACTTCTGAGAGCCATCCTGGAGTTAATCTTCTCATGGAACTGAGCAGAAGCTGTGGCCCGACGATGCTGCAGCTCACCTCGGTCTGTGGTCCTCTCTGCACCTCTCCACATCTCCTCCAGAGCTCTGAAAACAAACTGACACTCAGGTCTTATCCCTGAGTGACGTCATGTGCACCTCATTTAACCCTCCACGCGGTCCTGGACCATCCGGGTACTCTCTCCACTTCACCAGTGAGGAAACAGACTTGGAAAAGTTAAGTGATGTGTCTGACACTAGTCAGCCAACAGTGTTGGAAACTGATTAGATCCAAGCCTTTCAACACTCTGAAACCAATTCTAACTGCTCCTTTCTGAGTCCCATGCCTCCTTAATACATTTGCAGGTATTGGCCATCGCTCCATGCTTCCTTCACTTGGTCCTTACTGACCGTGCCAGCATCTTTGCAGTGGCTGTTCATTTTCTCCAGGTTATACTTATGATATACTGTGGGACAATGTCAGATGATTTAACATCTCTGAGCCTCAGTCGTTTCACTTGTCATAATAAAGAGACCCATCTGGCAGATGAAGAGTTAATGAGATAAGCTGTGTCAGGGCAGCTAGAACTGCAGAGTAGTCAGTCAAACAAGCCCCACTTGTTTCCATAGAAGTTGCTGAGTAAGCCATAGATTGATGACCATCCTTCACTACCATCCATCTGTTCTTCCTATCTGTTGTCATGTATCTAGCTATTGATCTATATTGGATGTTTTGGGATTTTGAGTAAATACCTCATATAGTTTGATTTGTCTTGGAAACAAACTGAAGCACCCCTTAGTGGTGATGTCCCTCCAGTCAGGTTTGAACACACAGATCTTTACTCAGACTTAATGTGGTGTTGAGAATGGGAGGGAGAACACAGTCAAATTCGTGGCCTAATCTTAGCTCTTTAAAAATGTATAGCCTGCAATGCCATCTAAACGATCCTTTTATCCTTCCTCTGCAAGGCACACCATGCCGGCCAGCATCAGGGCCTGGCTAATGGTCACATAGGGACTTGCTCTGTGCCGCTGCCTCTCAGCTATGCTACTCCTTCTTGGAAACAGACTAAATTATTTGCCTCAATTTGTCGAAGTTCCTTCTGCTGCTCTGTAGGTGCCTTAGCTAAATGGTACTCTCTGAGGTAAAAGGCCCTTCACCTGGACCCACCCACTCAGGCCCTCGGAAACGGGATTGTTTTTTCAAAGCTCCTATTGCTGCCCTGTTAAAGCCTCTCTCTTTTCTCCACAGGTCAGTAAGATTGTGTCCAATGTTCCTCAGCTGGAGTTTCTCAACCTGAGTTCCAATCCTCTGAGTCTGTCAGTTTTAGAAAGAACATGTGCTGGGTCCTTCTCTGGGGTTCGCAAACTTGTCCTCAACAACAGCAAAGCGTCATGGGAAACAGTGCACACGATACTGCAGGAGTTGCCAGAGTAAGCCCATCGAGCATGGGGGCGGGGCATAGGCGCGTGTCGCCATCCATGTCTCTGCCTAGAATTTCTGCTGATGTTTTATCTCAGAAACCCTAGAGCTGTAGAGAATGAGAAGCTTCAGAAAAGTGAAATCACTGGGGCAAGGGGATGGGATGACCTGCTCACCTTTCCAGGGGTGTAGTTGGGCGACACATGATGGCGGGCAACACGAGATGGCGTCCTTCCTGAGAAAGTACCCTGAGAAACGCTTGCCATCCAGAGCACCTCAGCCTTTCTCCATTTTAATCTTCTGATTACCCGACTTAAGAATTGTGCTTAAGCCCTTTCCTCTGGAAGGAAAAAAAGTTCTAGGGTTTCTAAACTATGGTGATGCTGAGATGCTTAATTCAATAATTTTAGAAAGAAATTATACTTTGGGTTGTCAATTCAGAAATGTCCTGTTCTGTTTGTGTCTGTTTATGCATATATCCATGCAGAGGAAACCTCTGACAGTAAGAAATGAAGCTGTAGATTTTTGATTGCTTAAATATAAAAAGCATCCAAGACCCCCAGGATCTCCCCTCACCCCACTTGCTGAACCGAGTTCCTCACTGTCAGTTTAATGAGCTTTCTTCACTGGGTAGGGCTTCTAGCATGGCATCAAATTGATTGTTTGAGACAGGGCCTCATGAAGCCCAGGCTGGCCTCAAACTCACTCTGCGCTGAGGCTGGCCTTAAATAGCTCAGTCTCCTTGTGTCACCTCTCAGGTGTTAGAATGGCTTTGGTGTACCACTTGATGTGACAGTTGAATTAACTTTTAAGTTCAGACGTCACACGCTAACCGTGAGAACTTTGACAAGCCCTTAATCTCTTTGGGTCCAGTTTCTTTGTCTGTAAAGTGGACGGCATTATATTAATGTTCCTGGAACAAGGCCTGACATAGGGTAAGGATTTGGTAGTTACTGTTTGACTTTATAAACATTTGTCCATGTTGTTTCTAGAATTTTCTTTCATTGCCTCTACATTTTATTGAGTCTGTTTCTCCTCAAACGCTGCAGACTCTGGCACTGAGGTAAGCAAGGGAGTAACCAAGCAGCAGCTCCTGTTGGACTCTTGTTCACACTAGATCTACCTTCTCAGCGATGCACTGTTTCAGCTTCAGGCAAACAACGCTGTAATACAGGCCAGAGTCTCACATATAGTGCATATTTATTTATTTTTAGCTTTTAACTTAGGTTATCACTGCGTAGCCCAGGCTAGCCTCGAATTGATGCTCTTCCTGGCCCAGCCTCCTGGGTTTACTGGCACTTGGACCATCTAGTTATTAAATACATGGCAGTCTGTGTAAAGGTTAAACTCAACTGCTCTAAATACTTGGCTGTTTCCTTTTCTCTCTGCAGTTTGGAGGAGCTCTTCCTGTGCCTTAATGACTATGAAACAGTGTCTTGTCCCTCTGTTTGCTGTCATTCCCTAAAGCTCCTACACATAACAGACAATAACCTCCAAGACTGGACTGAAATCCGGAAGCTGGGTGTGATGTTTCCATCACTGGATACCCTGGTCCTGGCCAACAACCACTTGAACGCTATCGAGGAGCCTGCTGACTCCCTGGCTAGGTTGTTCCCTAATCTACGATCCATCAGCCTCCACAAGTCAGGTGAGACATAGGCTTGCCTCATTCTGTGTCAGACTGATCAAGCTCCCGCATGGGGTATGGTAAGAATGTGTTTCAGTCATAGCTGTGCAGGTGACGGGGTGGGGTTCCAGCAGGAACCTATGATCCACAGTCCTTCTCTTCATAAGTACTCTAATAAGTCCTCAGGAGCGTAGATTTACACTCATAATTTCTATTTCATACATTGAAAGGGTCATATTATAAAAGAGGTAAAGTGAAATTGATGACGTAGTTACTAAAAGGCAGAGGAGAAAGAATTACCGGCTAGAGCCTTTCAGCCTGGATGCAGGGTAAGGAAGGAAGCCTGGTCTGCTAGCCTTCAAAGTACTCGTCTACGTCTCTTGGATTATGACCTTATTGCCGTTGAATTCTGTGCAGTACAACCGAAGATCAGCTTTGGGTTCTCTGCAAACTTAGGTAGACGGTACAGATGGTGCCGGTGTATGTACAGCCCGCCCCCACCACCTGCCTCCCACACCCACTCTGTTTGTAGCAGTCCGTCAGGGAACTGGTTCTGGCGTACATCCAAGAGTACATTGTCTCCCTTAGGTCACGTGGGCTCTAAGAAATGAACAGATCAGTTGCTCCACGTGGTGTGCCCAGAGAAGCTCCGTGCTCGCCCATACCCTTGGTTTCATCCGCCTGTTTCTCCTTCTAGTGCCGACCACCCCTGATCTTCCCATTGTCTTCGCACTCCCACCTTTGCCCAGGGTCGTTTACTTGTAGTCACACCGCGTGGGGCTTCTTTAAATCAGCTCCTTTGACTTAGTACTTCACACTCAAGCCCCTCACACCTCTCCGTGGTCTTTTGAGCACTGAGCAGTAGTCCATTTTCTAGGTGTGCCATAGTTTCTCCAGCAGCTCCTGGAGGGTTTTTGTTTATTTTCAAGCTTGAACAGCTATGAATAAGGAGGTTTTAACTATCTGTGCTGATTTGCAAGTGGACATAAACTTTTGATCTGTTTAGCTAAACAATAAAAGCACAATACCCGAACCATACAGTTATGCTTAGTTTTGTAAGAAACCCCAAAGTCTCAAAGTACCTGCACCGTTTTCCATTTACTCCAGCTGTGAATGAGCTATGTTGCCCCTGTGCTTGTCAGCTTTGGGGTTGCAGTGAGGTATGCTTTGGCTTCTAATGGGTGTCTTAGAGTGACATCGGGAAAGAGTCTCTCTCTGCTTACTTGCCATCTGTTGTGTCTGTTGAGGGGATTTTACACTTTTAGTTATAGTAAGGTTGTTAGCTGGGTCATATGTAGTTGGGCCATTAGTTGTGTTGTGTTGTTGTAAGACACTATTCTTGGGAAGAAGAGAGCAAACACCCCAGATAAGGGACAGACAAAAGACCAAAGTACAGATACCATCAAAGTCCAACTTGATAAACCAATGCGTTTTATTGGGTGCCTGACTCAGACGTCAAGTGTTAGCTTGGATGATACAGTTGCTCATAGCCAGGGAGAGAAGTGGATTTTAGAATTAAGCGCCTTAACTTGTGTTCTCCCTACTTAAGATTCAGAGTTATTGTGCTCGTGGGTTGGGTTGACGTTGGCAGTGATTTTGGACCCATTTCCTGCCACTGGTGTTGAGGTAGCATGAAACATAAGCATTAGTTCTGATTCTCCTGCTCTTGTCCCAGTTCAGAATATGTTAGGGGACATTTTGGGTTGCCCCCATCACCTGTAACATCCACAGTCCACATGTCTGCATTGAAGTAAAAGAAGTCGGCCCAGTCACTTTTTAGAAAAGTCACAGCGTTTACCCTGTTTGCTGAAACCATGTCAACCCAATTAGAAGCCATTGCTGTAGAACGGGAAATGGGAGGTTATTGGAGTCCTCCTCCCTCTCTGTCCTTCACTACTGAGCTCACAAAGATGAGAGAGGCTCTGGAAAATGGATCTGTTGGTTGTTTTAGTTGCTTACATTTGAGAGAAGGTCTCTCCATCCTGTCCACGCTGCCCTTGGACTCCAGACCCTCTTGCTTTAGTTTCTGAGCAGATGAGCATCTGGGCCAGCAGCACCAGGCCTGTTTTCCAGGGAAGTTGTTTTGGAGTTTAACCACATCCCTCTGTCCTAGCCGGCATCTGACTGGCTGCTGCTACCTCAGCATTCCAGGAACTGTTGGTAGCTTCTTGTCTATAGTTATCTTCTTCTGTTCGTACTTTTCTGAATTTACTGAAACTATCTTTTTTTCAAATAGGGTTGCAGTCCTGGGAAGACATTGACAAACTAAATTCATTCCCTAAGCTCGAAGAAGTGAGATTGCTAGGAATCCCTCTTCTGCAGCCGTATACCACCGAGGAGCGCAGGAAATTGGTGGTGGCCAGGTATGTTCCCCTGCTCTCTTCTCTGTCCTCTGAAGGGACATTAAAGGGGCAGTGTACTCTGTGGGGGTGCTGTGAGTTGTTCCATCTTCTGTACAGGCAGTTTACTCTTTGAGGGTGCTGTGGGTTGTCTATCTCTTGAACAAGCAGTGTAGTCTTGGGGATTCCACGAGTTGTCTATCTCCTGAGCAGGCAGTGTATTCTTTGAGGGTGCTGTGAGTTGTCCCATCTCCTGAACAGGCAGTGTATTATTCTTTGACAATACTGTGGGTTGTCCATCTCCTGAGCAGGCTGTGTATTATTCTTTGACGATACTGTGGGTTGTCCATCTCCTGAGCAGGCTGTGCTTGGCACTAGTGGAGTTCAGATCTGTATAAAAAGCAATGTGCTGTCGTGAGCAAGACATAACCGTCCTGCCGAGACCACTGAGGGACAGTTCCTGTAAATGTATGTTTGCCCATTTCTTTTGAAATGTGTAGAACATTTGAAAATCCTTTTTGGGCGATGAGGTGAAAGACTTTGGTGGAGAGTCGTCTGATGTAGGCGTCCTGATTTCCTCTAACGTGTGGTCACAGAGAGTGCACCTGTACCCAGAAACAGAGCCAGCACCGCAGCATGTGTTTCCTACCTAAGAATGCTGGCTGTCGCTGTCTTCTCTGTGCTCCCTGCCTTCCCGTCTCTGACGCTCCTCTGTACACTGTGCAGCCTCCCACCAGTGTGTGCGCTTACAGGAACCATTAGCAGAGAAAAGATTTTGGCTAAAATGAGAATGGCACCAGGGCTTTGCTTTGCTCTCTGCGTGTACCCGACACAGAGCGCTGGAAGGACGGGCAGGAGGCTTTGAGGTGTCTGCAGGGGAGCTCTTCCTTAAGCACAGAAGTGATCCTCTGCCCAGCTAACGCCCAGCTAACGCGCAGGTCCATCCACACTGCTGTGCGGGCATCACCACAGTCAGAGGTTCAGCCTTCCTTCATGGTAAAGCCTGAGCCTCATGGTAGGTAGGCTGGGCTTTATATTCCTCTCACAATCCTTTTACAAGTATAAGATGGTTCATGATTATATATTCATCTTATATATACTTCATTTAGAACTTGTGCTGTTTAACATGGCAGCCACCAGCCTGGGTATCTGTGAGCACTTGAAGTAATACCTTGGCTAACTTGAAGTATAAAACAGACACTGGATCTCCCCTAATTTATATTAAGTAAGAGACTATGAAAGAGCTTATGACTTACTTTTTAAAATACCGATTACATGTGGACATGCTTATACTCTTGTTATATTGAATTTTATAAAATATATTGTTAAAATTTTACCTTTTTTTTTTCTTTTTTAAAATGGAGCTGAAGAGATGCCTCAGTGGTTAAAAGACCCGCTGCTCTTCCATGGCCCAGAGTTTAGTTCCCAGTATTCATGTAATGCCCATGTCAGGTGGTAAACAACCTTCTGTAACTCCAGTGTTAGGGACTCTGTTACCCACTCTGGGCCTCTGTGGACAACCCCACATGTGAGTGAATACACAGAGATAGACACAGCTACGTTAAAAGAGAGGAAACGTGTAAAGTGGGGCTGTTAGGTACGTTAGACCCATAGCTCGGCTTGCAGTACATCCACCTATGTTGAAAGTGTGTCCTAGTGTTGTGCTCTGAGAGATGAGGTTTAAGACAGAACATCTGTGTCACATCTGGAAATGCAGCACTCTTGGGTTCTTTTGATGACCTCCCTGCACATCAGTCTTCAGACAGGAGCAAGGTCCCTCCAGCTATGTCCTTCCAAAAAGAACACCCAATTGTTTTATTTCTGGCTCCTTAAAGTGTCGGTATTTTGCTTCTAACTTACAGATTGCCATCGGTTTCCAAACTTAATGGCAGTGTTGTCTCAGATGGTGAGCGGGAAGATTCCGAGAGGTTTTTCATCCGGTACTACGTGGATGTTCCACAGGAGGAAGTGCCATTCAGGTACAGTGCTCTCTGTCAGCTCAGCAGGCTCGGAAGAGCACCAGGCCAGTGATAAGCTATTGCCTTGGGACAACATCTGATTGTTAGGTCCTAGAGTGCTCTGTAAGAGGTTTTAAAGAGAAAAGGAAAATACAAGTGGACATCTTCCTTTCCATAGAAGCACGCTTCTCAGCCTGGGGGTCATGACCCTTTTGGGAGTCGAATAACGCTTTCACAGGTCTGCATATCAGATATCCTTAATATCAGATATTTACACCAAGATTCGTAACAGTAGCAAAATTGCAGTTATTAATGAAGTTCCAAAAAACTAATTTTATGGTTGGGGTCACCATGACATGAGCTGTATTAGTAGGTCACAGCATGAGGAAGGTTGAGAACCTCTCCAATAGTGCATTTCCTCCAAGTCGTCTGTGGGTGTGGCTGTGGGTGTGGCCTGGGGCCTGGCTAACACCCGTTTTTCCCACATTTTGCTTTGTGTTGACAAGTTCTCTTCTCGCAGCCCATTTTCATCTACCTTCTACTTGCTACTTTTTTCTGTTGAGTTTGCTTTTGGCCATGGCTGCTTCTGCAGAGCAGCGGGCTTGGCAACTGAGGAAAGGACTTGGAAAGTGGGCTCTAAGGGACGGGTCAGAGTGACCTCATAAGGAGAGGAGTGCTGGACTGAGTTAGTGCTGACTGAGCGTGAGGAGGACGTCCCGCCTAGTGTGTTTAATCCACAGGAAGAAGGGATGTCAGTAGGTGCTTGCCACTGGAAACATAAGAGAAGATACCCTTGAAAACAGGTTTCCCGGTGTTGGCAAGGAGAGTTACCTGCCGCAAATTTAAATGCCCACTTTATTTAAGAAAACCTGGAGTCGGGGTGGAGAGCTAGATTGGTGGTTATGAGCACTTGTTGTTCTTGCAGAGGACCCAGGTTTGTTTCCCAGCACCCAGATGGATCACAGCCACCCAGCTTCAGTTCTAGGGAATCCAGCTCCCTCTTCTAACTTCCTAGGGCACCAGGAATGCATGTGGAACACAGACATACATGTAAGCAGAACATTTACTCATACGTATAAAATAAATCTTTGAATAAAGACCGAAGGAAAGAAGGAAGGAAACAGCTGACCATGGAGAAGGCTCCGTGGGTGATAGTGTCTTCTGAGAAAGCATGAGGACACATGGAAGTCGGGTGCATAGGCCACCGTCTTAGCTGTGATGGGGGATGGGAGGGAAGACAGGAGACTCGGAAGCTCCTGGACCAGTGAGCTTGACATAAATTGTGGAGAAGCAGCAGTGAAACTGTCGTGGGTGAGGCCTGCCACCTGGGCTGTCCTCTGACCTCCACGTGCACACTCTGAAGTAGTGTGCAGTCATAGCACACACACACACACGTGCACACTCTGAAGTAGTGTGCAGTCATAGCACACATACATGTGCACACTCTGAAGTAGTGTGCATCCATAGAACACACATGCACACTCTGAAGTAGTGTGCAGTCATAGCACACATACTCGTGCAGAAAATGAAAGAGGATAGAAATTATGGCATGAATAGAGGACAGAATTTCTGGGCGTGGTAGCGCATAAGAATAATTCCAGGCCTCTAGAAGTGAAGGATCCTATGGGACCAGGAGTTCAATGATAGCATGATTATATAGGGAGCCCCTTTCTTGACGAGGAGGAGAGACAAAGAGGAGGAGGAAGAGGAGGAAGAAGAAGAAGAAGAGTGGAGAGAAAAGAAGAAGAGGAGGAAGTGGCAGTGGAGAAAGAGGAGACAACTAAGTTTGGTGGCTTACGTATGTAATCCTAGCATTAAAGGGTCCAGTAGGAAAATTGGATGTTCAAGGCTATCCTTAGCTACTTAGTGAGTTTGAGGTTAGCAAGGGCTGAGTGTCTTAAAATAAACAGACAAAACCCACTGTGAACAATTAAACAGAAAGCTCCCATGTGGCAAAAACAGCAACAGGAAATCTTCAAGGCTAACAGAAGCCCTCACTAGACTAGCAGAAGCCCTCACTAAACCAGGTTTCAGCAAGCAGGGTAGACATAAGGCAGGCTTAACCTTATATCTATAATACTTGTGATTCTGACGCATTCCTGCTGGACGGACATGTTTTCTCCTTAGAGGAATTAATGTTTACAGGCTAATATTTGTGGCTGAAAGTGATAGGCATTCTATAGGACTATAAGTTTCCATAAAGATATTTTTGTAGTTATTTAGAAATATTTAAAGTCCTAGGTATTTAAAAAATACTTTAAAGATTCTTAAGATTCTGTAAATGACCTTAGAACAGAAAAGTGGAGGGAGGGGATTTATTGTACCTTGTAATGCATACTGTACATAGGAAGTTTAAACAAAATGGGAAAAAAATTAAATCCGTGCCTGGCAAGGTGGCTTCTCAGGTAAAAGGGTCACAGTGCTCGCCTCCAAGCCTGATGATGAGAGTCTGCCCCACAAGATGGAAGGACACAACCCAGTCCTACAGAGTGTGACCCCCACATACATCACGGCATGAGCACCAATTAGTGCACCCACATACACACATGTGCCCAAACATACACACACATACACACTCACAGGCACACACGCAGGAACACACAAGCCATGCTAACACACAAAATAATTAGATCTTAAAGCTAAAGCACGATCCAGCATCTATTCTATTTGGCAAACTTACTAATACCTGTAGATATAGCTGTGTAGGTACAGAAATAGATAAAATTGTTTCTGTCCCTAATGGTATAATTATCTTGATGTGCATTTATTCCTCTGTAATAGTGTTCTAGAATGAAAGCCGTAGAATTCAACCTTGATTAGCTTTAATCAGCAGAGAAATGGATTATAAGGGAGAGGTACAGACAGCTCCCGTGTGATGTGTCACCGCTGGCACTGCTGCCTGTGGACACCACAGTGCAGCTGTGTCATCCGCCATTGACTTTTCTCATTTAAAAGTCTCTGTTAAGTTCCTATTGTGTAACAACTGTCATTGTGGAGGTAGCTGATGAGGACAACCAGAGGCCACGTCTTGTTTCTCTCCCATTCTAATCCAAGCTTTTATTGGCTCTCACTTGACCCCAGGCTGGCCTTGAACTTAGTTACCCCCTCTTGTCTCTGTCTCCTAAGTACGAAGACTACAGGAGAATGTGGCCACTATTCTTGGTTTAACTACTTTGGATCTTTCTAGTCGTTTTCTTGAACTGCTTTCTCAAACATGAAATGTCAAGTTTTGTTTATTGTTGCTGCTTTTACGGTGGATGGTGCTGAGGATGGAACCTCGGTTTGGTGGGGGAACATCTTCTCCCTGAGCTGCATCCTCGGTGTCCTGATCGGCACACTTTCCCCAAATAGAAACCATACAGTGAAGGTAACATTACTTACACTGTCCAGTGCCTGGGCGCTCCTTTCCCCAGTTGTAAGAGAGACAGCTGTTCTCTCATGTCCTTAGTGTGATTGTTGTGCACATGGAACTGAGTTTTTGGATAGTCCGGGTCTTAAGAGGTACTGTGTTTAGTGCTAAGTCTAGGCCTTTGGGTGGCATCCATATTACTTTTACGCGATACTTTTGGATTCAGTAGTGAAGGTGACCACTCTAATATACCTTTTCCAGAATGATGGCAAGTAGGAAAGAAAAGGAAAGTAAATTGAAATTTGTAAACATGTACATAGAACAATGAGTAAAATGTAAATAGGGGTTGATATTGTGACTTTATACACCTAGCCCAGGCCTACCGTGGTATTCACGCTGTCTTCCACCTCACCACCCCCCTTCTGTTTGCTCTCAGCCGCCTTAGACTTCAGGCAGTGCAGTCGGAGCCAGCTGTTTGTGTTGGTATCTGCACGCTTACTAGGTTTACATATCTGTGCTTTCATTCTTGGACTTTCTCCATTTAGACCTGGTAGTACAGAAGGTGCTAAAGAGAGCCTCTGGGACCTGTCCACACCTAAACATGACTCCTTGGTTTCCTCTGACACTTAGTCACCTACCTTGGCCGGCGTTTCAGCAAACTTACTTGGCCTGGTGATGTGTGGAAATAGCATGGGTAGCTGTGAGGTGCAGAGTCCAGAAAGTCGTTATTCTGAGGGCTAAGGTTTGAAACCTTGTAAAGCTTACCTCTAAAGACCATTTTGCAAGCTATTTACCGGGTGGAATCTTGGGATATGTCATGAATTCCACTGTCATCCTTTGGGATTGCAGACCTACTCTGATTCAGGAAGAACGGAATTATTTTTAATACAAAGGAAGAGTTTGTGGAGATGTAAGGAGAGTCACCCTCACCGGGTCTTTCATAGGGACTGCCTATGGTTCTAGCTGGGGAAGCTCTGTTGCTCTCCGTGTGATGCTGCAGTTGACCAGGGTTCATGGGCTTCTTACAGTCATCCTAAAGACTCCAGGATCCGTCCACCGCTGCAGAGCACTCACGCAGACTGTTAATGCATTCAGTTATTATTGGGTCGGTATGCGTATATTCATGTGTCTGTATGTATGCGCTTATGTATGTGTCTGTGAATATGGAGACCATATGTTGACACTGCTGTCTTCCTCAGTTGCTTTCACGTTGTTTCTTTGAGACAAGGTCCCTTACTGAGGCTGGGGCTTAGGGATTTAGTTAGAATAGCTTGCCAGCAAGTTCCAGGAATCTCCTCTCTCAGAGATTGTACATGTGAGGTATCTCTAACTCTTTACAGCGATGTTGTGGGTCTGAACTTGGGTCCTGATGATTATGTTGTTAGCACTGTACCGACTGAGCTCTCTCCCCAGGCCCTGACACAGACTATTTCATAACCATTCCTCCCTGTCTGTCTCTTTATCTAATGATGCCTCTTTCCCCATCCATTACCGCTTACGTGCCACCGCTTGGCTGCTTCTGTCCTTCAGTGGAAGCAGGTAGCCCAGTTCCAGTCCTCTACCTGCATCCTTGGCCTGTGAAGTCTTTCTCAGAGATGTGGGTGCCCCTCTTTTTACAGTCTTGGAGTAAGAACTATCTCCTGGTCCTTCTGAGGTTTCGAAAGAGATAATGGGTGGGAAACAATGGGGATGATAAGATCGCTTATCATTCTTGTGTCCTTCAAGGTTTTGAATTCCTGCATGTTATCAAAATAAACAGCATCTCAGCTTCCTTTAGCATAGCCCATGATTAAATCCACTTTGGTCAGCCAACTGGACACACGTGCACACACACACACACTGTAACTGCCGTCAGCTGCTGATGGGAGCTGTCAGATTTCCGACATTTGGTATGTGGCTATACCAGTAGAGCCAGCAAGAGTTAAAGTTGCTCTTCCTTGGTTTGAGCCCTCAGACTCTACCTTAGACTTCCTTCCAATATGTGTCTTAGTGACCAGAGTCATTCTGTAACTATCCTATCTGAGTGTGCTGTGAGTGTGCCGTGATCTGATGCTAACCAGCCAGGATATATGTGAGGAAGGGCAGAATAAATGGATTAGTTTATTCTTGCAGGGAGATTTTTAGAGGAATAGATTTATTAATTAGTATGGAAGGGCTACCCAGTTAGAGGGGTGTTCAGAGCCTGCCCTCGCCTTCATTTCCAGTCCTCTCCTGCACTCTTTTCTAAAGATGTTTTACTTCTCAGATTTATTTTTTACTCATGTATAAGTGTGTGTTGGGGGGTGGGGGTCTGTGCACGGGATGATGTGGTGGAAGCCAGAGGGTCAGATGCCCCTGGAGCTGGGGTTACAGGTGGCTGTGGGCCACCCAGTGGCGGTGCTAGGAACTGACCTCTAGTCCTGTACAAGAGCAGCATGTGCTCAGAACTTCTGAGCCATCCTTCCAGCCCTTTCTTTCTCCTTCTCCAGTCAGTGAGTGCTTCAGCTTGCCTGTGGTCATATGACTATTACAGACTTTACTTTCTTGCAAAGACATAAACTCTTCTATATTTTTATGGTGCCTTAGCTGTTTTGTTAGAAAATAAAGCTACTTTTTTGGGGAGAGCAGAAATGGGGGTCTTATTATGTAGCCCAGGCTAGCTTCAAAGTCATGTTATTTATTTATTTATTTATTTATTTATTTAATATTTTTATTTATGCATTTTGGGGGGTGTCAGTTGTATGGGTGCCTATGGAGGCCAGAAGAGCTCGTAAGATTCCCTGGAGCTGGAGTTGACAGGTGGTTTGTGAGTTGCCCAACAAGGGTCCTGGGTACCAAACTCTGGTCCATTGGAAAATCTTGGAGCTTCTTAACCCCTGAGCCACCTTCCTGCCCCTCGCTGTAAACTCTTGTTCCTTCCTCAGCCTATTGAGTGCTAGGATAATAGGCATGCACCACCATGCCTGACTCCACTGTATTTTTAATAGTACCTGTATTTCAGTCTTCTCCCCGGGCGTAGTTTATGGAGATTTCGCATGATATCCTTTTATTTAATCCCATAAGCCAGCAGGTGCTGGGCCTCATGGCCTTGAATTTTCGAGATCTTCATCCTGGGCAGCACTGTCTCAGTCACCCCAAGCTGTCCACATGACCATGGGTGATAATTAGTTCTCTCACATCTCCACACTGAGGATTTAAAGAATGTCTTCTGTGAGCACTAATACGATACCCACTGGCCTCTCCTGGGCAGAAACCAAGCACAGATTGCCCTTCATTACCCGAGAGTTTATTGCTTGCAATTCATCTACTGCCTGCTAATTTCTTAGTGCAAGCAACAGAATCAGCGCTGGACAAGTTAAGTCAGGTAGGAACTTAGTAAGAGAATAATGAAAGCTGTGTGCCTCACAGAACTGACAGGAAGGTTAGAGAATGACTCTCGGGCAGGACGAGTGGAACACAAGGCCCAGCCGGGATTTCTGTATCCATACATGAGCAACTTGCTCCTGACAGTGACGTTTAGACAGACAGCAATCATTGTGACCATTCCCATGAATTTTAGGTCTGTATTTGCTGCCAGTAACCTCTGAGAGCTGGAGAGATGTCTCCGCAGTTAAGAGTGCTTTCTGCCCCTACAGGGGACCCAAGTTCGATTCCCAGAACCCACATGGCAGCTCAAAACTGTCTATAACTTCAGTTCCAGAGATCTGGTGCCCTCTTGTGACCCCAGTGGGCTCTTGCACATATGTTGTGGCCACGCTGAGAGACACACACATAAAATAAGCACACACACACACACACACACACAAGCTGTCATGTCTGCATCTTTGCCTAGTACTTAAGATTTAAGGTGACAAGTTTTTATATAAATCTCCTGGTGGATTTATTCAGCAAATATTTTTGAGCCCTTTTGATATGCCAGAACTATTTTGCACTTAAAAAGGAACTGTGGGGGCAGGTGACATGGCACAGCTGGTAAGGACACTTGCTACCAAGCCTGGCAACATGAGTTTCATCTACTGTGCCCACATGAGTAAAGAAGATTTGGCTCCTGAAAGGTCCTTTTGTGCCTCCATGTGTGCCATGGCACCCACACCCATGCCCACGCCCACAACATTAAATCATTTATAAATAAATATAAATACAAACTCCAGTGGCATTTATGCTTGAGATCAAGAGGAGGTGACAGATAAGACAGTATAGAATGTGTGTACTGAAGTGTGTGGCGTGTACCGTATGCATGCTGTGAATTAAGACAGTGAAGCGTGGGCAGAGCATTGGCTCTGAACTCACCCTTTTCTCGTCCAGTTACACACATTTCCTCCTAAAATTCTGAGGAAACACACACAGCCCTGGTGCAGTTAGTACACGGTGGAAGTGTGACTCCTTAGGAAACCTAGAGTTTGTACTCAGTCAGTAGGGCTTCAAAGCCACAGGTATGCCCATTTGTTTTGGATTAGACATTTCTCTTTTTTAACTGGACCTGCTGCTGGTGACGGTGGAGCCCTTGAATGCTGTCCAGTTCAGTTTCCTGTGCCCTGACTTCAGTACTTTCTCTCCTAGTTTGGTTCCCTGAGCCCTTCCATCTCTCTGGTTTGCTTGTGTTATTTAGACACGAAGTCAGTCTTTTTTACTTAGACATGTGAGGAAAGTGACCCAGGTTGTCTCTGAGCGAAGGGCCATGATGGTAGACTGAGGGTCCCTGAGGGCAGCAGAGTTACCTGGTGATTCTGTTGTTTTCTCCACACTGTTTGGTTGTGATTGGTTATCTTACAAAGGGAACTCACTAAGGACAACCCAGAGATCTGTGATCTGTTTTCCTACCCCAGAATAAACCATTTTGGGCATAGAAGGGAACCATACCGAGTTGTGAATGTGTCTCATATATCTAAGAGTTCAGTAATTGTCTACAGGTGCTCTGTCACCCTGTCATTGTCATCTCCTTGCTGTGGCTGCTCATGGCAAATAACTGGCCAGCATGGACTGGAGCTTCCCGACAGGCTGTGTGTTTATTTACTTTCCAAAACAACCAGAGAAGAAAAGCCTCTGTTCTCTGACTCTTGGCCCTTGAGACTCCCAGTGTTTGCTCTGCTGGTCAATAGGTTTCCTCTGTGCCTTGTCTCCCAGGGGCTCGTGGAGCAGTGGTGTACTGTTTCGTAGTAAGTTGAGTGTGTGCTGCAGGTGGCTGGAAGGATGTCCTCTCCTGGCTGGTCATGTTTCAGTTACTGGATTCTTCTGCTTCCCCAGGAGAACTTCTAGGAACTGACTCTAGATCCTAGCCGGGGTTCAGGGGACGTTGTAACTTATTTACTGAATACTTGCTATATAAACCAAGCGGCACTGGGCCAGAAACTGGGGGTGCAAGGATAAACAACGGCATGTGAGAGGCTTGCTTTGGGGCCAAGCTGGCCCCTTCACTGGCCTGACCTCTGACCTCCGGAGACGGAGTTCCCAGACCTTTCTCCCTTGCTCTCCTCTCTCTGCTCCCATCCATTTCATACTCGTAGCCATTCCTGTGGCTCTAGATGCCTCCTGTGTGTGGTAGCTCTAATTAATAATTGTAATATAAATGACAAATGTAATAATAACGGTAATTGAGGGTCGGATCAGGGATGAATTACCCTGACCTAGTGTTTCCAGTCATCAGCTTGACCTCTCACCTGGATGTTGAAACTGTGTCTGAAATGACATGTCTGATGTCTTCCCTCCCCATACACGGTCTTCCTCCACACGTGCCCCTCTGCCCCTCCATGCTCCTTCCGTTCCTGCCCTGAGCTCTTGGGAGAGCGATGGAGTCACTCATGATTTCCTTCTCCTTATCGTCTATTGAGACTCTCTGAGTTCTTTTCCTTTTGAGGTTAGATTTTCACAGACGCTCCATAGATGGCTTCTAACTTCTGTCTGCTGCATTCTCCAGCCCAGACCTTCACACTGTGTCTTGCCTGTACAGTTAACATTACAGAAGCTGACACAAAGTCAGGCTCACTGTCACCTCAGGCTCGGGTGCTCTCTCACAGTTTGGGCTGCACCAGGCAGGCTTTCTGTGTGGTTTTCTCTCTTGCACTGACCTTATTTGAGGTTCTTCATCAGGACACCCTAGCTAAGATAGCGCACCTTGTCTCCTGTCAGTCCCTTAGCCCACGTTGATCTTGTCTGTTTGTCGGCTTATTTGTATTATGTTGCCTGTCCATTCATGTCCGTCTTCATGCCTCCCACACTCCCTACTGTCCGCCGGGCAGAGCAGCAGTGTTTCCTGCTTAGGGCCTTCCTTTCTCCCCAGGATCCAGACGTTGCCTGGTGTGCAGCTCTGCTCAGTACATGGTTGTGCTCAGAGAGCATGAGGAAGATGATTAGGTCAGATTAGGTCAGGGAAAGGACCGCCCTCTCCTAAAAAGCATTTGTCAGCCTGCTGAAGATGAAGGCATCATTCTGAATGGAAGTGGTGGGGGTAGGAGAGGAGCTGCGTGGCTGTAGCACTTAGCTGGTTTTTCTTACTGTGGTAGGAAATTGCTGGAAGTTTGATGTGGGGGATGGCTGTTTCAAAGGGTGGGCTTGGGTTCTGGTTACAAGGGGGGCCCGAGAGAGACCTGGAGAGTACATTACTAATTGAGACCGTAGGAAACAAGGCTGTACTCTAGACACTGAAGGTCTTTTTAGAGGATGCCTGTGTTAGGCTGAATTATAGAGTTTAGTCCTAGGAAAACACTTTGCACGTTTCTGCTTGTTTTGAGTGTTTACAGTCACGATCCCTCCAGGGCAGCACAAGCATCATTCAGGATGTGGGAGCTTCTACACGGAAAGCCCAGCACATGTTACTGCTTTGCCCTTAACCCAATGCCTGTCACATGGCTTCTGTTTTCCCTTTATCTTGCCTTTGCTTCCTCTCTGCATCTCCTCTGAGAGATTGAATTTAAATTGCTTCTTTACACTGAACTAATGCGTTGTCCTCTGTTTAATTCTAAAGAGAGAAAAAACTAAAGGAGGCAAGCTCCTCGGTCTCAGCTTGTCTCCTATCTTGGGGGGTGCAGTGGCTTCTTGTTTTTGAGCACAGCATGGGGAAGTGAGTGAGCTAGCTGATTTGGGAGTGTCCCTTTTCTCAGACCTTAAAATTTCAAACTGTATCAGAAGAGTTCTAAGACCCAGGGTTCCAGAGGACAGAGCCGATGGACAGATGGACAGGAGTGTTGCTGTCAGAGACCAGGGGCAAAGCCTGGAGCAGCTTCCTTAAGCTTTTCTTTGCTGTCACTCCCCTCACGTGTGTCCTGGTGCTCTCCCAGGAAGGCTTCTTTATAATGTCAAGGATTAGGCGCCCAGTTCCTCGAGTGCTTGCTCATTGTCACCGGTGGTGGTACGCTTGGTGAAGTATGGAGTGGCTTTCCTGATAGAGACTAATGGCTTTTCTTAGCCGAGTTGATTGTATCCACCTGTGATTGTGAGACAGGGCAGCAGGCTGTATTTGGACACCACCCTGATGAAGGCCTGTTTTGTCTGTGATGCTGAAGGAATCCTAGCGCACTGTGTCCGTTACCTCATATTCCTTCCACACAGAGGACCTGCTGTTGTGAAGAACATTCCTCCCCTGGACACGGGTCTCCTGGGGTCCTCCGCCTTGCCAAGCTCCATCATCCTCTGTCAGGGTAGTGACACAGCACTGCTCACATTCAGCTGGGAGTCTGATGGGAGACAAAAAGGGCTTTCTCCTCCCAACTCCTCGGAGACCCTCTGAAATGTTAGCTTTCCCTGTGGCCTGCAGGCTTTGTCATTCCAGTCACCCAGGTCTTGCTTTTGACTTCTTGCCTCTTTCTCAGCCTCAGCCTCAGCCCAGCAGGAGGTAGCTGCCTTCCTAATCTCTAAGGCAGTTAGTATTTTAAAGAAGAGGCACAGTGAGGCCTGCAAAGTGCTGCTGGTCTTGGAGATACTGTCTTTGTTCTCTGAACTTTAGCCTTGGCCAGAACAAGTAGCCAGCTTTACCTTTTTGTTGGTGGTGGTTTATTTGTTTAATTTTTAAAAATGAAAAATAAAACTAAAAAAACTAAGAATAATAAGACACTCATTTTTCCTCTATTCAGAGCTGATGAGTTTATTTTTCACATTTATTTTACTTTAATTAAAAGGAAATAATATTTCAGGGAAAATGGGATGATTTTAGCTTTACCTCTCATCCTCTTTCTTACTCTAGGAAGTAACCAGAACAAGAATCTTTTTAAAGATGTCTTTATTTTGTAATTGTGTGTGTGAGTGTGCAGGTGCCCACAGAGCCAGAAGAGTTGCTCAGATTTCCCTGGAGCTGGAGTTTTGGAGGTTTGAGCCCAAGTCCTCTGCAAAACTAGAAAGTGCTCATAGCTGTCGAGCCATTTCTCCAGCTCCTCATGTCAGAAGCCTGCTGTGCGTCTTTGGTATCTCTTTTTAAAACCAACAACAACGTATAAAAGCAGGGTTTATACTTCTGTGTCAGTGAAGTATCTTCCCACGGTCTTTTCAGTTTCTATTTCATTGGAAACAGTATTAAACTTTAATGCCAACCTTTACCAATCTTTTATTCTATGGCTTACTCTTTAAAATTTATTTTATACCCTGGAGTGGTGCCCACACCTTTAGTCACAGGACTCTGGAGGTAGGGGCAGGCTGGTCTCTTGAGTTCAAAACCAGCCTGGTCTACATAGTGAGTTCCAGGACAGCCAGGGCTGTTATACAGAGAACACATGTCTCAAAAAACGTGTGTGTGTGTGTGTGTGTGTGTGTTCCCCCACCATATCCCCCTCCCTTCTTTTTTTTTTTTTTTTTTTTTTGCTATGAACTCCAGTTGATGCTGGTAGTGTGTGCATGGGTGTAGGGCCATCCGCTGGAACATGGAAACCTACGGGAGCAGTGGAGGGCTACACCCCTGAAGAACTGATGCTCCCGTCTCTGATCATAATGTGAGCCCTTCTCCCGTCCTTGATGTCGTTTGACTGGCTTCAGTGTATGCTGGTCTTGTGTGTGCGGTCACAGGTCACAGCTGCTGCTTACTCTGGTCATGTTAAAGGGGAGGTTTTCTCCTATCTGATGGCCACTTAAGATACTCCCCTGAGTTTTGTTTGCACACTATGGCTTGTATGTGCACTGTGGTTTGCATATACACCGTGGTTTGCATGTGCACTGTGCTTTGTATGTGCACCATGGCTTTCACTGTGTGGAATTACTGTCTATGTGATTTCACACAGCACTTGAGGCCACCCCTTCCCTGCCGTCCTGCCATGGATTCGGGGGTCTGTAATGCTGTCTCTATCCTGTGTCTTGTTTTTTATTCGTGGCTCTATTTTAGGGGCCTGATCTGGTCCGTTGGTATATGTAGGCATGTGTGTCCTTTCTTGTACCAGTACATCATCACAGAGTGACACTGTTCTAGTTCCCAGCCAGCGTAGGCCTCTTCCCCACCATTGTTTTTAAATTATTTTAGTTATTGTAGGGCTGTTTCTATCCCACATGGGCTTTAGAACTGTAAATTTCACAAACCTGCTATAACTAGATTGGGAACACAGTGTGTTTGCTAAGAGAGAGAGAATTAGCATCTGGCCTCGCTGTCTGCCCTGTGTTAGCGGAAGAGCGCTCCATGCAATGTGTACAGAGCATTGTGTCCTCATGGGTGCGCACTTTCTTTCTCACAAATGTCTCGCACAGTTCTGTTAAGTTCCTTTCTAGGTAATGTATTAACGTTTATTGCTTTTTCAAATGAGGTTCCTTTTTCTGTTTCTAGTTGGCTAATGGTGACTAGGATGGCCGTTGGCAGTGTTGCATGCTGGGTATGTCATTCTTAATAGCATTTGCGGTAGTTCACATTTACTTTCTTGGGGATTTCTCTGTACACGGTTCTTTCCTCAAATAATTTTTGTGCCTCTCATTTTCTTTCCTGGAATAGAACATCTAGTGGGATATTTAAAATAACAGACAGGCTGGGGATGTAGCTCTAATGGTAGAATACTTGTATAGCATGTGTTCTGAGCTCTGAGTGGAGCCTGTCGAGCCACCCAGACTGAAAGGCAGTAGAAGCCGGCTAATGAATGGCTTCTTTTCTCCTTGGAAGGGAATGGATACAGCACTTCACTGGGAAACATTTTGATAATAAAATTGGACTTTACTGAGTTGCGGTAGTTTTTGTTCTTCGTTTCTAGGGCGTCTCTTTGCTCATTGGACAGCACCAGGCTTTATAAACTGTTCTCTTTGCATTTTGGTTAACGTTGTCTTCCATTAGTCTGGATTTTAACATTATGTTCGCTTTGAAACATTTTTGTATTCCATTGTTCAACTAGTTATAGAGTAAGAAATATCCTTTTTAAGCAAGTAGGATTTAAACTTATTTGGAATGTTTCCATCTGTTTATAAATGTAAAATTGGCCTATAATAATTATTTGCCCTTCCGGGTTTTTAAGTGTTGTACTAGCTTTGTAAAATGAATTAGATTGGTAACTTCATATTTTCTGTAAGTATTTCATTTAGCTTTAAGACGTTGTACACATTGTGGTCCTCTTGTGATCTGTGGGGTGTGTCTTGGTTTCTACATTGCTTTATCTTTATCTTGATGGACAATTCTTCCACATGAAATCTCGTTGACAATCTTAAACTTGAAGCAAAAAGAACATCTTTCTACTCATCTGCTTAGCAGCCATGAAGGGCCTGGTTTCCCAGGCAACCACTGATAGGGGTTTCCTGACAAAATTCCATGGCAGTTATGTGCTAAACTTTTGTGGAGAAATGGTCACAGAACAGTTGCCTCTGCTGTCTTCCACTCACTCTCTAGTTGGATCCTTGCCACACAAGAAGCACGCTGCGTTGGTGTGGATCACCGTTTCTAGTAATTTCACTTCTGCCTTCCCCTTTATCTTGATGAATCCTACTTGGTTATCTTATATCAGGATCCATTTTAAATGTGAAGAAATGTGGGAAGGATGTGTGCATGCGTATACCCGTGCGAGCGTGCAAGCCGTGCATGTGTGAAGTGTGCACACACACAGGCCAGAGGACGCCAGGTGCCCTGTGCTGTTAACTTTCTGCCCTGTTTTCTTTTGAGATAGACTCCCACTTATCCTGGAGCTGGTCAGCTAGCCCGACAGTGTTAGCTCGCCTCCTCAACAGAGCTGAGGTTAGGCCAGCTCTCTACATGCTGGCTCCTGCCATCTGATCTCAGGCTTCCATGCTTGCCTAGCAAGCACTCTTAGCCACTGAGGCACATTCTGGCCCCAGGTTAGTTTTGTAAATCAGGTTTATTGTCCTATAACTGGCCTAGAGTAGAGTTTCACCCTTCTTACTGTACGTTTCTGAGTTTTGACAGTCCCGTCGTGTAATCCCTCTCCCACAGAAGCAGAATGGAACATTCTCATCGTCTAAAAACTATTTCCTTGTCAGCCCTGTGCCCTGGCTTCTCCCCTCTGTCAGCTCCCGCTTGTTTTCTGTGCCTGTGGTTTTGGCGCCTCTAGAACAGCACACCAGTGGGATCTAGAGAGTCGGTACCCTCCTTTAATTGAACATTTATTAGGATTAATTGTAGGTTCACATGTAGTTGCAAAAACAATATGTGACAGATAATAGCTCCCCGTTCCCTGGAGAACAGTGTCCACCAAAACTGTATGTGGTAAAGCAGCACAGCCAAGGGCATGACATTCACCAGTCCACTGGTCGTGTGTGTGTGTGTGCGTGTGTGTGTGCGTGCGCGCGCGTGTGTGTGTGTGTGTGTGTGTGTGTGTGTGTGTGTGGCGCATGTTCATTGCAGGTGGGGATCATGTGTACAACTGCTGGGTGTGGTGTGTGTACTGGTAATCCCAGCTCTGGGGAGGCTGGGCTAAGACTAGAGGGTTGCTGTCATTTGCTGTCCAACTAGTGTCACCTAATTGGTGAGCTCCAGGACAGTGAGAGGCCCTGTCACTCAAGGTGTTCCACTTGGCTCTGTGGTCACGCATATGCATACATGTGCACACACACACATGTGGAGAAGCCCGTTGCTGAGGTGATGCTTGAGATACCCTTGGGTAAGCACATGGTCAATCTTCTTGCACATACACTAAAAAGAGATGTTTGTTCTTAGTTATTGAGTGGCGTTTGTGATGCCAGCTAGGTTAAGGTGTTAGTACTACTTTGAAACTATTAATGGCTTTTTCTTTGCTTGTTTTGTCATTACTGACAGAGAAGAACACTCAATGCTCTTGACCACTGAGCCATCTCTCCAGCCCCACATGTCACCTTTTTAAGGAGAGATACTTAGCAGGAACTTCTGAACACAAATGGACTTTTGCTCACTCAAGAAGCAAGGCTTATAAATATTAAATACTCTTAATAGCAGATGAGGATTCTGGTCCATAGGCTGTACATTGAGAAGTTGGTTTTGAAGAATACTTAGTTGTTAGAAACCACTTGGGTTGTCTAAGACCACAGCTTTGGGAAGACACTCAGGAAGCCCCAGCGCAGGGAGTGTTCAGCTCGGATGGACTTGTGAGTAATAGATAAAATACCTAGACTGAAATACTAGGAAGAAATTTGTTTCTAAAACATACTGGGCTTTTGTAAAATGAAGACAGCCTGTCCTGGGGCCACCCTAAATTCATGGAAAGTGATAAAGTGCTCAAGAAGGGATTTCATGCAGAGACTACCATCCATACAAACTCTTTAGAAGAGCTGGAGGAGTAGACTCCAGCCACCTCCCTAGGTTTGCCTCAAGGATCATAGCACAGAAGTGCCCTGTCCCCCACCCCCAAGGCACTGTTACCTCTGCAGTAAACCTGGGGTGGGGGTGGGGTGCCAGGCTCAAGCACTGCCCTTGATGTTTGATCTCCAGATCTGCAGGATGCTGCTGGGCTCTTGACTCCAGGAATTAGTCTGGTGATTAAGAAGCTGCTACCTAGACTGTCCCCATGCTGTGTCTGCTACCTAGACTGTCCCCATGCTGTGTCTGCTACATTCACTCCGGGCTGATTGATCCTGCCAGAAGTGAAGTCTCACCTGTGAGGGAATCTGGGAAATGAAGTTCTCAGCTTTTTAAAGTCTGTAGCGTAGGAAGGCCTGCCAGGAAGAGACTCAACGTATACAGACAAAAGTCATCTAGTTTATGTATTGAAGGAAACCCCGTGTCAGTTAAGATCATTAATAAGAGTTACTTGAGTTTATAAGGCACATGGGGCACTAGAGCTCTAAGTAGATTAATAAGACATTTAGGAGAAAAGGGAATCAAAAGATGGTGATTGATTGGATGAAGGCGGCGTCGGAGGAAAGAGATACCAGATAAGACAGGAAGGAGCCAGACTGCTCAGGTTTTGGCTAGAAAAATTGGCTAGTTTTCAGTAGTTTATTAAGATATGAAAGATTGAAAGGAAAGTTAATGGGAGGAGGTAAACCATGGATCATTCTGTACATGTTGATTTTGAGAATGTATAGGACACTCCAGTGTCCCAGCATAGAGATCACTTAATTTACAAATACACTTGCTCATTTGCCGCAGTGAGGCTTAGATTATAGGTTATAGATTAATGCTCGTGGCTGAGGTCAGTTCATTTGTCTATAGTGTCAAGGAAGTCTAGAAATACAAAAGTTACCATTCTTAAATTTTAGTTTCCTGTTTAAGCAGACAGGGGTTTACTATTAATTCCCTAATCCTATTGTTGAATTTTTTCCCTGAAAGGACTCCTGGGGACTCTGTTCCCTCCGTCCTTTCTTGTTTGAGGATGTCTTCATGCTTAAATTATTGCTGAGTAGAATTGGGCTAGGGATAGTTACCTTGGCTGTTCTTCCTCACCAGACTGTCTGCTTGGTACAGCAGCACTCCTCCTCCTTCCCTCCTCCCCTTCCCTCCCTCCTCCCCTTCCCTCCCTCCTCCCCTTCCCTCCCTCCTACCCCTGCAGAGGTTCACCATTCTCCAGTTCAGTGGTCTCTTTGACTTGTTAGGATTTTGTATTTCCAGTTCCTTCTTCCTAGGCCACTGAGCTCCTGGTGCCTTTTCTTTTCATGTGTGTTTGCTTTGCGATTGCACTCTGCCTCCACTGTTGAAATTGTTCTTGTTCCTTCCCTCTAATCTTCCTGTGGTATATCCCTCCAGTTCTGTGGCTTATTTAGCTTATATATGAAAGTGGACACGTCTCAGGCTGTTGAAACATGGTGTGTGTTAGCTCTCCTCAACCCCTTTGTCATTGCTTCTTTTCTTCCTTCTAGGAAGAGTTTGGGGATGGAGTGTTGGTCTTGTTTCTACTTTTCTATAGTCTGGAGGGGAAACCTTTAAGTGGGGATAAGCTCATTTGACCTTACGGGTTCTGCTGCTGTCTTTGAATTTCATTTGCAGGATCACAGTCGTCTCCAGGTGTGTGAAGTCAAGTGACAGGAGGTGTTGGGAAAGGTTTCAGTCATCTGTAATCTCAATTCCTGGTGGGTTTGGTCACTTAGGTTTCTGTGTCCTGCTGTGCTCTGATCCCTTTGCCTTCACTGAAGCCCTGACATCCTAATGGTGAACAGACAGACAGACAGACAGACAGACAGACTGGCTTCTGATGGCTGGAGCTTTTCTCTATTCTGGTTCTACCTTGACCTGGCTGACTCCTTCATCCCTGACTCTACTGTCTTCTAGTGAGGAGGACTCTCTCTTTACCTTCTTTCTCCACAGTGGTTGGAATGGTCTGAAGATCTGATCCTCGATCTGCTGCCCCACACACTACAGAGCTCTGGGCTCCACTTGAAAGGTTCAGCCGTTAGGTCATGCCCTCCATTCGTGTGTTGCTGCTGTTGTGCTCTGCGCTTGTTTTTTGGTTTCTTGTTTTAACCTGGGCTCCAGCTCTGGGAGACATTCTACAGGCTGCCGAGTCACACCAGCGCCCCAAGTCCTTCCTGAAGACTTCAGTCTTGGGTTTTTTAAGGTGTGTGTGTGTGTGTGTGTGTGTGTGTGTGTGTGTGTTACTGTTGTGAGCTCCAGAGCAGCAGGGTTATGATGCTGGTGTCTTACTTGTATATGAAATTAGAATGTACAGGGGTTACTCACCAGTTCTTTTAATTCATTTGCTAACGAGGAAGCACATCCAAAGGCCTGAGCTGCAGAGTCATACTAATCACAGCATAGTCAGGGCCTATGCTATTTTTACCACACCCCGTTTCTCCCCTCCATCCCTCAGAACAGTGCCTCACTGTGTCATTAGTGTTCTACTAACCTTGTTACGACACTGATCGTGCTAAGTAGAAGCCAGGAGTAGGAGAGCAGAAGCACAGTGCTACGTGACTGAAGCTCTGATCCTCAGTTAACCTCAGCGTGTCTTAGTAATGGGAAAACTGGTGATGGATTCCACTCCTGTCTGGTATACAGGAGACTCCCCAACTTCCTCCATCAAATCAGACTTAATTCCTTCAAGTCTGGCAGTGGGTACAAGAATTTCCATGTAGGAATTTAATATTAGGGACCCTGTTCTCACCCCTCTAAGTCACTGTCCTCATTCTGTGCTTTGCTTTTTTTTATTTCTGCCCTGGTGACAGAATATCTTTATTATGGCCTCCTTTGTCCAAGAGTGAGTCCTTGACCCTTTCATAACCGTCTTGTATTTAGCTGAGGCCAGGCTGGAACATTCAAACGAGGCTTCACTGAAAGATCTGGATAACGGCTGAAATTCATAGTGTTGTTCTATATAATTGGAACATCCAGAAGCCTCTCGCCTCCCTTCCCCTATACCACTAAGACACAACACAGGTGCTTAGTTAGGCGGTATCCTTTCTCAGTGCTAACACCCAAAAAGGTGCATGCATGGACCTTTAATCTCAGCACTTGGGAGCTGAGTTCAATGCCAGCCTGGTCTACAGAGAGACTTCCAGGACATCAAGGGCTACATAAAGATAATCCTGTCTCAAAAGGGGTCTGGGGAGAAAAAGAAAGGACACTCTGGGGGTATTTGACTCCTCCCTGTGGCCTTTGTAGCACCCAGTCTCTCTAGTTGGTTTCTTTCTCCAACTATTCATTCCTACCCAATTGCTTGAGACAGGTCCTCTATAGCCAAGGCTGACCTTGACCTTGCTGTGTAGCTGAGGTTGACCGTGAGTTTGTAATCTTCCTACCTCCACTTCTGGAGTGCTAGGTTACATGTGTGCACCGGACCTTGTGTGTTTGGTAACCACTATGAGAGACACCCTCAGCCCCTCTGAGCTGCTTTGTAAATAGCAGAGGCGTAAGGGAGCATGTTCAGGATGAGCACATGGCTTTCCTGTGACCTCAGCAGAGCAGCTTTGTCAGGACACTGAACCCATAGCAGCCACTTGATAGGTAAATCTACATGTAGGAAGGAAGGACAGACTAGGACAGGATGAGAAGATACTGAGGGTAGCCTGTCATTTGCCTGTGTGTGTTATGAGCAGTTTAAGCTGACATTCTTTTTCTCCTCCTAGGTATCATGAGCTCATTACAAAATACGGGAAACTGGAGCCTTTGGCAGAAGTGGACCTAAGACCCCAGAGCAGTGCAAAAGTGGAAGTCCACTTCAATGACCAGGTGGAGGAGATGAGCATCCGTCTGGACCAGACCGTGGCTGAACTGAAGAAGCAGCTAAAAACTCTAGTGCAGCTGCCCACGAGTAGCATGCTGCTATACTACTTTGACCACGAAGCCCCATTCGGCCCAGAAGAGATGAAGTACAGCTCCCGAGCGCTGCACTCTTTCGGCATTAGGGATGGAGATAAAATTTTTGTGGAATCAAAAACAAAATAACCTCTACCAGCCTTGTAAAAAACTCACATAAGGACTTCCTGCAGGGTGTTTGTTTCCAGCGTGCTTTTCTTTAGGAGGAAGGACATTTCTGTTTTGTTTTGGGTTTTGTTTAGCTTTGGAGGGGTTTTGTATATTTTCTTCCCCTAGAGTAGATAGGTTTTTGGTATTTTCTACCACAGATTTTTTCAGCTCAGTTAGCAGACATGGCTGCATCTCCAGTCTTTACGTGAGCTAGCACTCGCTCGCTCGCGTGTTCTCTCTCTCTCTCTCTCTCTCTCTCTCTCTCTCTCTCTCTCTCCTACCCCCCACCCCCAAAGATGACAGAGAAATCACCGACTTCTTACTGTGTCGCTAGGGTTTTGTCAGCCACTGGGCTCTTTCCTGCTAAGCCCAAAGACAGCATGGTCCCTCAGAGGGGTGATGCACAGTGTTCACATCCAGAGATGGGGTCTTCCCTGGGAGGGTCTTCTCTGGTTCTTCCTTCCCTGCCCTCCTCCTCCTCCTCCTCCTCCTCTCCATTCTGGGGTCTGGTTTTCATTCTGACTTGTACCTGCTTACCTGGTAGTTTTACTCTGTTCATAATTTAACTTGGTTTTGTTATTGTTTGTTTGGCCCCCCCCCCTCATTCCCAGTTTTAAATGGTTTTGAGAATTTTAAGTGTTTTAGCCTGGTTCTGATCTCAGGAACTCAGTTAGGTTTTAAAGAGACATGAATGGAGTGTTAAACGTAGGAGACTCGCTGTTCTCCTGGAAGCCTGGAACGGGCACTTGAGCCTCTCCACCACCACCCCACCCTGGAAGCCCCTCCAGTGTTAGATCACTGTCACTCCCGTTACCTGGCACCCAGCCTGTTCTGGGGGTCTTTTCTTAATGTTCAGCGAATGTACTTCCTGACAGCTTTATCACATAAGCTATTGGAAATAACGAGTCCTGGGTACGAGCTCCTTAGCAGAGCCTCGGCTGAGAAGCTGGCCAGGCGAGTGAAGGCCGTGGTGGGATTGGGGGAGAAAGAGCCTGACGCCTTTCCACCTGTGCGTCATCCTTCTGAGTGAAGCCCTGTCCTTGTGCTCTCTAAGGTGTGAGATTTTAATCACGGGGCTGTGGTCCCACCTTTTTCTTGGGACTTTGTGATGATGTAATTGCACAGCTGTTTTTGCTTTGTGTTTTATGTCCCCTGTGGAATGACTTTTGCCTGATCTGTGAGTGAATGTTCAGTGCCCCCTCGCCCCAGGTGGTTTTGCAGGAGTGTATGTAAAGCACCTGACCTTTGACACTGGTCCCTCACCTACTCTTCTACTCTGAAATCGTTCTTTGCCTTTCCATTCTTTGTTAACCTGGTTATTTTCATTGCGGTTTGGTTTTGTTTTGGCTTTTAACATTTGTTTCGTGATTCCACCCCTCCTACAAACCTAATTTCATGTAGACTCTTTAGGTGACCCGTGTGACCTCTTCACGGATGGGGAGTTGTATTCTTTAAGTCCCTCCTCCGCCATGTGGCAGGGGTTCTCTTGCCACTGCACTTCAGGTTCGGCCTCTCTGAAGCTGCTGGCCCGGGCCTCCTGAGGCAGGCCCGCATTCACTGCAGCATTAAGGGTGAAAGCCAAAGGGTTTAGAAGGATGAATGAAGCCAGTTCTCCTGCTGCAGACTTTGTCTCAGAATCCTAAAAACAAGCAGTGGGGACCAGGCCAGTATAGACAAGGACAGTTATTTTGCAATCGCATTTTCTTGACAGATTTTTGGAAATAGAAAAAAAAATGTGGCAACCGTGTCCGGCAGGTGAAGACTGTGGATGCTTGGTGTGCATGCGCGTGAGTGCGGAGGAGTGTGCAAGAGAAACTGTAATGGAGACTTGCTCTGTCAGCCTGGGAAACAGTTGCACTCTTATTTTTGAACTTTGGAGCCACTACGGTCCCATGGCAGAAGGCAGAGTAAGCACTCACACTTCGGTCACAATGAGCTATTTTATATATGACAAAGTTTTATGAGAGGCTTTTTTACTCTTTGAAGCTTGTATCTTCTGTTCTTACTCGACAGTGTTTATCGGCTGCAGGCCTAATGCTTTATTACAGTTGCATGTGAAAGGAACAAACCTCTCATCCAATCCAACTGGCGTAGGTATTTTTAGGGCATTGTAATTGGTGGTTTGAATCATTGCCGAATCATTTCCAATTAAGAAAATCTTAAGTACAATCCTTGGCCTTTTAGAATTAACAGAAGCAAATGAGGAAGCCGTTTCAGCATTCGTGTTTCCAGATTCATTTGGGGGGCTGAGTAAAGAAGCTGGTTTCGAAATCAAATCGGTGCTGTGTAGACATTTATAACCAAAATTATTTTTATAACAGACCCAGAAGGAGGAGAGAAGAGACCGCAGACCTTTGAGCCTGCGTGTTATCCATCATGCCTGTCTGTATTTAATATTGACTTCATCAGATTGAGTGGGAGCATATTGTTGACAGTTAGAAGGGAAAAGCTGTCCTCACTGGTATTCCAGAGGTGTGCCTTCGGGCACAGCAGGTAGATCATGCCTTTCTAAAGCAGAAATTCTTTTCAGTTGTGGGAAAGAAAGGAGTAACGCAAGAAAGCCAAATCCAAACCCAGGGTCCTCCCTGTGGGCAGAGCTCTGAAGCTGTGTTCCAAACGGATCTGTTCGTTTGAATTGTTGAGGTATCCTGGATTGCTTTAAGGAGAAGGTGGGGGAGAGGCGTCCATAGTTGCCTTTTTCTGCAGCCCGTTGCCATGAATGCATAAGATAGCAGCAGAGACGAGTGCCCTGTGTTCTCAGAGGCCCTCTGGTGAAGATGAAGCCATGTAGCAGAGGGCTGTAGTGCTACCGCCAGAAAAAGAAGGAACTACGTAAGGGAAGGAAGGGCAAATGCAATTCCAATGGGGATTTTTAGCCATGCCACCCCACCAGCCATGCTGGGAGCAGAGGACACTTGGTTGTGCAGTATTGATCACTATGGGAGCCTTGCCACCAATAGCTTTTCCTAACACACATGGGTGTGGCTCTCCACACTGTAGCTTAGGCCCCCGGCCAAGTACAACATGACTCCAGAATGCTCTGTAGTTCTATGTACTGTCATTTCTGTTTATGAATTTCACTTTTCCCTTCATCTCATGTAAGACTGAAATGCAAACAAACTGCTTTCAAGAATGGCCGGAAGCTCTGTGTCCCCAAATGTTGTTGTGACTCTACCGTTTTTCATAGGTGCTTCCTTCAAATGTCTGTTTATTCTAGTGACAGAGAGAGGACTGGACTCTCAGGCCCTTTACAGTTGTCTCCTGCAGTTAATGGAAATATAAATATAAATATATATATATTTTATTTTAGAATATAATTTAAACATGAAGGTCTATTCTTTGCACTTTTTATTAATATATATAGAGAGATAATCTTTAAAAAAAATTAAAAATCCAAGTCCGTTTACTCCTCGTGTTCTGAGTGTTTCTTCTGGAGCAGCAGGACAAAAATATGTGGTGGTTTTTATACAGCTAAAGATAAACATTAATTCTGGGGGCACCTTCTTGATGAGATTGGCCTAAGCTAGTAACAGTCTGGCCATCTTGCCAAAGGTAATGGGAATTTCTATGAGGCTGAAAAATCTCAAAATTTTTCTTTCAAAAAAAAAAGGGTTTATTTTTTAGCAAAAGTTGAGGTTTCTACACTGTTTGCTTACCCTTTGGAGACCATCTTTCTGTTTAGCATCCTCTTTTATTGAATAAGATTGAAGTTTTCATTTTGGTAAAATAAAAATTTGCCAGTTTTTATTCAAGGGTCATTTTTCTTCAACAGATAACTTTCTACTGGTTTGGCATTTAGAGGACATTTTATGATTTGTTTATCAACCATTTCTTGGTAAGCTGCTAGAAATTAACATTCGTTTGAGAATTGAGGACCAAGGAGTGTGCTTCTGCACTCTGAAGCTAGTGTCCATGGAGTTCTCAGGGTACTTCAGAAGCATGTAGGTGTGTGCTCGACTGAAGGTTAAGATGATTTCTGCTTCCTGTTCAGAGAACACATAGCATGCCCTCAGCTTTCGGGCTGAACTCTACCTAACTACCATTTAGCTTCTCTAAGTACTGAAGAGATGGATACGCATCTAGGCATCCAGCCTTCTGCCTGCCACTCTCCCTCCTGCAGCCACTAGGTCACAGGGCCACCCTGAGGTCACATGTCCTCTTCCAGCCCCTCTGGAAACGGAATTCCCATTGCTTTCCTGGTTGACTTTTGAGGTGGGCACTGTTGTGCCTAGGTTTTCTCTAATGAGGGAAATGGATGCACAGATAGGCTGTTGACGTCCAAAGTGACAGAGTTGGTAAATGACACTTGGCTCTAGCCAGTTGACAGCTGTGCATAGTGCTGGGGCTGAAACCCCGCCTTCCAATGCACACCATCCTTAATCCTCGGGTACTGTAGAGCACTCCCCCCATGAGACCGTGTTCAGTGTGAACTCGCTCGAAAACAGAATCACCAGTCCACCGAGATCCCTGCTGCTCTGAAATGCCATGTTGGGTACTTGTCATTGATCCTCTTGGTAAGAGAAAATAATGTGGTAGAGACTGGTAGCTTGGCTTTTAACCTCAGGTTATCCTTAGTTTCAGTATGGAGCCAAAGGTGGGAGGGGCCACAGTTCCAAGTGAGATTAATGTCATGGACAAGCCAGAGTTCCAAGTGAACCACAATTGGTGTTTGTCAAGGAAAGGGGGAAAACACACTTCTAGCCCCGTGGAGCACTTATCAGAGGATGAGGCCGCTGTTGTTTCTCCCTGGCTTTCACGGAGGGGAATATTTGTATGTAAGCAGTATAACTGTTGCCTACAAAATAGAGGAGACAGGTCATCTACTCCACCTGCAAGATTTAGGTCTGCCAAACCCATTCCAATGCAGTTTGAGTGTGTGGAGCCCTTCACAGCCTCCTCCTCCACGTGTGCTTTTTGATCACAGGAGGTAACACAATCACGGCGTTAAGTGAGAAAAGCCATGGGAGAGACAGGAAGGAGCTAAAGAGAAAAAGGCCACATTTGAGGGCAGGTGTCTGCTTTACTCAAGAAATACAGCAAGGGTGATGCAAACTGCGCTATCTGCTGTGTTAAAATTCAGCTTGTTTCATATTTTACATTACAAAGAGATGACATTAAGGTGTCCAGACCTAATTTCCAAACAGGAATCTTTCACGAGGTTCAAAACTCCAGCGGCGTAGGATAGACTCTGAAAGGCCCCGTCGTGATAGCTGTACTTTGTCGTTAGTTTCTTGTGTCCTCCCAGAGTTCACACAAATAACTGCAAATCCAAATACGCATTCTAACCACTCTCGTCTTACATAGCAAAGGGTACGGAGTATGTATCATCACAAGCCTTGCCCTTTTTGTTCGTAAAGTGTATCTTGGAGCTGTCTCTGTAATAGGACATTGAGAGTCATCTTAGCCTGTTTATACAATGTAATTATTCATTGTATGCACTGATCTGTCTGACGACTACCTGGTTCCCTGACTCTCTCTCTCTCTCTCTCCCTCTCTCCCTCCCTCTCTCCCT
>NW_021620894.1:5162016-5172910 GCF_004785775.1 Grammomys surdaster | reverse complement strand
TCCCTCCCTTCCATCCTCCCTCCCTCCCCTCCTCTCTTGCTCTCTCTCTCTGCTGCTGCTGCTTTCCATGTGCCTCTGTAATGTTTGAAATCATCTATAAACTGTCTTCATACCTATGAGGCTGCTTGGATCAGAAAGCCAGAGCATCTGGAATTTTGACGAACATCATCAAATTATTCTCCAGTAGGATAGTACAAAATTAACATATAAAGGGCCAGGCAAAGTGGCTCACACCTTTAGTCCCAACACTTGGGAGGCAGAGGCAGGTGTACCTCTGTGAATTCAAGCTCAACCTGGTCTACATAGAAAGACCAACCAGGACTACACAGTGAGACCTTGTCTCAATAAAACAAACCAAAAAAATAAACCCCATAAAGCTGCCTGCCGTGATTATGTGGTACTTCCATGCAGAGTCTACGCCTTCACTGTGTTTGGGCTTGATACCTTGGGCTGTTAATAATCAGTTTACCTTTCCCAGGCACACTTTGTAGACCCAGGCTTTTGGATTCAACACCTGGCTGACATCATGAGTGGTATCAGTCAGGCTTGTGTCACTGTGACAAGATACCAGGCATTTCTGAAGAAGGAATTATCTTCAGAGACTTCAGTTCAATGGGCTCTGTTGGTTCTGGACTTGGAGAGACAGAACACAGTGCTAGGTGAAACAGATGGAGAAGGAGAAGCAGGAAAGAGTTGCTGGGTTAAGATAGACCCATAGGAGGCACATCACCAGTGCCACACTTCCTTAACCAGGCCCCACTGACCACAGTTTCCGCAGACTCTTCAACTGTGTGTCTGATTCTGAGTCTGCCAATCAGTGGACAAGATGATTACATCACAATACTTCAGCTCTTGGTGTTTCCAGAAATATGCCACCAGACACACCCAAAGTTGTGCTTTACTACGGTTGATGTTTCTCTGCCACATCAAGTTGACATGTCAGTTATTGTCATGAATTGCATATGTCACCAACACTAAGAACTATCATTCCCCAGCCTGGCTTTGGAGGTTTCGTCTCTGCCACAGAAGGCACAAGTGGTCCATGTAAAGACCTGTGAGCACTTTGTTTTGGTTGAGTGCCCCCAGAAGGCAGATCACTGGCCCTAAAACCTTGTGCTTATTTTCTGTAATAAGCTTTGGTCAGAGCTGATTCTTGCTTGCCATGGAAGTTCTTGTTGAAGAACCGCATGCAGTTCCTTGGGGAACGGAGAACACGGTGAGCCTCTCCCCCTCCAATCTCAGTGTGCTAGCAAGGTAATTTGAAGAAAGCCAGTTCTGAGGTTTCAACTACGTGAGTTGTGCCTAGAACTTACTATTTGAACTACTTGGCTGCTTCTAGGCAGGTAGCTTCATGGTAAAGGCATGTGTGAGGCCCAGATCCATCCCAACACCACAGAATAATAATGAATTTTTCCATTAGAGACACTTAAGTTGACTTTAGAAAATAACTAAAATTTCAGATATGAACATCTTTTGTTATTGAGCCTTTAGGGAGTATTCTGGTTCATAAATAAACATTAATAAGCATCACTCTGTGATTTTTCAAAGATCCAACATCATATTTTTCATGTGAATATTGGCCCAGACCCAGAATATAGAACACAAACGTGGCCAGAACAGAAAGAAATAGAACCTAGGGAAATAATTTTTGAAAGGTAGGATCCTAAAGCATTTGTTTTATTATCTAAACTCAATATTTGCAGGGTGCAATTAAATACCATCATCACAGTCTGCTGAAAAATATGGAAAATTTGGAAATATTTACTCTGGGTTTTAAAAAGTCTGATTTTAGGATTGAAAACCTGAGCCTGCAAGGTAGCTCAGCAAGGAAAGATGCTTGCTGAGGAGACGTGGCAACCTGCACCTGAAACCTGTATAAGTAAAGGTGGGGGAGAGAGCTGACTCCTGAAAGTTCTCCTCTGACCTCCATGAACACACTATTTCACACACACACACACACACACACACACACACACACACACACGCCAATAACGAAAATTAACAGACTGTGGTGGTACACAGCTTTAATCCTAACGGCTAGGAGGCAGAAGCTTCTGTGAGTTTGAAGCTATCCTGATCTACATTGCACATGCCAAGCTAGCCAGGGTTACATAGACCTTGGCTCTAAACAAATAGAAAAGATAATAAACTGATTGTTTATATGAGTGTCCCATCTGAAGTCAGCCCAGGGGACCAGGAGTGAAGATCTGAAGGCAATAGGAGAGGTTTACTTTTAGATATGAGAATCTTGAAGGGTTTTTGTTTTTGTTTTTGTTTTGGTGTTATTGTCTATTGTGTAGAAATCCCCAAGAACCCTACTGTATTTTCCTTTATCATGGCATCCACTTTGAGGATCTGGAATGACTCCTTTCTAGGGAAAAGTGTCTATGTTGTCTTCGACAAGAGTCATCTGTCTCAGGTAGAGCTAGGGGTTTGGGGATTGGCCTCACTAGTCACTAGATCAATGGTAGAAATAAATGCATTCTGAAAATACAAAGTTAGTATCGAGTTGGTTGAGTGTAGCTTCCGCTACCCAGCCTAAGCTCAGGGAACAGGCCACACTACCAGCTCCCACACGCAGCTTCCCTTGAATCCATAGATAAAACACACACGCACACGTGCACACACACACAGTTGTTCATATTCAACTTGCGTTCTAAGAGGCAAAATTGCTGGGCATTATTAAACTCCCATGGTTAGCATGCCCTTATCAATATTCCTATCTCTGCACCGTCCACCTGCCCTAAACTTTAGTGACTCAGTCCCATCTAGTACCTGCTAAACGTCCCTGATTACCCACCTGTAGGAGCCGCCTGTGTGGCCACCCCATTTTGAGACCTCACATGGTTCTTCAACCCTTCTCCATCAGAAGCATGGAGAAACACTCCTCCTCCCTTGAGTCTGTCTCTTTGCCTCCAGGGACCTGGAAGTCCCACCTATTCCTTCTGCCCAGCAATTGGCCCATGGCTTTCTTTTCTTTATCAAGAACCAACTGGGGAACAGGACAGCATCAGAACCATCCCTACAGAGTTCAAGGCACCAAGGTCCCAGCTTCAACTTCCTGGAAGCAAAAGTTGATACATGGTGGTGGAGGGATACGGTGGCAGAGGGAAGGTCCTGGGGGATAACACCTGGAGAAGAACAGAGAACCATCAGGATAGGACAGTAAAAGCCCTCAGACTCACTGCAGATCCATCAAAGGTGGCCCCACCCAAGAAATGTTCTAGAACAAGAAAGTCTTGCCAGCTGAGTCTTGCCTTGAACAGAAATGGCTCTCGCCTTCTCCCGGTGATTTTTCTCAGCCACTGGAGCAGAAGAACCAGAACATGACGCCATTTTGAACGTGGTGAGGACACTGAAGGGGTGGCTATTGGAAGCTGTCTGCTCACCACACTCCTCGAAGTCTCCTGGAAATCACTGAAGGATCTGACAGGTGCATCTTCATTGGTGTTCCACTGTCCACATGAAGCAAGAGCAGCTCTCATTCTCCTGCATAGCTGAGAGACTCCTCTAGTCTCTGAGTACCCCCTGTTTCTGAGGGGGACCAGGGAAGAGGGAGGTCAGGTGCCTGGGAAGAGTGAAGTACAGCTACCCTCCACTGCAGTTGATTACAGGGCCATAACTGATATCAGTCTGTGGACCCCTTCCATCTGAGAGTGCCTCAACTTTTGTTGTGTGCTGGTCTTACCTGGTAGCTTCATCCGAATCTTAATTTGAGAACATCCTGAGACCCTGAGAACCATGTGCTGTTCGTCTGGGGTTGTCACACAATTAAACAAAATAATGCCAAGAGGCGCCAAAACGTGTCACCCAAGCTCCTTATTCTTCCTCCTTAATCCCATTTTGTAACTGCAGCTCTATGCCCCTCCTGTTCATCCTGTCTGCTGGTCTTGACACAAGGAGCCTGGGGTGCCCTGGATTGTGGTCCCATGTGACTTTGCCATGACCTTTGCTGAGGAAGTACCCTCTATACCTGCTGCATCTGCTTCTAAAGCAATTTTCTTCACTGCTTACCTGGGGTGGCATCATCTCATTCATGCTATATATGGGCATATCCACCCATATTCACAGCCCCTTTGCTGGGAAATGACTTTCCTGGGGAGATGTTCAGGACCTTACATCCTGTAAGCCTTTCTTCCATCTGTAATGCTGGCTCAAGCCTCTGGGCAAGAAAAGCCTGCTCACATGCATTGGGCAGACTCTTTATCACTGTGGCAAGTAAGTACCTGAGGGAAGGAAGCAGTTTCCCATGTTCCAATATTAGATTGCCTGGACCGAGGAATTAGACCCATAGCTTTGGGCCATAAGGTAAGGCAGAATATCATGGCGCTGGGGGCACTGCTTGCTTCCTGAAAGCCGGCAAGCCAAGAGTTAAAGTAACAAAGGACCAGATGTGCCCTCAAGTGACTTACTTCCTCCCACCTGGCTCTCCTCCATAGCTCTGTCACTTCCCAATACTTTTAAAAACCATATTAAACCCATGAAGCATTAGTCAATGTCAGAGCCTTCAGAATCCAGCTGCCTCCCCAAAGAATTACCTCTGAACACCGCTAGCATCTGGACCAAGCTTTGACTATATGAGCCCGTTGGAGGACACTTCGTATCTAAACTATAAATATTTAAACTAGGGATTTATCTCTGCTCACTCTTCCACGATAAGAGCGGTTCTGTTTCAACCGTTTTGCTGCAGAGAGGTCAGTGACTGTCCCTGAGAGACAATGATACATCAAGGGGCTCAGCTGTGCTCTGTCCTCCACAGATTGAACATTTGAAGATCAGAAGAGTCTTGCTAAATGGGAGTTTGTACGCTTGTTCCCCTCTCCAGTCGCCATGGCTGTGACCACCTTATAAATGTACCCATTGGATCAATACTGACAACCCTTGCTTCCTGTCTGCCGGTTGAGTGGTTCTGCCCACTGAGTCCCTCTTCTGTAGCAGATGCTCTTGTGGGTGTTTACATAAATATCTTCACGCTGTGTGTTCAAACCCCTTCTGTCTGCTCACACGTCTCCACGCCAGGCATCCTTGTCCCTGGTTTTCCAACTTTTCAAGCCACCATCCAGCTGGCAATGTGGTTCAGCACCGCCTCTGAGTGTATACATACTGTCTGCTCAAAACACTTCTCCTTCAGCACAAAGTACGTGACACAATGTATGCGCCACGCATTGGGAAGATGCCTCCTCCTCGTTGCTAACATTACCAACATTCTCATGAAAGTTTCCAAAAGGACCACACAAAACATACATGTGAGGCTATCAGGCTATCACATAGCTACCATCTATCTGCTTCACACACACACACACACACACACACACGCCACCTACACCAACTTTATCTCGGACTGATATATACATATACATATGCATACACACACACACACACACACACACACACACACACACACACACACACATATATATTCACCTATATGGCCAGATCTGGGTCTGAGATCTGAGGCATGGGTATTGGTGCCACTGTGTCTGGTGACAGAGCCTGAACTTAGGCAGCTTGTTCATGACTATTCTCAGTGTACATTTCCACCCTATGATAGATTGCTGGGGTCTACCTACCTGTGGACCTTGGATCTAATGGGCTCAGATCATGAAAGAAAGGAACACATGGCCATCTGTCTCTTGGACAAATGTCCCATCAGAGACCCCAGTCACATGCCAGGAACTGATTTTGAAGAGGCAGATCTCTTTGCTGCCAGAGGCATGACCTTGCTAGAGAACACCAGGGACCTGCCCTGTAGTTGAACCAGTGGATTTTGCTATGAACTACCCATTTCATCTCTTTTCACTACTAACATTGTCAACATCAAAGGATTAGCGGGACCTATGGCCCAAGTGGCAAAGCTGTTGGCACTGTAGCCTGTGGCTGCCACAGAATTCGTTCCCACTCTCGGCCCAGCTCCATGCTGGCTGAGTTCCACGGTTAGAAGAATTTTCCTGGGTCTAGAATGTGTAGCTTTCAGAACCAAAGACACAAACAAAGGAGAGTCTTTTAGAGCTATAAAATAAATACGTTGCCTTTCACTTTGGAGGAGATGTTCCTGGCCACCAGGTTTGGAAGGTGTTATTAAGACAGTCTCCTTGAGTCTAAAGGATTTATCTTCCACTTTCTAGAATAGGTGGTACCAAGATATCTAACCTGCTGCCGTCCATGACTCCTTGTGTGCAGGATGCTGAAGTCTGTTACTATGTACTGAATCAGTGTAGTATACTGGGAGACCCAGATGGTGCAGAACACTCGGCATTAGATTATAGAAAAAGGTGAGTGTCTTATTCCGTTGTCTGTTGTTATAACAGAATGCCAGAGACTAGCTCAGTTGTAAAGAAAACAGGTTTCCTGGCCTCATGATTCAGCAAGTCCAAGAGCACGATGCCAGCCCTGCTCAGCTTTTGCTTATGCTATTGGAAGCAAGGTGAAAAGAGGAAAGGTCATCATGGAGGAGAGATTGGACAAAAAAAAAAAAAAAGACAACAACAAAAAAAAAGCTGAAACTTTACAACAGCACGCTCTCACCGTGGCCTTGTCTTACCAGGCTTATGACTTGCTCTCACAGCACAGTAAGTTGATCTGCCCCAAACACTTCTGAAGCCCAACCTTCAACACTTCTGCGTTGAGAAACAAGACTTCAAAACAGGCGTTGGTGCTGCCAAATCATACTCAAACTAGGGTGGTAGGAGACTTCCCACGATCCCGGGTTAAAGCCGTGAGTGTTCTGTTGCGGTTTGTTGCATATGGTGGAAGCCACTGCTGACCTTTGTTCCCAATGTTTCACTCATGTACATGAAGCCACGTTAGTTGACTCTGAAAAAGCATATTGGCAAGACAGCCATGACTATGAGGAGCTCACAGTAGTTCACAGCCAGTCACGAGCATCCATCCTGAGTGGAGATATGGTAGAACTCACCACTCCTTGAATGATAAGTGACAGTAATCTTGACCAACTGATTCCCCCCTTCTGCCCACAATGCTTCCTCTTGTGTATTCACTACCTAGGCTGGAATGTTTCACACAGGCTTTCCACCTTCATGACTAGGAAAAAATGTCGTCTCGGTGGATCTGCAGATGCCTGTAAGCCAAGCTTTGCCAGGACATTATTTTTCTCCCCCGGTCTCCTCATGCTACGTTCTTCAGCTATTAATGTTGACTTGAACCCCTTGCCCCAAAGTCCTCAACGTGTCCGGCAAGCCCCTTTCCCAAGTGTGCAGTCTCTTTATGAGGCTCGGCTGAGGGACTTGTTCAAGTATATATTTGTCACGTGGTTGCACAGTCCTTCTTTTTGGAGATCTCTTACTTTTTCAGCCTTCTGATTCTAGATTTGAAAACTGGCTTGGGTCTAGAAGTGGAGCAGAGATGGTGACTAATTCCTTTTGAGGAGGCTGAGCATTGAACCTTGAGTCTCAAGCATGCTAGGCAAGCATCTGACCCCTGAGCCTGCTTCCATGGCCCTACTTTCTCTTTTGATTTTGAGAAGGTATCTTACTAGCTTGCCCAGGCTGGCTTTGAGCTCACTTAGAAGCTCAGAAAGGCCTTGAACTTGAGATTCTCTTATTTCAGTCCCTCCAGTAATTGGGATGACAGACCGGAGCCACCGAGTTCAGGTAGACATCACAACTGATTAGGGAAACTGCTCTCTCTCAGCCTTGCTTTCATTCTTCTGCTTTGCAGAATGCACACAGTGCACACACCCTCGGTGGCTCTCTGACCTCCCTCTGGCCGCTGTGCTTTGTTAACCGTCCCCAGTTTTCTTTATGAATCAGATCCCCTTGCCTCTCACTCTGATCTCTTCTCTGTCACAATGAAAATTCTAACCTCTGCTTCCCTCCAAGCTCCAGGTAGGAGGGTACCATCACCTGGCCTCTGCTGTTTCAGAGACTCATCTCCATGCTACCAAAGAGCTGGCTTCTGTGATCAGTACCTGGTTCCATCTGGCCTGCCGAGGAAAACCAACATTTAGCTTTCCAGTGCTGTGTAGCTTCCTGCATGAGAGGTGGGTCTCGGTGACACTCGGAGCATGCTCATTTCACTGAGCCTTTCGGTGCCTTTTCTTGCCATCTGCCACAGTAATGTTGGCTCTTCAGTCTTACTGGATCTGGTCCACCACTTTCTCCAGACTTCTAGTAAATGTCTGAGGACTGTGTTTGAGCCTTCCCTGGGGTCCTTGACCCAGTGTTAAAGCCATTATCTCTAAAGTCAATGAATCTCCCTGATTCTGTGCCAGAACTCAGCCTCCCTGGCTGAGCAACCCTCAGAATGGAGTCCCTTAGGTTCCCTCCTGTCATCCCAAGACAATCTGCTAGCTCCTTTGGGAGCTCAGACCTTGACAACTCCGGCTAAGTTTGACTACAACTCGAGCCTCAGTCTAGGCCTTGCAATCAGGAGATGGGGTAGGAGTAGCCTTTAAGCCAGGTGATTTGCTGTCTTGTGGGGGAAAGAGATTTTTAGCTGCTAGGGAAGCAGAATGGGATGTATCTGGGGGCCAGAAAGAAGTTTTGAGATATCAAGGGGAGGGAACATCTTCGGGGGCATCTCTCCGTCACACATGTGTCTCCCAACTTAGTAATGATGCTGCTTTCTGAGAAACATATTGCTGGAAATGTCTTCGTTATGCAGATATCATAGAGGTCTTATACAAATTACGACCATAATAACTTGGTGCTGTAATCTTCGGCAGCCACTGTCGTGCATGTGGTTTGCTGTGGACAGAAATAGTGTCATGTGGTACATGACTGTGTATATAAAGATATATATATATATATATATGTATATATGTGTGTATGTGTACATATACATATATATATACAATGTGCACACACAGGATATACACAAATGTGTATTATAATGAATCATACAATATACATATGTATATACATATGTGAATTATATAGATTTTATATATATATATACATATATATGTATATATATACATATATATATATATAAATTATCCCTATGTAGGTCCTGATGTTATGCAGTAGAGCTACTTGATACGACCCTAACAGAATCTTGTCACTGAACAGGAGTCCCTGGAGCAAAACCTTTCTGACAGGACATCTTAGACCATGTCACAATCAATGCCAACCAACCATTTCTTTCACAAAAAAAAAAACAAAACCTCACAGGAAACCAAGGACACAAACCAGAAATATTCGGTGCATAACAACGGTTCTACTTGCTCTGAGAAGTTTATTTTTGCTTGTTTCTTTCCCTAGTGTCTTTTCTGTCAGCTAAGAAGCAGCATCAATCTATGCCATGTTTGTAAAGCATGGGTATCTTGGGTAACTGGCACCAGCCCACGCCAGCTTCATCTATACCCCCGTCTAAATCCTGGCAGGAACCTTTGCGTACCTCACACTTTCAACCCAATGAGTCTTGCCATGAATAGGAGCTTTTGTTATCCACCCATCTGTGACCACTGAGTGTGCAACCAGAGCACACCCCCGCTGATCAGCTTCCAGCCCAGCAAGCCATCAGCCAGCCCAGCCTCTTCCACAAGCACCTGGTGCTCACCGGCCACCGAAGTCCTTCTTATTCATATATGCTGCCATCTTGTGAATCTGGTTCTGCCCAGATGTTCTCCCATGCCAGCAACAGTCCTACCTCAAGAAGGATATAGAATTTAATATGGGTCAAAAAGGGCTGAGGTAGAAACATCCTTGAGTGCAGGAAGAAAAAGAAACCAAAGCGGTTAGCACTCATCACCAGCAAGGGTTTTTTTAATACCCTGTTTTGCCTCTGGACATTTAGATCTGATGAGACCACACTAAAGATTTAATTAGGACCATGCAAGGGCTGCTGCGTTAGGTGAGTCTTGGACTTGGATTTAATTCTATTTTACACAGGGACCAAAATCCTGTGTCTTCTGTTACAGAAATATGTGCCTTTTGCAAGAAAGGATTCATTTGGCGTCTGTAAGTGGGCCTATGGGGAGAATTCATGTTACCAGTGAAAGAATAAACACATTGTGTAATGCCTACACAATTATCACAGAGCTTTGGCTAAAGATGAGGAAACTTATGGCAAAGACTGGGTTCTCCTAACGTCTTGTCCTTTAGCACAGCATATGCAAAGCTGGCTTGTTTTGATTCTGTTTTTATTCCTGGTCCAGGCAACACGTCAGTGTCTGGCTAGAGAAAGATTTGGACATATTTAAAATTCCAGTTGATTTGATTTGATTTACGAAAGGACCTTTCCTGCTGCATCCAAATTATTTCTTGATTTTTTTAAAAATGAATTCCACTTCATGTATTTTAATTTGGGTAGTACTTTCGAGGTCTTCTGCATGTTTCAATTTTTCTTAGAGTTTCTTAATACATGAGGAGTGTGTCTACATAATTCTCTCCTTCCCTCAAACTCATCTTCCCAAATTCATGATCTCTTCTTTAATTATTATTCTTACATAGACACACATACAATCTACTGACACCATTGAGTGTTGCTTGGATGTGCATTTGTCCAGGGCTAGTTACTTGAGATTGGATTTAGCTTACTGAAATCCTCCAAGCAGTGAGCTGGACACAGTTTTCCTTTGTTTGAACAGCCTTCCAAAGTTCTTCCTGGGCACTTTCATCAGAAGAAGCCTGTACCACCTCTCGATGAAGACCCTCAGGGGCACAAGTGGAGGTGTCACAGGCAAAATTTTCCTTCCCTCACTTAGTTTTGCCTGGGAAACGCCACTGCTCATCTGTGTATGAATCAGAGAGAGAAGAAGGAATGGAACCGTGACATATTTGGGAACGTTTCTTTATATTCTTTATACATACCTGTAGGGGACAAACAGGCTAGAGCCTGTAATGTGAACACATAAGAAAGGAAGAAAAGAAAGACAGAAGAGAGAAAAGAGAAAGAGAGAGAGAGAAAGAGAGAGAGAGAGAAAGAGAGAGAG
>NW_021620894.1:5137934-5161616 GCF_004785775.1 Grammomys surdaster | reverse complement strand
GAGGGAGGGAGGGAGGGAGAGGGAGGGAGGGAGGGAGGGAGAGAGAGAGAGGGGGGGGAAAGAAAGGAAAGAAAGAACGAACAAACTTTGGTAGAAAAACCGTCTTCATTCAAATGTGGTGGGGAGCCCCTTTGTTGGATTTTACTCCCATGCTGGTGGATGCTAATTCTGTAATGCTAGACAGTTGCCTTCTTTTGGGTACAAAGACAGAAAAGGAGGGTTTCTTTTGTGTTTTTCAGAGCAAAGTGATTCTGATCAGAGAGAACCAAGGTTTCAGCTCCAACTACCTGACATTTCCATCTGAATCCACTTTTTTTTCTCTCTCTTTTTAAAGGAGGGGGGAGGTCTAGTTTTTCAGGAAAAGAGCCTCTCCACGCAATCCTGAAACTGATCTCCAGATTTACCTTTCCTTAATCAATAGAAAGCAACTTGATTGCAACTCAACACTCCCCCGACTCTAGTGCAGGACTAACTGAATTTTTGGTTTTAAGAGTATGGGATTCGGACGTGATTTCAGGGATCAGAAATAATTGGCAGCCACGAGAAGAGAACTGACGTGAATCCTTATACCTGATTTTCCAGGCTCACCACGATTTGACTTAATACTTTTCACTCAATTCCTCCAGTCTCGACAGACCAGGTTAGTGGCATTTTTCATAAATACAAATGTCTAAATGAATCCTCCTCACTGCCGCTCTCTGACCTGCTCTCCCAAAGGCTGAAGCTTGCCCGGCACCTGCCTCCACTAGAGCTGTATATGATGCCAGCTGAAGCCCTCTCTGTCCTTTGCAGCAAAGCCGGCTAGTGTTTACTATGTGCTTGAGACTTCAGTGTGCGTGCTTGCCGACTGAAGATTTGCCACAGTACTCTCAAAGTCTGGAGTCATTGCTTTTGCCTAAAAGTTGGGCAGAACAATTCTGATAACCTCAAATGATAAGAAAAGGCTTTTATCTTTAAGAATGCTGTGGGGAGCAGGTTTCCTGGTCTGCAATTTGGTCCTCAGGCTAGTGCATGGTGAACTTGGATCTTGCATGTGTGCTCAAATCTCAGCTTTCTGGAGCAGCGCAGACCATCCACGCTCCTAACAGGGGGTAACGCCACCCGCTCAGCTGATTGTAAATTAACATGCAAATGAGTTTGGTTTTGTGATGTTCCTTCTTTTAATTAACTTCCCAGAACTAACAAGAGTTGCTTGAGTGTGGGGTTCTCTCTCTGTTGTATTTCTAAGGTGCCACTCTGGTGTGCTGCTTTTTTTTTTATTACCAAAGTAGCCATTGATCATTCATTTCACTGTGGCATATCAGTGGACAGTCTAAGGCTACCTGTGAGTCTGGTCAGTAAAATGATGGATGGGCTCCAGGTTATTCAGAAGAAATGACATACTCTGAATCCTCCCACCTGGAGAAACACGTGGTAATTTAACCAGTATTTCCTGGATCCTGATGGAGACTAGGAACATCCCAAGAGTTGGGTCTTGCAGAAGTTAGAGTCCCAGAGGCATGGTTTGAGACCTGAATTTTTGGAGTTGGGTGCTGTGTTTTCTTTATCAGATGCAAAGTAGACACCTTCCTCTTGCTGCCTGCTGCCTGCATTTCCCCCATCTAACTACCTGACAACCTACACTTCTAGGCAGCTGCCTTCTTGGGGTCTACTTTGTCCCCCAACTGTTGAACTCAAGAGAACCCACGAGCCTCCTGGGAATTACAACCAACTCTTAACGATTGGTGTTGGGATGTGAATTTGTTCTCTGATGATTGTGGTGTGTCTCGGGATTTGCCACCAAACACACCTGTGTGTTCTGTTTACTCTGGCAAGCAGGGGATCTTTTTTTTTTCCTTTTTCTTTTTAAAATTCCAGGATGAATTATTCATCATTACTTAGAATTTGGGTCTCTTTCATCTTCGCTCTTGTTCGGCACCAAGGTGAGTAAGACAGCATCTCATATGGCTCTTGATCAGTACGCGCTTGAATTTATAAACAGACACTTTTGTTGGCACAGTAATTGCAAGGGCAGGTGTACATGTATCTGCAGATACAACAAGGAAAAAAAAGTAAATTAAATTCTGTTGTCAAGGGTAAAATGCATTAACTTTGAATGATATTCATTTTTTCTTATTTAACTTCGAACATAATTTGTGTACGCCAGGGAAGCTCTTTAAAACAACACAGACTAATTCTAGCTCAAGTAGTTGCAGGAGACGAGGATGTCCACCTCTTTCCTCATCACTGACCCCCATTTAGCCATTTAGCTTCTGTGGGAGACTTTAAAGAGTGATTGTATTTTGACCCAAGGTTAGGAAGTTGTAGTGGTAACCTTCGTGCTGATGGCTTGTGTCTCAGAGACCTATGACATAGGACGATGATGGAAAGCTACAAATAAAACAAGCTAGTTAACTCCCTCAGCCCTCATGGTCCCTTCCTTCACTCTATGCCTTTCTTAAGCTAGTGAAGGACTGTGTATACGCCACCCTGCCATTGTTTGTGAATTTTTAGATTAGAAAGATGGGGCAACCGATATAAGGCTTTTAGAACTAATCTTCCAAAACACCTTTCTTTTGTCTGTTAAGTTCAGCTGCCGCATGGTCCCAGCTCTTAGGCGAACCTTCCCTTTAAGATCATGCCCATTGTCCTAGAACTGAGTGCGCTAATAGTTGTCCGACATAACCCAAAATAACAGTAGAGTGGTTTCCCTACAATAAGCCCAGTGACCCATCTTCCACCTCTACACCAAGGAAGTGTAATTTTCTTTGGTTGAAGAAAAATCCTGCAACCCTAACTATTATTTATTGTGTAATTACGAGTTTAGAGCGAGCATGGTTAGGGATAGTATTTCTGTTGCTAACTGAGACACTATCAATTGGCCCGGCTGCTAATTGTTCTATTTTCAGTAGTAGTTGGTTCTGAGATGAGGATCGTTGTTGTTTTTGCCTGCTCCCTTTGGTCAAGTGCCCTGTTTTATTCAACAAATCTTTATTGAGGTTGTACAGTATTAGATGCACTTATCTGTATTAAGACAGAAAACTTTGAAGTGTTGTTTCTGTTCAAAAAAATCACAAACTAAGTGAAGAATCTTGGAACCAGAGGGAAGTTGGGTCTCCGTTCTGTATCCTTAAAAAGGGGGATTTGATTGTCTCCTCTCCAGACAGATTGCCCAGTGCCTTACAAAAATACCAGTTAACTTTTGCATGGAGATGGTTGCTGCGTTGTATGAACTGGAGCCCTTTTCTGTGACTCCCAAAAAGCTCCCCAGGAAAGACAAACCTGGAGTTTGATGGCTATATGCACAAGTAATGCAAGACAATCAATCACCTATAAATCTAATAAGTACCTAAGTTTAATGCCATAGTAAGATGGTGAAGAATTTTTTTGAAGTTTTTTATCGTCTAGAAATTTGTGCTTTATTACCACATTGTAAATAAGAATATTCCAAGAGCTTTTCTAAATACTTATTGTGACATCAAACACATATCACTGGTTGGGTGCTCCTGAGATTAAGATCCGCCACAGCATCTCCTTACAGGTTAAGATTTGGTCAGCTTCCCAGAAACTTCTGAGGTGTGGGAACAATGTTTGAATACTAATGGCTGGACTAGTTCCTCCTACTTTCCTGATGCTCTCCCCCAAACAGAGATTAAACCTTTGTCTGGGCAGACCTGCACTAACTCTCTACTCCAGAACTAGAGAGATTAGCCTGACCTTCCCAGCCGCTATCTGTCGACGCTGCAAGCTATTTTTAGGGGCTGTTGTCTGCTCACTAAAGGGCTCCCCCAGGGGAAGAACTTTAGCTGGGACCAGTTCCTCTCATGCTTTCAGTTCCATCAGTACAAAGTGGGGACTTTCCCAGAGAGAGCTGATACGATACTGGGCATCAGACCCTAGGTGGGCTTGAGGGTTGTGGCCATAGCCCAACATGGATCAGCTACTCCCAACCCCACCCCCAGAAAACAACAGATAAACGTTCAAAGGAAGAAAACTATTCCGTTGTCCAACTTTCATTCAAAAGAAGAAAGAACAGAGGCAGAGAGAAGTGTCATCAGATGTGACATGTAGATTATTCCAGAGGTACAGTTGTACTGGGTCCTTGGTAGTGCAGGCCCTGGGGACATTGTTTTATTTTTCTTGGGGAAATCATAGACTTCTTAGATAAAAATAAATAAACCAGTCTGAGACACACCTTGCAAGAGTTTTCGTGGGAAACTCCAGAGTTTGAGTACCAAGCATCCAGGGAGGCAGTACTGCTGTCCCAGGTGGGGTCTGTGTAATGACGCACCTTTGACCATGAAAACCAAGAAGAACATTGCCCTACAGAGTACTCAGCACTCTAAACCCCACTATGGATGTATGCACATTCACGCGCACATGCAAACACATGCACCCACACATGCATGCACACATGCACGCATGCACCTCCCTCTGCTGCCTCAGGGATCCCGTGTCTGCTTTTTTGTGAATAGAGCTGGACAGAGCTTCTTGGGCCAGTCTTAGTCAAGGTCACGAATGGGCAATTCCTACCAACCCTCTCCTCCCGTTGTATGGTTCCCAATTACTCCTGTTGGGCTCTGATGACTTCTGCCATGTGGTGGGAAGGAGGCGAGACTTTGGAAAAGCTGCCACAACTGTCTCAGGAAATGGTAGACTTCTTAGGTTAGGAGGGTGCTCTGTGGTTACATTCACCTTCTCTTCTTCTGGTCATCTACTCAAGAGGCAAGCCCTCCTCACCCACGCCACATCTAAAGGCCACCTCCGGACACCGAGAGCTCCAGTTACCCATGGCGGTATAACATCCCCACTTACTGTCACCGCTGGTCTCTCTAATGCAGGGACACACCGGAATAAAGCACACAGCTCTCTGCCTTCATCAGAGACCCTGTCCCTTCTGTTCTTTCCTTTCTCAAAGATACAAAATCATCAGCTAGGTATAGCATAGACTCAGACTGGAGAGGCCGAGGCCTACTGCCTTGCCTTTGGCTTGTAAAGCATACTCAGACATGCTCGCTTTAGTGGGTGGGAGGGATAGTAGCTTGCCAAACGAAAATGGCAGCTGCTGTCCAATCTATCTAACCACCGTCTCTCTTGACAGCTCAACCCAGGGAGCTCATGTACCCATTTTGGCAGAATGACACCAGAACCCCTAAAGTAGACGACGGAAGCTCATCTGAGATTAAGTTGGCCATCCCCGTCTTCTTCTTTGGTGTCCCTTACCGTACCGTCTATGTAAGTGCAGAAGTGTTGTCTTGTCATTCAGGAAAGCACTTTATAGACCCTCTTCCAGGGCCCCAAGGATTGGGGATTTATTGGCAGCCAAAGCGACAAGTTCTGAGATTTCATGAGCTGATGGGTTTTATGATTAAGAAAGTCAAAGGTATATTTAATGGCTAATGTTCATAGAGGAGGACTATACAGGGCAGTAAATTGCCTTTGTGGGTGATTAAACACAGAAGCAAATCACAGGCCCAATGCCGCTCACATTATTTCTGCTACTCAACAAGATAAAAAAAAGAAACAACGAACCACAATAGGAGCAGTATCGGGGTTTGGTTTTTTTTTTTGTTCCCTTCTGGGGGAGTGAAAAGTTTAGACATCTGCTCTACTTGGGCTTCTGACCAATTTACAGCTGAGTTGGAGCATGGGAGATGGATAATGAACGAATGCATAAAAGTTGTTTGCAGAATTGGCCACCCTCCTCTGGTCTGTAGCTGTGCCAGAGGGCTCCATTGTGGAAGCCTGAGCCGGGAGGCAGCTCAGAGCTCTCCTGGGTAGCTAAAGCCTCCAGCCGGCCATGCAGTCTGAATGCTTGAGGTGGCTGCTGTGGAGATTGTGGTTTGGAGCGGCTATACCTGTCTTTATCTCTGCCCTCACAGACTGAGGGAGACATAGGTAGATTCTGCCACATCTCACCCTAGATCTGTGCCCTACCCCGGAGGAGCAAACAACTGAAATTTGGACAGTGTCCACATCTGCTACTGAGATTGCTGCTTTGACAGTTTCTGGTCTACAGCTAAAAAATCAGGCCGCCCCCACCCCAGCCTCCCCACACACACTACTCTACCTACCTAAGGGCTCCTAAAGCATGGGCAGCCTCTCCTGCTGTGTCACCTTCCACCCCAGCTGACTCTGAAACTAGGGGAGAGAGCCTACTTATCTACCTTAATGAGCTCTCCAGGTAATCCTGGTACCCACAGAAGTCTGAGAGCCACAGACTTCTACCGCAGAATATAATCGAGATACACATTGCCAGCTTCCTCCACAGATGAGCCTGTGTGTTTTAATCACACTGGTTTCACCCTAGCAAATACTCGGCTCTGGCATCCTAACCCGTTTTTTCTATGCTCTCCTCACAGCAGAGGCCTCCCTGGTCTGTCTGAGGGAGTTGACTGTGAGTTTTGAAGTGTGCTGATCTGGTTTTGGAAATGAGAGGTCTTCCATTCTGGGGTCCTTGGCCTCCCAGATCTCTAGAGCATGAATTTCACTCAGTTCCTCTTTCTCTTCCATTGCACAGCTTAAAAAATCCATGGCCTTGCAGAAGGATAGGTTCAGGGCAGCATCATTCGTGTGTGAACTGTACCCTGACTTCCCAGTGTTCTGAGAAGTGAAGGCCTTCCATCATTTGCAGGCCGGCCTCTAGGCGGCTCTTTCTTTTTTTTTTTTTCCTTGAAGACAACAGGTTCCCAACCTCCCTCTGTTCTGGCCATCACACACCTCAAACCTCACAGGCTTTCTTCCAACACATGCTGAGGTATCCTCCATCCAGCTGCATAGCCCTTCCCTATGGAACTAGGGTCACTATTGATGTCTACCCTGTTGCTGATCGGCAGGAATATATCAGACAAATTGATATACAGGGCAATCTTCTCTAGATTTTCTCTGCCCAGGAAGTACAAGTATTCCCAGCACAAGTGTTTTCTGCCACTGAAGTCATACAAGCCACGGAGTTAAGTCAGTTTCTCTCAGACACAGGATTGATTTCAGGTCCCAAGGGGACTGAGGAGATACATTGCAGTAAGGTGTTGTCATTCCTTGTGCTCACGGAGCCATTTACAGATCATGAAGGACTCGCCATCAGGCAGTCATTTACAGGAACAACTGGAGGTACTCATAGCTCAGGTTTTATACAGAGATAGTACAAAGACACTCTCGAGTGACAAGAACTGGACAGAAACTGGACATCTTTAGGTCCTAACCTTGCTCTTCTTTTAAGTGAGGAAGTAGTTATGACATTAAGAGAAGTTTTTCTTTGTGTTTTGTTTTGTTTTGTAGTGGGTCACCCAGAACACTAAATGGCTCACCCTGAGATCTGAGTTGAGCAAAGGAGTATCTGATTCATCTTTCTCTGCCTCCTTTTTCATGATACAGTAGGACTCAAGCTATTCTATGGAGCTCTTCAATTATTAAATTAACTGTTTATGCTTGTTTGTCTTCTATTGTGCATCTGTGACTCTCAATGAATTTGTCTTTTTTGTCTCCATTATTCTCAGGTTGGCCTGATGCTCTACCTCTCTCTCTCTCTCTCTCTCTCTCTCTCTCTCTCTCTCTCTCTCTCCTCTCTCTCTCCCCTCTCTCTCCCTTCTCTCTCCTCCTCTTTCTCCCCTCTCTCCCCCTCTCTACTCTCTCTCTCCCTCTCTCTCCTCCTCTCTCTCCTCCTCTCTCTCCCCTCTCTCCCCCTCTCTCCCCTCTCTCTCCTCTCCTCTCTCTCCTTTTTCCTTTCTCCCCTATCTCTCCTCTCTCCTCTCTCTCCTTCTCTCTTTCCCCCTCTCTCCCCCTCTCTTCTCTCTCTTCCCTCTCCTCCTCCTCCTCCTCCTTATTCTTCTTCCTCTCTCTCATCCTCTCACACACACACCAGTAGCATTTAATAAATACAAATAGAGATAAGACAAAGAACATGAAAATGAGACTGGATTTATAAGGGACGCCGCTGACTACAAGCTGAAAGTGACAGAAAACCAATGAGCATGTCTAGGAATAAACAAACCTGCTCACAAGAACAATGGGAGCTGGTGTTTAGGGGTTCAAAGTCAGCAATTCAAAAGCCCTTTCGTTCATGTGATGGGCTGTCTGTCTATCTTGGTTTGCGATTCTGAAGTTCCTCTGTTTTCAGGTCCACTGTGCAAAACCTCTCTTATTTTTGTAGGTCAATAACAATGGTGTTGTTTCCTTCAACGTGCTAGTGAGCCAGTTTACGCCAGAGTCCTTCCCCCTGACGGACGGGAGGGCCTTCATTGCTCCATTTTGGGCAGACGTGCACAATGGAATTCGGGGTGAGATCTATTACAGAGAAACCATGGACCCCGCCATCTTGAGAAGAGCCACCAAGGACATCAGGAAGTACTTCAAAGACATGACCGCCTTCTCTGCCACTTGGGTTTTCATTGTGACCTGGGAGGAAGTCACGTTTTACGGAGGCAGCAGTACCACACCTGTAATCATCCAACCTTTCCACTTTCCACTGGGTCTCTGACATGCTGTCCGTCCTCACTACTGAGCAGGACTGTAATTGGTGGAGTGGAGGAGTGTCAGTCCACTTGAGCTGAACTAATAGGTCTCGCCACCCATTTCCCAGGAAACAGAGGGAAATATCAGCATGAGCCAGTCCAGTCAGCTGAAATAGTTCAGATGTGTCACCCCAGTCACAATTCATTACCAATGTCTAACAGGAGTCCCTTGACAATATTCTTGCAGGAGGTAGCATTCCCTTTTGTGAGAGAGTGATAAAGGCAAAGAGATTCATTCCAGGCCATGATTATGGATCTTGTGAATGACACAAAGGGCTTTTTCTCTTGCCAGAGGCACAAATGTTTCTCACTATCGATAATTTCCCCTTTTTCCCCCCCTCCATAAAATCTGGTAGCGAGAGAGAAGCAGAGTACTGTGTTGGGGGAACAAATGGCCTGGTTCATTTTATTATATTATGACAGTTTTTTTTTTGTGTGTGTGACCAGGGCTGAAATGATTTGTACTTGATGTTAATTAGAGAGGGCAGTTAAAGCCATTCCTGAATAAAGTTTCAACATCTGCTCTGAAATCCCAAATGAGCAGTCAAATAAAAGTCAAATAAAAAAGATTATCTCTGGTAATATCATAGAGATAATCAGCTTTCTGACTAAAGGGACAAAACCCCAGTTTCTATGAATGCACACAGCTCGTTTGGGTGACCGTGACAGTGGAGAACTTTGAGGTTGCAATCACAAGCATCTTCAACCGTAGTTTCCTAGTAAGCAAAGAAACGTAAAAAAAAAAAAAAATCTATTCTCTTATTTCTTAGGGTTATTTGTAACTCCATCTGTTTTCCTGGCAATGAGTTGACTGTTCAGGAGCAGAACAGAAATTCCCGCGCAGCAGAGAGAGGTTAAAAAGTGCTGGTCTTGCAATTCATAGCCAGGACGCGATGGGGATGTTTTAGCATTGTCTGACTAGAGCAGTTTGGGGCACTTTATTGCTAAGAGGTCCTGCAGAACAGAAAGGCACATGTTTAAGCAGCAGATGCATGGGCTAGAAATAACCTCTAAAGAAGCATACGTTTCCCTCTGTCACGTTATGGATCGCTAACGACTCCTCGGGTGATATTTTATGTCCTTTAAGCCTCATATCTTAAAGCATAGGAATGCAGGGTGCCAGCGATCAATAAATTTTAGTGTCGGTGAAGGGGTAGGGGAGAGAAGGAAGGCCCATCAAACACTGACCACCGTTTCTCCCACTAAACCCTCTGCTGGCTGTAAAAATTGCCAGGATAATTTAGGTGCTTTCTGGTTGGTAGTTTGGATGGAATCTCTAAAGCAGGTGAGATCTCCTGTGAGGACGGATGATGAAACCTTTGAACTTGTAGAGGAAAGGGAAAAGATAATGGACTCTATAGAACAGCGGAGTGTCCATCCATCCATTCATCCCCTTTTTTGAAATGGACCGACCTATTTCACCCAAGACCGCCCATAGTCGGGTCCACTAGACAAAGGATAGCAAGATCTTTAGACAAGACACTGTCGTGGGGGTTAAGCCAAAGAAGAAATGGATGTGTTTCAGGAGAACCAGTGTTTACAGAATTTTTAACTATGTGCCAGTCCCGTAGTAGTCAGCTATTTCTTAATCCACAACAAACATCCCCCAAGTACTGTCTGTGTTCCAAGGTGACAATAATAGAGATTCAGGCCCCTGAAGCATCAGAGCAGTGGATCACCGTGAACTCTGCAGGATGACTCCTAAACTCTTTCTTCAGCTGCCCTCCTTCAGATAGTGTCTCTGAATTCTCAAAAAAAAAAAAAAAAAAAAAAAAACCAAGGTCAGGCAAAGCCAGATCTAGGAAAGTCTTAAAATGAGTATTGGAAAAATATGTGTGTCTAGAGATGTGTGTGTAAGCAAGAGCAGGTGAGGTGGTGTGTATGTGTGTGTATATGTGTTTGTGTGTGTGTCTCTGTGTATGTGTGTGTGTGTGTGTGTGTGTTGGAGGGTAAGAAGTGCTGGAGTGATTTTGGGAGTTGATCCCAAAAGGTATTTCCTTGAGTCAAAAGTATTTCCAACAAATGCTGATAGAGACTCAGTTCTGCAGGGGAATCCTGGCATGAAAAAGGTCCAGCTTCAAACCGTGCATGGCCCTGGCTCTGCATCCATCCTTTGAATCCCGGTCCCACTAGTGATCTTGTAGAATCCTTGAGTTTATTGATCACTTATCTCTTTGTCCTATTTTCCTCTTTTGTTGAACGGGCCCAAAGAACGAAGTCATATACCCAGCCAACTCTATCATAAACGCCATCGACTGTGGCAGGCACAGGGCCCAAGGAGAAGGCTCTCCTATACAAAAAGGGCTTTTCTTTACTAGCAAAATGCTCTTCCCTGGAACTGTCTAGAATGGGTTTCCAAGATCCTCCATCCCAGTCTGATTACACACGATAGGAATTTGGGTCTTCCTCTGCTCTTGCACAGAATGTTAACTGGGATGCTATCAGGCGGGGGGGGGGGTGGCGAGGGGGGAAGGGGGGAGAGACTTGAAGAAAGAGAGGGTGGAACTGCTACTCTTAATTCTATTTTGATTTGCATTTCCTGAAAGCATGGGCCCAAGGCTGGGGATGAGGAAAGGGAGATCGGAAAGAGAGGCTGGATGCAGCTTATATCTGAGAACCATCTGCAAGGTTTAGCTTTCTATAAGATCTCCGTCCCCTTAAAAGCTTAAGACTAAGACAGCTTGGAGTGATCAGGCTCCGAGAGGTAGGCTGGGTGCTCTGGCTGCAATCCATTGTGCCTGCTCAATTTCCAGCAACTCATTTCACTTAGTCTTTAGCTGTTTCACTCTAAATGGAAGGAACCCAAACCATTGCCCATCTTAGCACCGGTCTGAGCTGCAGCTGAGCACTGGGGATCTTACAGATTCAAAGTAATGCATAAATGCTCAATTAGAGGAACAATTTCTTTCCAGAAAGAGCTTCTTTAAAAATCACTTCCCAACTTTCATCTTAAGTTGGGGGGGGGGGAGTTGACATCTGATCCAGAATAGTGATGTTTTCCAGGAACAGAGAAAGCCTACTCCAGAGGACTTTGGGTTCACTGTGTTCCTTCCCACCCTGCCCTGCCCACTCTGCTCTGGGTGCGGGCATTTGTGCTGAGGTCCCTGGCTTAACATTTCCTATAGTTTATTCTCATGCTGCCATCTATAGGTGTTCTCAGGTCATTGCATGCTCAAAGGGGGACTCTGAATCTTCTATTTGGTCCAAGAGAGATGGGGGTGTGGGGGGCCTGAGTCAGACCCCAGGTTTACCTCAGGCGGCTTCTCATTTGGATGCACAGCCCTATACATCTTGCTTTTCTGCACTGGCGGTGGGAACACATTTCGAGTGAAGGCAGGGTGCGAGGGTTGAGCTGTGGTGCAGTTCAGAGCTGTTTGTCAGTTAGGAGCATATTAGTGGTTGTTGTGGGGGTGAGGGCGGCCACCACTGAGTGATGACCTCCTGAGAACGTGAGTCATGAAAGTTTCTGCACATTCTTCAGGTGAACACCTTCCAGGCTGTGCTGGTGTCTGACGGTTCCTACACATTCACACTCTTTAATTACTATGAGATCAACTGGACTACTGGGACAGCCAGCGGTGGTGACCCACTGACAGGCCTCGGAGGTGTGATGGCCCAGGTAAAGGGTTCTCTGTATCATCCCATTGTGGATTTAAATTACTGTATCCCTTGCTTGCTTTGCTCAGCATCGTGGTCAGAGTCCCATTAATACCCTTGCTCTAGAAACACAATTTTGACAGTGTAGGTATACTGAGGGGCTAGCCTTGTCTATCTTTGATACCTTACTCTGGGTATGGGGTGAACTAGGCAGGCTTTTCACACCTTGAATGGTGACTCATGGAATCCAGGAAAAAGTAATATATTGCTTCTAAGTGTGATGACTTCTTCAAGTAAAGTAATTGAGTCAGCTGACTAACAGGGATGATGAGAGTTCAAATCCCTTTGTGTGTGCGTGTGTGCTCCAGGCAGGATTTAATGGTGGAAACCTCACGAATTTCTTCAGTCTTCCTGGGTCAAGAACCCCTGAGATTGTGAATATTCAAGAGACCACAAATGTCAACGTTCCAGGACGCTGGGCATTTAAAGTTGACGGGAAGGAGATTGACCCAGCCAATGGCTGCACCTCTAGAGGTAAAAAGCTTTCCTTTTCTCTGACAGCGAGGGGCTGGGTTTTTCTTATATTGACAGGTGAGCTTTCCAGCCACAGGGAGGATTCATTCCTGACACCTTACCCTTTTGATATCTCTCAGGTGTGTGATGGAGAGCAGGGTAGTTTTACTGTGCACATTCACCACCCGGGAGCAACACTGCATGTGGTAGGCTTCCTAGTCCTTGCCTGTGGTATGCATGCGGCTAACAGTATTATCTCCAGAGTGAAGCCTTGAGTTATTTTCTCAGCCAGATGGATGGAAGGGAGCCCCCCGTCTCGCCTAATTTTTGTTGTCACTGTCCTCCCCTTTAAGATTCTCTCCTCATCTTTCCGCTTGTTCCACCATCTGCACTTTGTAGAGCCCCAGGAGTGGGTGAACTTGGAGTGTCGCCAAGTCTCTGTAACGGTAAATCAGAAGCTCCTGGTACCAGGAGGAACAAAAAAAGTAGCTGAGTTCTAGGAGAGCTTCTAAAATCCTCTCAGGGATGGCAAGACATGTAGGGATTGGGGGAAACGGAGCTGCTTTAGGTCCGTGGGAAGGGAGCTCTGTGGATTCCCTGTTCAATGGCCTTTGTAGTGTGGTGTCTTTTCTCAACCACCAGATCTCTTCAGATGTGCATAAGCCAGGGAGTTCTCACAGGAGCGGCCCCATGTATTGACCCCGACTCCTGTGTATTCAAAAGTATCCAGGAAACAGGATTTCTGTTAATACCTCTGCATGTAGAGGTAGAGGCTTCGGCCCATCTGAACGCCCATCCGTCTCCACTAAGCTCCCATCAGTCCACTCCTGCAGCCACTTGTCTAGTGGCTCACCCATCCAATAGCCCTCTCTACCCGCCCCATCCCCATCTACCCTCCTATCCCTCCCTCCCTCCAGTTGTGCATTGTTCTTATCTATCTACCCATTCACATGCTTACACCTGTCTCTCCACTAGCCCATCAACTCACCTGTCCATCCAGCTTATCTTTCTAAAGAACAATGTAATAGATCTATTGAACCCCAGCTACTCTTCAGATAGCAGCGATGTCGGTAGGTATCCTAGTTGCCCATGATAATACTTCGGAGGCAGAAATAGACATAGGTGTAATGGTGACACAGCACAGCGCATATAGTACACACGGTACAGGGTGTTGTGGAAACGTGGGTAGTGTTAGACAAAATGATCACAGATCTGTCAGAACCCTTTGCATTGTTTAAGGAGATCTCTTCTCCTTGGGTAGAAAACATGTTCCGCATAGTTGGCTGCCAAACATATCTCTTGCCTCAGCTTCAATTTTTAATACATATAGAAAAGCCAGTTTCATCTGGTCTGAAGTTCCCATGCCCTCCGCTCCCTCCCACTGAGCCCTGAACCTCTGACTTGCCCTAAGGCAAGCTCATGTTTGAAGATGACCTGACTGGGTATCTTTGCTTTGTGCACTCTGTGAAGTCTTCTATGCTGGAATACCAAGTAAGTGCTATGGAGCTAAGTGGCTATTAAACTGGAGAGGAAAGGATGTAGGCTCAAAGCCCCTCCCCCATGACATCTGAGATTGTTCCTTCTCCCTTGTGGAAGGTTCAACACAACACTACTTACCATCTGTATGAGACTCGGTCTCCTTGTCGCTTCATCTCTCACCCCTTGACTTCCTAGACTCTCTCACCTACACTTCTTCCCTTTCATTCAAGCACTAAAGAGTTCAGTGACTACGGACTGCAAGGTGAGTTCTTGGTGACAGCCTCACACCTGAGTCCTAGGAATGAACACCGTGGTGATGGACAGCATTGGCTGGCAACGTTGTGGGCATGGTCTGATGCCAGCTGTGGGCGATGTTCTCACTTTCACTGCATGCTTTTCCTCTTGAGTTATGTGTTCGGGTTTCATATGCGGGACGAATTCAATATCCACACAGGACTTCTGCATCTTTATGTGCTCCAGGACGTCCATCCGTCTAGTGAGATGGGGATTTGGCCTGGGTTATAAATAAGCAAGGGACTCGGTTCCACAGAGCTGGCTTATTAAATCATCATTTCACAAATGGAATTATCACAGAGCATCTAGCTACCTTTTGGTTCGAACCTCCTCTATTCAGAGACATTTCACTCTCATTTATTGGAAGCCCGGAGATATAGAGACTGGAAATGATACTGCGTAAATGCTCTTATAATGCATTCGACCTTGAGTCAGTGCCAAAGTGCTGGAGAATTTAGGGCTTGTTTTAAAGGCTGGTGCTTACAGCCTACTGGGAATAGGAAGACATCGATTATCTCCTTTTAGGTGCAAATCTCAACAGGTAGGAGGCATAATTGCTTGTTGATGCATGTTCATGTTGGACAAATATAGCAAGAACTGTTCCTAAGGTAGCCCTGCCTTTGGCTGAGACTAAGTCAGTAGGCCTGGATAACTTGTAGGATATTTATGAGTCTTGGTGTGTGTGTATGTGTGTGTGTGTGTGTGTGTGTGTGTGTGTGTGTTAGATAATTTATTTAGGGAGATGATTTTAAAGATTAAATGTCTGCCAAACAAATGGGAGTGAATATTTATTAAAAATTAGAACATGCCTTAAAACCATTCTCCTCCACGACCTGGCCTTCCTCCTGACCTAGACTTGGTCACAAACGTCTCTTCAGAAGATAAAGAGAGAGGAATAGCAGACTTCAGCAGGTCGTGGAGCTGGATGGAGGATAACATGCAGGGGTATACGTTCAGCCTAAGCAGTATCTGTAGGATTTGTGAACTTTCAAGAGTAGCACAGAAGAAGTTAGTCTTTTCTAGAATATTCCCAGGAAGCCGGGATTTATGTCTGTCTCCTGGTTTGTGCTGTTGACCTTTTCTGGGTACATATTGAACTTACTGTTGATTAAACGAACAAATTAGCAAGCAAACAACTGATTGCTGTGTTCTGTGGCTATCAGCCGGGTCTGCTTTTTGAATGCCCTTGCTCGTATGCTTGCAAGGGAAATGGCTCCTGCGGGTCAGAGACTTTGCCACAGATGAAGGCAATGTGTCTGTGCTTGAATGTGGGGCTTGCTCACCAGCTGGGGCATTAACAATGCCAGCAGCTCAACACTGGATTCAGACCCACTCAGCTTGGAGTCTTGGCTGAGTTGCTGAGCGCTGCTGAATGAATTATTCAACTGCTCTTAAGCCTCAGTTTCCCCAATTGTCATATGAAGGCGAAAATCGGTAATCTCTAGCTAAGTGGGTTCACGAGTGGGTTGAGAAGGCATGACGAAAGGCCTTTAACTCAGTATCTGGCACAGAGGGGAAGTACTCAGTAAGTGTTGGCTCTGATGTCCTTATTCCCAGGACAGTTCCTTCGTCGAGGGGAGGTGTTTTGGGATGACCTGAACTGTACCATCAAGTGCCGCTGTCTGGACTTCAACAATGAGATCTACTGTCAAGAGGCCTCCTGTAGCCCCTACGAGGTGTGCGAACCCAAGGGCCGGTTCTTCTACTGCAGCCCAGTGGAGACCAGTACCTGTGTGGTGTTTGGGGAGCCACACTACCACACCTTTGATGGCTTCCTCTTCCACTTCCAAGGCTCCTGTGCTTACCTGTTGGCCCGACAGTGTCTACAAACCTCCAGCCTCCCCTTCTTCAGTGTGGAGGCCAAGAACGAGCACCGAGGGGGCTCCGCTGTCTCGTGGGTGAAGGAGCTCTCTGTTGAGGTCAATGGCTACAAGATTCTCATTCCTAAAGGAAGCTATGGGAAAGTCAAGGTAAGACCCTCTCCAAACATCCTGGGGAGATGGAGAGAGGCCAGAGATGCTTCAGCCTGGGAAAAACCACCCTCTGTCTACTGTTTTGTCTTTCTATAATGCAAAACAGATGTGCTTCCTGCTTGGAAGATGTTTGAATAAGCCAAAGTTTATATGTGCAAAAGCTTTATAGTTAGAGAGTATATTAATATATATATATTCACATTCTTAGTTCCTTCACTGGTGGACACTGCTTATATGTATACACACACAAACAGGTATGTGTCTCTCAGAAGTCCCAAGAATAGAATGACAAGCTTAGTTTCTCATAGACTCGGTTTGCGATAATTAAAGTCATATAGTCATGGCACAGTGCAAGCACAAAGTGCCTACCCCTAATTCAGTACAGCCTTGGGTGTCATTCTCAACTCTTCCTCAGCCTCCATCCTCTTTGCCCAAGAGCCTCTGTTTCATCCACAGAGAAACTTTCACATTGACTGGTCTCCAACAGGTATGGCTGTCGAGTAGCTTTCGTGATATCCGTAGTGAGTCCTGTATGGGAAGATCCCAGGAAAGCTTTATCCAAATGCCACTCTACCGAAACCCTCTACTCCACTTCTGATACCCATACGAACAACATAGAGCACAAGGCTCTGCTGGCCTGTTTAGCATATGCAAATGTCTCCTGTTGACTAAAGAGGGGAAGCCAGAAGCTACTGGTAATTATTCAATTGGTGGAGGCCTTAATTTTCATAATGTTAATGAATACCTTGTTGTAACCGTGTAGTTATTCAGGCAATCATAACTTGGAGACCACAAGGGGTGATTGCTGGATTCCATGTGACCCTCAATCCTGGTGCATGATCATTAAACAGAGCATCAACCAGAACTAATAAAATCTGTATGGTAGCTGGAATTGCCGAAGCATGTCCAGCAAAAGGCAAAACCAGGGAAGTAATTCCACTCGGTTTTTTTTTGGTTCTTCCATTCCCCAAGTCTGTGCAGTTCATCAGCTTTATAATTAGGAAAGTGAGCTATGACCATGGCTGACATGCCAATTTGCTCGTTATTTGGTTAGTCTCTCTAGGGACAGGTTCATATATCAGCGAAGGATTCTAGTACAGAAGTTTGGAATTTTTCCATTGTAAATTTACATAGCGCCCCACCAAAGTATCATCTTTATCCTTGTGGACAGATACATTCCCTACTAAATTTTTTTTCCACAGCTTTCCCAACTTGCTTGCACTGTAAAAGAAAAAAGAAAAAAAAAGGTGTGTCTGATACTAGTGGTTTAGAAGAAAGTGCCATGCTTCGTCCCTATTTTCCATTTTGATTAAAATTCTTTCATGCTCACGCTCAAACTTTTTCCTTCTTTTTTTCTTTTTTTTAATGAAAGAAAGGACACTGTCGTCTCTTTCAGGCCCCGCGGCTCTGCTAATTTTGCATGGCTCTGTTCCACCGTCCAGGCGTAGGGCATGGATTCCTCAATTTTCTGTAGCGACAGGGAGATGTGGATGTGAATATAAATGCTTCAGAGAGAAAAGGTTATGTGACTCCAACTGCAAGCTAACAACAGTGTCCTTTTCCCTTTGCCAAACGGCTCCCGGTTCCTCTGAATACACCTGCTATGCTAGGCAAGGGTGGCTGGAGGGAGGCAGAGCCCCGACCCAGGGTGATGTGGGGACAGCCAGGGAGATGCTCAGGAAACAGGAAGGAGCCCAAGACTCCTGGGAAGCAGCTGACTTCCTAGCCATATTGTGCCAAGCCTGGAATGGTCCAAGTTGTGTCCTTGCAAATCACAGGTCCCCTTTCTCCAACCCTGTCTCCAGTTGCTGGGTTAGCAGCAACAGTCTTTCAATGAGGGTGCTCTCTGTTGAATCCATTCTCAAATGATAAAATAAACAATTCTGGTTTACATATGCTAGTGAAGCTCAGAGAAAGCCAGCTTAACTAAGCATCTGTACCCAGCAAATGTCTCTTAATGACTATAGTCTTTCATGTTCCTCCCCTACATGAACTAGAATGGGTTAGGGTGCCATCTAGCCTGCAGAGGATGGAGATCTTTGACTCTGGAGTGGGACCTGCCATCAATGCTGTCAGGATGGACTCTGGCTTCATTTTCCTTGTCTGTCAAGTGGGAGAAGTTGTGTTCCCTAGATTGGACCCCTAGACTATAGCCTAGACTTAGTTACCTACACTCATAGCTGATACAGGCAACTAAAATCTGTGACAAAAGACAGATTTGTACGTCAGCAGGCTTCAGTCACCAGTTCTATCCTCAATTAAAGTGAGAAAAATATGATAAGGACCTAAGGTTTCATGAATATTAACTAGAGCAAACAGATGTGTCTGACCCAGCACAGAGCCTGGCACACAGTAGGCATTCAGCACATGCTGGTTCCGCACTGTCATTTCCAAGCCCCACATTTTGTGATTGATCTCCTCTCTCCTCACCCTATCCCTGTACACAGCCTAGGAGAGATCTGTTGACAAGGAAAATGCCTAGAACACAAGGAGAAGGGAAAGCAAAGAGGTTTGCCCATTGCTAGGGAATGAAATGTAAGAATGAACCAATAAATCACAGGTCAGGATATTGGTCTCTAGGAGGTCCTACTTTGAGCCTTAGGGGAACAAGCACAGTGACTGACTGTGGCCAGAGTACTCTTGTGTCAGGAGAAAAGCTCCCCACCTGTAAGTTATGGGCAACTGTAATGATGTTAGCCAGGATACAATGAGAACAGAGGCAGGAGAGCCCATGGGGTTCAGGGTTACAGGGACCGCAGCAAAGTACAGAAGCTGCTGGTTTCTCCTGATGACTTTGTGTTCTTGCTAGGAGCAGGAACTTAGGTGAGAGGGAAGCATCCGGCAATTGATGTTGCTTAGAATCTGAAATTATACACATCTTGGAGAAGATCTGCTTTTCCACGCCTCATCGCGGACAAGAGATAATTGTTCTGAACTCTGGCAGGCTGACCTTCCTTACAGAAAGGCTCTCTGCACCTCTGTTGGCTTAACTCTACCTAAAAGATAGAGGCAAATGACCCAACTCCTTGGTCTTTCCATTTCTGACCGTAGGGCAGTTTTGTTCTCAGGCCTGTTCAGGCCTCTTCACTATTCCTACAGTCTGAAGGCTTATGCCCTAACCATTCATACACTGACGTTCTATTAGTAAATTCTCATAGGGATGCCATTAGAAGACGGGATGTGAGGGAACCGATTAGGTGATGAGGGAAGAACTCTCGTGAATATGATTAGTGCTCTATAGAAAGCCATAGGAAGCTAATTTTCCCTTGCTATCACATGAATGTACATCACATCTACGAACCAGAAAGCTGGCATTTACAAACACTAATCTGTTGGCATTCCTGTCTTGGATTTCTCAGCTTCTTGAATAGTCTGCGGTTTAGAAGTATTTTATTGCAACTCAAGTTAGGCTAAGACGGAACACTGGTACCAGGAGTGGGGTGCTGATGTGATAAATACCTTTAAAAAAATGCAGTAGTGGCTTTGAAACTAGGTAATGAGCAGAAGGTGTCAAGAATTCTGAGGTACAGACTAGTCAAAGCCTATATCACTGTGAGGAGACCATTAGGGATAATCCTGTTGAGAGTCACCTTCCAATCACACGTGTGGCATTCACTTCAGTAAACCTTGAGATCAGTATCATTTCCAACTCAGAATGTAATGACCACATAGAAGGTAAGATTCCTGTCCTTCCACATATGCCTGAAACCAGTATGAGTCTAGGTCAGCCTGGAAAATTGATGTGTATGTAAAATCAAGCCCACCTGAGGACTCTTACAGTACCAATCAATCTACCTCAGCTCTTGAATGTGTGTGTCTTCAGAAACTAAGCACTGTAAGAGTGAAGATAAAACTTGATTCTCTGTTAGAAGGATTCCAAACCACCTGTTCATGTCCTCTAGATAGCCGGGATTCACTCTTGACTTTTCCCCAATTCTTATTCAACCACAGGAAAGACTATGCTGCTGCAAAGGACAATTGAGCGAGCTGCACAACTTGTCCTTCCCACTTGGCGTCTGGTTTTAGTTTTTTAACTTTAGCTTCCCTTGGGCCCTGGCAGCAGCTGCCTGTCTGGGTCCCCTGCTTCTCATCTCCACTTAGTTTAGCAAGTACTTCCTTCCAGCTAGGATGAGCCTCCTGACTGGAGAATAATCTGCCCATGTTATTTCTTTGTTTACAACCCTTCAGGGGCTCTCTCCCTAGAGAAGAAGTTCAGCTCTTTGTGCATTGTCTTGTTTTTAACAAGGCTGAAAGGCCCTTCAAGGTCTGTTCTCAAAGTGGGAGCCAGAGTGGTTCTTTCAAAATGGAAGTCACAGCCTGTGGGTCCTTTGCTTTAAATACACTCTTGGCTCAACATTTTGCTCAGAGCTAAAGCCAAAGTCCTATCTTGTTCTGGTTGCTACCCTGCCTAATATCAGCCACCGCTGCCTACTTTTGCTTGCTCAACTCAGCCACATAGAGACCCTGATGTCTACAGCACCCAGAAACACCTTCCCATGGAGCTGTGCCCTAACCACTCACTTGTAGTTATAAGCTTTCTTTCTGAACACTGGGATCTGTAATCCTCACTCGTACATCATTAGACATCAGACACGTTTTGTTTGGCCAGTGGTTAGTCTCTAGCTAAACTCTAGGTTCCATAAGGCAGGGGATTTTGACCAATTCACTTGCCAGTAACCCTTAACTCTTAGAACATTGCTTGACAACAGAGAAGCCCCCGGACTTGGTTTGTGTCTTCAGCTTCATCTCTGGCTACTAATTCCCTTGAAGTCATGAATAACCCATGGCTCCCCCCCCACACACACATATCCCACACAGTTACCTCTCATCTTCTGCATTTATTCTCTTGTCCTGGAATTCTCTTCTCAACACCCAGCCCCCCACCCCCTTTCTCTGGCAACTCAAGTCAGATTTAACTGCCTCTAAAAACCTTGTACAAGTCCCTGAGGCTGGGTTAAATGTTCACTCTGTTTTCCCACTGTACCCATTGATTCGTATTTAAAACTGATGACTATAAATACCTATTTGGGTTCCTCTTCTTCAGTAGGCTGAAAGCTCCCTGAGAAACAAGGGTGAATATTATTTCTTTAACCCTACACTTCTCCGACCCTGGCATAGTGCTGATACTTAGCAAGTATTTAGATTTATTGGTGTTGAATGATTGAATGAAGGTAGTCACAGTACAGCGTGCTTAGAGAAAGAAGGCCTAGGGTGGCCTCCAAGATCAACCGCATATTAAAGTTAGTACAACCATGTTTCGTCTGGTAGGAGGGTCAGTGGGTACAAAGGGCAGAGACGGGGTCATGGAAAACACACATGATACCCTAGACTTAATGGATCATCAGAGAAATAAAAATGGACATTGAGGTGATCCACCTCTCAGTCAAAAGCTTGAAATCAGCCTAGAGCCAGCTAAGAAGGGTGCCAGCCAGCTAGTCCCCAGAGGCATGCACTAGAGCTCTCAGAGCTATTGGGCTCAAATGCCCGGTGCCCTCTGGCCCACAGCCCAGCATTACCTAAATATTTCCCCCAGACATTAGCCACAGGAAGAGGTAAGCTCGTGGAAGCCTGGGAACTTGGTGTGACCATTCTCTCCTAAGTCGTTGCTCTGCTATCCCTTGCCAACTTGTGCTGGGGCACATGCGTGACCACCTGCTCACCTGCCTTTTACTGTTACTGTTGGCAGGTTAATGACCTAGTGACTTCTTTGCCCGTCACCTTAGAGTTGGGGGCGGTGAAAATCTACCAGAGTGGCATGTCTACTGCCGTGGAAACAGATTTTGGGCTCTTAGTGACGTTTGACGGCCAGCACTACGCCTCCATTTCCATCCCAGGCTCTTACATAAACTCCACCTGTGGGCTATGCGGGAATTACAACAAAAACCCACTGGATGACTTCCTCCGCCCAGATGGCAGGCCTGCCATGTCGGTGCTGGACCTAGGAGAGAGCTGGCGCGTCTACCATGCTGACTGGAAGTGTGGCTCTGGCTGTGTAGACAACTGTACTCAGTGTGATGCAGCCACCGAGGCCCTCTACTTTGGTTCTGACTACTGTGGCTTCCTCAACAAGACGGACGGCCCCCTGTGGGAGTGTGGCACTGTTGTGGACGCCACGGCCTTTGTGCACAGCTGTGTGTACGACCTGTGCAGTGTGAGGGACAACGGCACGCTCCTCTGCCAAGCCATTCAGGCCTACGCCTTGGTGTGCCAAGCCCTGGGCATCCCAATCGGAGACTGGAGAATCCAGACTGGGTGCGGTAAGCTGGCATGCTGTCCTATGAAAGATGTCTCCCGTGCTGGGGGCAGGGATAGGATCCCAGGCCTCCTCCTCCAGACCCTGTTAAGAATCAAGGCCCAAGAGTGAGGGTAGCGTTGAAATGTCCCAAATTATATAGAATGAACTTCGAAGAGACCTTAACTTGACCCCAATGTCATAACCAGGAAACAATTCATCATTGATTAACTTAAGGCATCTGGATACAGGATAGCCCAGAACTGAGCCAGGGAGAGTTGCTGCCACCGTTGGAGTGGCTGTTGAGGAAGTACAGAGGCTAGCCTAGGGACAGAGTCTGCCTGGGGGTATGGCTTTCCTCCTAGGCTTCTGTCATGGCTCTTAGTTCCTTAACTTTTGTGCCATGTGTTCTGCAGTATCTCATCTAATCTGGCGAGAGACGGGACTTGGACAGGGAATATAGACCAGCAATGAGGAAGCCCTTTTCTTGTGTGGTTAGGAGATATCTGACTCTCACTTGTGGGAGTACCCAGGTTTTATTTTTTACGATAGGCTTTGGACAAAGCTTTTCCACACCGTTTAGTTGTCTCTTTCCACCCCACCATCCTTTTAAAATCTCCTCTTTCCTGTTTATCAAGAAGCGCAGTCGTAACCTGTCTCTTTCCTGGTCCTTGGTTCCCTTCCCATGAGTGAGGTTATAGACAGCTGTGGTCTGACTTCCCTTCATAGGAATAAATAGACAGTGGCTGTCCATGCCTTTGAGAGGCTGCGGAGGTGAGATTTAAAAGTTTCTCCGGATCCCAAGGCCAGAGAGAACTTCCCTCCGCAAGAGTGGGTTGGATTTGCATAAGTCACCATGCGTCAGATTCTAATCTCAGCATTTTGGCTGCACGAACCAAGAGACAGCGTATCTTCCTTGCTGTGTGACTGACTGACCGGCCTCTATATACCCAGGGCAGTCATCTCCTAATTCACATTCAAGTTGAATACGGCTTCATTTTGAGCCTTATATAATACAAGAGCATCCAAATTGCCCAAGTAAATTTTTATGAATAATGGCTGTATGTTTTCCCTAGTGGTTCTCGACTCGTTACACTTCTCTCCC
>NW_021620894.1:5060160-5137834 GCF_004785775.1 Grammomys surdaster | reverse complement strand
AGCTCCTCTCTCTCTCTCTCTCTCTCTCTCTCTCTCTCTCTCTCTCTCTCTGTGCCTGGGATGAATTATATTTAATTCACAGCTGGTTTACTAGGCTTATGCCTGCTGGATTCAACTAGACTCAAACATTTATGTAGGCTTGAACAGCCTTAAATAAGAGAAGCGAGCTTCTAAGGCACGGAAGGCCTTCAGAAGGCAGATCGCTCCCAGCCAGTCCCCCAGAGGAGCGGGCATGCAGTCTCTGCAGATCGTTCCATGTCTTTCTCATTATTAATGTCCCAGGAATTCATTTCTACAGTCTGCCTCGGTCACACTCAGATATTTTAAGTGCCTTCTTGTTTGAAATTCCATGTCTTCAAATCGCTCCTCTAACGGGTACAATTTTCATTTCTCCTGAAAGTTTTATTTCCTTTCTAAGAATGGGCCACGCTCTTTTATAACTCAAAGCATCTCCTGTGTCCTTGGTGGAGGATTTGAAAACATCTCGGCGACTGTGGATCACTAAGTCATAACTACTGAGGAATAGGGATAATCTAGCAAAGACAGACGACCTCAAGGTGAATTTCAGTGAGTTCAAGTTTAGATACTAGACTCTCATAGTCCCAGCATACAGAGAAAGCAACCGTGTCCAGTACTTACAGGTATCCCCTCCATTCTCTTCTCCAGTAAGTGGCCACCTGACCTTCACTCTGGGGCCCAAATGATATGGGAGGAGCGTTTTTATTTTCTCCCAGCCGCCATGCTGGTTGGCTTCAAATCTACTTACCTGTGACTGAGCTGTCTTCCTTTCTCCGCGCCAGTGTCTACCGTGCGGTGTCCCAGCTTCAGCCATTACTCTGTATGTACCAGTAGTTGTCCAGACACCTGCTCGGACCTGACAGCCTCTCAGAACTGTGCCACGCCATGCACGGAAGGTTGCGAATGTAATGAGGGCTTTGTCCTCAGCACCAGCCAGTGTGTCCCTTTGCACAAGTGCGGCTGTGACTTCGATGGCCACTACTATACCATGGGGGAGTTCTTCTGGGCCACGGCCAATTGTACAGTGCAGTGCTTATGTGAAGAGGGAGGGGACGTCTACTGCTTCAACAAGACCTGCCGGAGTGGGGAGGTGTGTGCCGTGGAGGACGGTTACCAGGGCTGCTTCCCCAAGCGGGAGACGGTGTGTCTGCTCAGCCAGAACCAGGTGCTACACACATTTGATGGTGCCGCCTACGCTTTCCCATCTGAGTTATCATACACACTACTCAAGACCTGCCCCGAGCGTCCTGAGTACTTGGAAATTGATATCAACAAGAAGAAGCCTGATGCAGGGCCTGCTTGGCTCCGGGGTGTTCGGATCCTCGTGGCTGACCAAGAGGTCAAGATAGGAGGTGTCGGGGCTTTGGAAGTCAAGGTAAGATTCCTTGCTTCCTTCGATGGAGTAACAGAACGCGCCCTTTTCATCTGGCTTGGTGTTCTTCCTCTGGCTGTGAGTTGATTTTTTAAAAGGACATGGATTCGATATGGAGGCATTTAAAAAAAAAAAAAGATTGACCCAAAATGAGACTGGAACAGGTGGCGAAATGGAGCCAGGTCGGAATTCTCTCAATTAGATAGCATGAAATTCACTGTCCGTAAGAACAAATCCTCACAAGAGGCTATGTGCCAACCTAAGCCTTTCTCCTGAAATAAGTTGTAGCATCGCCTCTAATCACATAGCTATCGAAGCCAAGGCACAGAAGTGTTGAGAAACTTCCTCTAGGGAAACACAGCTCCAAAGTGGGATTTAAGCGTCAGTAGGCTGGTGGCTGTCGCTTAAGTTGTTCAGGCTGTAAGATCCCTTCTGCAGGCAGAAGGAAGTTCATTGGGACAATGCAGGGGTGCTTGCTGTGCTGCTTCCTATTACTCTAACATGGGCTAATATACCCACGGCCAGGTGTCCAAGCTCACTAATTCTCAAAGGAATCTTGGGAGTCACTTAGAGCAATGTTTGATTCCATAGAAGGTGCCGGGGGTGGGGGGCTGAGTGAGGGTCCCGTGGCTGATTTGGCAGAGATGAGGTGGTGCCGGGAAAGGACTCTCCCTTCTCTCAGTCGAAGGTGAATCGAGTGGCATTTGGAAAACAAAAATCGTATCAAGGAGATTACAAGATGCATGCCCACAGAAGGAAAAGGCTGTGTTCTCAGCCCCATTAGTAAATTGACAGAGATTAGTCTAGTAAGGGAATAGCAGAGATATAGAGGTAGATGGACATCTAGACATTAGCTCTCCTCTATGCACCCCAAAGGTCTGGGGAACAGGAAAATTAAAAATTGATGGCAGAAGAGGGAACCAGAAAGGTGTGGAAGAAGAGTGCTGTCTGGAAAATGGTGCCTAAAGGGGGATTGGCAGCAGAAGAAATACCGCCCCTCAGGACAGGTCACTCAGGGTGTTTGTGTGGGACTGACTAGCTTAAGGTCTGAGACACACTAAAATAATGAGAAAATAAGCCCCTCAAAAGAAAGAAACAAGCTTGTGAATAAACCATTGGTGTTTGTGTGCAGTTTATATATACCATCAGCTCCTGGGTATTTTCAAGGAGCTGGCCCTGGCACAGAGCCAGTCCTACCCAGCCTCAGAACCACTGGGTCCTCTCTGGGTCTCTGCCCCTGACAGCAGTGTTTTTTTTTTTTTTTTTTTGATTTTTCAGCTAAATGGTCAAGATGTAGAATTACCGTTTTTCCATCCTTCGGGGAGGCTGGAGATTCATAGAAACAAAAACAGCACAACGGTGGAGTCCAAGGGCGTGGTATCCGTCCAGTACTCTGATGTGGGACTTCTGTACATCCGACTGTCCACCATGTACTTCAACTGTACTGGGGGCCTATGTGGCTTCTTCAATGCCAATGCCAGTGATGAGTTCTGCCTTCCTAATGGCAAGTGCACAGACAACCTGGCGGTGTTCCTGGAGAGTTGGACGACATTCGAGGAAATCTGCAATGGCGAGTGTGGGGACCTGCTGAAGGCCTGCAACAATGACTCTGAGCTGCTCAAGTTCTACCGGAGCCGCTCCCGGTGTGGTATCATCAACGACCCCTCCAACAGCTCCTTCCTGGAATGCCACGGGGTGGTCAATGTCACTGCCTACTACCGCACCTGCCTGTTTCGCCTGTGCCAGAGCGGAGGCAATGAGTCAGAGCTGTGTGATTCTGTGGCCCGCTATGCCAGTGCTTGCAAGAATGCAGATGTGGAGGTGGGCCCCTGGAGGACCTATGACTTCTGCCGTAAGTTAGGGCTGCATCAAGGGGCGGCTAGGGTTGGGGAAACATATTCTACCATGATTTCCTAGTCAGGACTTCTCTTCTTAGTGGGACTAAGCTCAATGAGGAGTCTGATGGCTTGACTTATTACCCCAAACTAGGCTGTTTCTTAACTTTAATTTTCATTTCAGTGTGTGTGTATGTGTGTGTGTGTGTGTGTGTGTGTGTGTTGTCATTGGAAGACAGAGAATATCCAATGCCTTGGGTTATGTTTCAGGCTGTTGTGAACTTCCAATATGGGTATTGGTAACCAAGCTCAGGTCTTTCTCAAGAGCAGTGCATGCTCTTAATCTGTGAGTCGTCTATCCATCCCCTCCTACCTTATCATTTGAAGCAGAGTCTCTTACTTAGTCTAGCATTCACTGATTGGCTAGACTCACTGATCAGAGAACTCTAGGAATCCACTTGTCTCTCAGTGCTGGAGTTATAGATACTCAAGCTTTTCTATATGGATTCCGGGGATCTGAACTGAGGCCTTAAAGTTTGTGTGGCAGGTACTTCTTCAACTGAGCTGCCTCCCAAGTCCCTTCTTTTCACAACTAAACACACAGTATCTTTCCACTGTAGAGCAGTTAGCCATCCCATTGACTGGTGGTTTTATCTACAGAAAGCACAAGCACCAGGTTAAAGGAGCAGAAACCTTTGTGATGGCTTCATGGGTACCTTCCCCTTGGGCAATGAAGAACCCCATTCATTCTGGTAGGGCACAATCAGCTAGGGAGCTTTTCAGGGTGTTGGAGATTAGCGTTTCTCCCTGGGGTAAGTCTGACAATGGCTATTAAGACAGTCCCATGTACTTGGCTCTTCATTTTGTCCCCAGAGTATATAATCCCTCTCGGCAGGGCAGTGGTGACACTAGTAGTCATTAGAATAACCCCTGAGCAGACAAGATACCCAACACCCAGCTTATCAGTAGCAGCAGAAGGGGAAGGGAGAGCCTGAGAGTGTGGAACTGTGCAGCAGAGTAAGAACAGCTCAAGTACCTCACTTTATCTCACTAAGAACTTTGCCCTAAACCATGAAGACACCAAGTTCCGAGTCTGTGTATCTCTCTGCCGTAATCTACCCTAAGTCTTATCATTAAAAAAATATTAAATAGTTTCAAAGTTACACAAAAATTCTGAGCACTCCTATGAAGTCATTACCCAGATTAAATCTGTTGTATATAGTCTTTCCCTTTCGTTTCCTCTCCACACATCTACCCACTCCCCACACACATAAACATTCAACAGTAATTTGCATATAGCCCTTTCATCAACCTCTGATATTGTGACCAATTACATACAGGTAACCAACTGACAAAGAGAGAGGCGTTATTTTTGGCGCAGGGTTTCAGCTCAAGGGTTGGTTAGCCCTATTGCTTCTGGGTCTGTGGGTGAGCGTACAGCATGGTGAGGTTCATGTGAGCAAGCCAACCTGCTCATTGCATGAATGAGAGAGGGAGGAAGGACTAGGTTCCTACTCATCTACTCATTTCAAGGAACATCCCTGATTTCCCAAAGACCTGTGCTGGAAAGCAATCCTTTTACATTTGGGGACATCTGAGATCCCGATCAATCACCCTCCCCACTAGTTCTGCAGTAGATATTCCCTGAGACTAAGGCCATTTGTTACACAGTGTAGTGCAGTTAGATGCTTTAGGAAATTTAATGTAGATAGAACAACTTAACCTCCTCAATCTAATTTTGTCATCTGTCTTGGGGGTACCTTTGATGTTTTTTCCCTTCTGCACAGATCGAGTCTAGGCTCCTATGTTAATGTGTGTTTCTTTAGTGCCCTATAGTCTGACTGAACGCTAATCCCTAGAGTTCTTTGCCCTTTAAAATAGAATGGCTTTCTATTTAGACTTGGTGTCACTCATGCTGGACCTCAATTGTACACCCCAGTCAGCTCCCTGCACAGGATCCACATGCAGACTAAGGCTATATCCAGCCTGCCCCCTTGTGGGTGAGGTCCACGCTTATGTCTAGGCTAAGGCATGGATGGAATGTCTTGTCTGTAAATCTCCTGTGTGTTTTTTTCTCTTACAACCAGAAAGCAAAGTGTGGGGCGGTTTTGGGCATGCACTTCTGCTTCTGTCTATCGAAGTCTCTGTCCTGGTTCGGCATCTACTGTCAATTTTGGTTTGTGTTAAATCTTGTGCACTGTGGTTACCAACTCACAGGTTTCAGGTCCAGTGCTGTCCTGCCTGCTCAGTCAGGGACCGCCATCCTACTGTAGGCAAGAGTCCCCTCCCCCAGTCTCTCCCACCTGTCTTTCAGCTGACCCACTTATCTGCTCATACTTCCCGTCTGTCTCACCATATCTCATCAATGTGGACATGGATTCTAATTTTTTAAGGTCCAGTATCTCACATGTCATCTAAAAAGTATTTGTTCTGTATTTGGCCTGTGGGACCTTCAAACTCACCCCCGCCCTTCACCATGTCTCTGTTTGCCTTTTCAGCACTTTCTTACTTTCTGATCAAACAGGAGGGTCACACTTAGCTCTGAATTCTCTGCTCCCTGGGTGATGTTCAGCCTTTATATTAAGAAGCCCTACTTTCTTTTGGTGAGGGGTTTTATGGAGGTCAACATCTAGGCACCAGTTACCCAGTGCTCTTGGGGTTATTGTTATTTTGCTATAGGCTCTTTCAACAGAGTTAAACACACACACAGACAGACACACACACATACACACACACATACACAAACAGATACACACATACACACATATACACATGCACACACACAAACACACACATATACACACACATACACATATGCATACACAAACATCCACACACATGCGCACACATACATACAAACATATACACCCACACATACATATATACATGTGCATATACAAACACACACATACACACATGCACACACAAACATACACACACACACATACACACACTCATACACACATGCACACACTCATACACACATACACACATGCATATACAAACATCCACACACTCACACACACATAAACACGCACACACACATAAACACACACATACACATATACACAAACATACATATGGATACACACACACACACACACACCTTTAAATCTCTGATTTATGAACTTCAGAAATCTGGTGAGGATGTGGCAGGCCTGGTGGCTGTCAACTTGGGAGAGGGTAGTTATGTTCCTGATGAACCTTGGCTTCCTTCAGAAAGGACTGACAGAAAATGCCATGAGTCCTGAGGCTGAACTCTTTATAAAGTCACCTTCAGCAGAGCTACTCTGTTCTTATTGACTACCTTACTAGTGGGGACTTTGAAAGACTCCCCCCAAATCTTCCTCTGTGCTCTGCTTTCCCACACTGCCTTTCTTGGGCCTTACTATGGCTTCTAACCCTGCTCTCACACCCGGCTTTCTGGCTGGATTGTGGGATTGCCTGTCCCAGATCTATGCTACCACCGGGTCATCTGTTTAGACAATGAGTGAGCTCCTGTCTGGCTGGGAATGCTTACCGGTTATTCTGTATTGTTCAGAGTACATATTGGTGGCACTCAGTTTAGCCTGGCCTGGAATTATGAGGATGGTTCCTCCTCTTCCTGAGAAAAACAAGTCATCAAGCCCCCCATCCCCCATTCAGGCCAGAGGAGTCAGGGCAGCTCTTTAAAGGAGGGTTTGGGCAGTGGTGGCCATGTTTAAAGGAGAGTTTGGGCAGTGGAGGCCACGTGGAGCATGGTTTCATTTGGAAGACGACAGGGTGACACCTGGCTTACCTGCTACGTTAGTTCTTTTAGCTCTGTTGAGAATGACCAAAGTGTGCATACTTGATCAGCCCAGCTGTCTGAGGATCGAGGGCATATTATGACTGGGTCCTAACAAATCGATTAAGTGACAGCTACTAGGAACAAGAAACAGCATCTTCTTTGAACTTGGAAACAGACAACCATGCTCCCTCTGTTTGGACATTTTTAGCCCGTCCTCTTGTTGGCAGAGCCAGCTTCCCCAATTAAGGAATTTCCCAGAGTGATTACGGGGGCAGGGGAAAGTTTTACGACTCCACGTCTCTGTGTTCCAGACTCTCGGACAAATCCAGACAACACAATAAGTCATAAGCAACAGCCATTTAAATAAGTCATGTTATTTGCTTTCCCCATAAACCTGCAGTCAGTGCTGTGGCATTCATAATTTAGAGACAAGTGTGAAAGTCCCTCTATCCAGACATATATAATCAGTGTTGAACTAGCCTTCAACTCCAAACCGTATGGTATTCTAGTCAACGGCAATGGAGAGAGTCCTTTAGCCTAGAGGGAAAAAAAAAAAAAACAAAAAAAAAGATTAGCTCTTAGTTCTCAGTGCAGACCGATCAAGTCGGTCCTCGTGGGCAGAGCTATTATATACATGCAATTTATTTTTCTGTAGTGTCCTTCACGTCCTTGGATTGTAAGACTCTGCCAAGGAAGGATGGAATGTCTGAGAGCCAAAGAAAGTTCTATGAGGAAGACCTTGTTTTCCTAGAGGGATGGGGACCCTTGTGGGTCTTTAGAACCCACAGGCTTGTAGACAGACTTTTTTTTGTGCTCTTGGATTAGGTCCCTTCTCCTGTCAAATGATCACGAGCCAAGCCATGAGGTAAAGGGGGGTTGCTTACTCAGAACCTCACAGAAAGCTGCCATGTTCTTCTATGGTAGAGACTTGACCCAACAAGGAAGGCTTCTGGGACAATGAATTTGAAACGAAATGTGACAGAGTCACAAGACTCGGCTTTGAAGGGGGCTCTATGTGTGAGGAAATTATGAGCAGAGGCAGGGGGATCACTATACACAGTGTGCTGGTGGGGTGAAGGAGACCACAGGGTGTCCGGTGCAGACCAAGACAAGACCAAAGGAAATCTATTGGACCAATGCAATCTGCTTAAGAGAAAGAGGGTCCAAAGTGGTGGAGGGGAGCATGCTGTTTATTAATACTCTACTGTGAACTCAGCATATTAAATGATTGATCGTCAGAACAAACCTACCAGGTAAATACGGCTATCGTCAACAACAACAACAGAGAAACCAGAGCTCAGAGATATTCACAAGGTAGAACTGAGAGAGTAGCATCCTCGTGGTTCTATGGCCTCAAAGCAAGTGTTTCTGTAGTGCATCACACACTGTCTCCAGAATCTAAGCCAAGTCATCTGTTTCAATCCCTGCCTGGTTATAGGTAGACAGGTTGTATAACGGACCTCTCACATCCTCGAATAATGATAAAAAGACTTGTCTAAATCCAGATGGCTGTGATGAGGCCCACAAAAAGGCCTAGGAGAGGGTCCACATTTAGCAGGTGCTCAGTACTGGATCACAGACAAAGAATCTTCTGCATAGTAGATCAAAGACACAAACGGAGCCTGGGTGTGTCCTCTGACCTTTGCTCATGGCAGTGAGGGTGACAATATTCAATTTCATGGCTTCATTGAGCTCATTGTCCTATACAAATACGAAACCACAAATGATGGCGCACTCATACGCAGTCACACAGATGTGCACATCCACACATACTTCTGTCTCTTGCCTCTGTTCGTTTTTCAAACTCATCTTCTTTTTGACCACCCTCAGCTCTAGAATGCCCGGAGAACAGCCATTTTGAGGAGTGTATGACCTGTACAGAAACCTGCGAGACCCTGGCCTTGGGCCCCATCTGTGTGGATAGCTGCTCTGAGGGATGCCAGTGTGACGAAGGTTATGCCCTACAGGGTAGCCAATGCGTAACTCGGAGCGAGTGCGGCTGCAACTTTGAGGGGCACCAACTTGCCACCAATGAAACCTTCTGGGTAGACCAGGACTGCCAGATCTTCTGCTACTGCAATGGCACAGACAACAGTGTCCACTGTGAGACCATGCCCTGCAGGGATAATGAATACTGCATGGAAGAGAGTGGCTTATATTACTGCCAGCCCCGCACAGACGCTTCCTGTATCGTCTCCGGCTATGGCCACTACCTCACCTTTGATGGCTACCCTTTTGACTTCCAGACCAGTTGCCCTCTTATCCTCTGCACCACAGGAAGCAGATCAGTCTCGGACTCTTTCCCCAAGTTCATTGTAACAGCCAGGAATGAGGACCGGGACCCATCTCTAGCCTTGTGGGTGAAGCAGGTGGACGTGACCGTGTTTGGCTACAGCATTGTGATACACCGGGCTTACAAGCACACTGTGCTGGTGAGTAGTCAAAAGGGCTGACCTCCAGAGTGGATTCAGCATCCACTCTGGAAGTAGCACCCCAGGCCAGCTGGATGCCGCTGGGCCACAGTGGTGCAGAATCCAAAGGCACTCATAGTGTGTTACGAGAGAGAGGCCTTGGGGGGGGGGATGCCTTAGGGTTTTTCTGCTGTGAACAGACACTATGACCTAGGCAAACCTATAAATGACAACATTTAATTGGGACTGGCTTACAGGTTCAGAGGTTCAGTCCATTATCATCAGGGTGGGAATATGGCAGCATCTAGGCAGGCATGGTGCAGGCAGAGCTGAGAGTTCTACATCTTCATCTGAAAGCTGCTAGCAGAATACTGGCTACCAGGCAGCTAGGAAGAGGATCTTAAAGCCAACACCCATAGTGACACACCTACTCTAACAAGGCCACACCTCCTAATAGTGCCACTCCCTGGGCCAAGCATATACAAACCATCACAGGGGATTTCTGTTGCTCTTTCTTATAGATCAAGAAACGGACTCAGAGAGCAAAGGATTGCCAAAGTCACAGGCACCAAAGTGAGGGAAGAGGCATCATGATCAATACACCTTAGATCATAGCAGGACACATCACCAAGGGCAACGATTCAGATTCAAATCTAATGTTGGCAACCGCTGTGCAACCTCAGGCAATCCTGTAGTATGCCAGTGCTATCGTTCATCTGTAAGAAACTTCATGCCTGGCACAGGGTGTGGTTCTCTCAGTGACACTAGTTTCCTCATTTGTCATCCTCTCTTTTGAGATCTGTGTGACACCTGCCTGCTCAGGCCTCCCTGACTGTTTCCATTCTCCCTGTTGGCTGCCAGAGCATCTGAGTTCCAGGGTCTTGCTCTCATTTGGAGCATTTTGAGGGGCTCTCCACACTGTCTTTCTTTATACACCAAGACCTTAGGTCTGTCTTCCTACCCATTCATCCATGAAGTCTTTAGCCACAATGCCAAGAGCAGCAGGGCCAAGAAGTCTGAAGCAGCCTGTAGATAGCCCCCATGGCAGAGCAGCCCTCCCCGATCCTCCATCTCTTCTTAGCATGATGCTGAAACCAGCCAGCTAGCCAGTAGACTCTGCAGAGCTGATTCATAGGGTCTGATTTAAGGGGATGAACCTTCCTCGTGTGGACCCCACAGACCTGTAGTATACTTATAATCACCAGTTGGGCTTCTTGGCATCTTGTAGACTTTCTCCTTTGAATGGTGAAAGAAAGTAGACTCAGCTAAACATAACAGGCTAGGATCACTCAAAGAGCCCACCTCGTTTCTCTTCTTCCTGGGAGATCTGTTTAGCTCTGATGCAGAGAAGGTACAGCTCCTAGGACTGCCTTCCTTTTACAGTAATTGCACAAGCTTACTTAGCATCCGAGGCAGCAGCCTCAGTTTTTTGCTAGTATGTTTTTCTTCTGTTTCTGACAGAAAGTCTCACTCTGGCTTCCAGGTTGGACTGGAACTATGACCCCTTACCCAGTGATGTTTGTCAAGTGAATGAATGAAGTGACATTATGATCCCTTTCTTTTAAGGTTCCTGTGGGTTTCCTTCTGCTGCTGGTTACTTCTTTAGAAATCTGAGACACTGAATGGGCCAATGTGAATTTGTCCTATGTATACAATGCCATACATGTGTATATATAGGGCATGTGTATATTGGTGCCCATGCTTCTCTCGGTGTATGTGTGTGTGTGTGTGTGTGTGTGTGTGTGTGTGTCTATCTGTCTGTCTGTCTGTCTGTCTCTGTCTCTCTGCCTCTGTCTCTATCTGTGTGTGTGTGTGTGTGTGTGCGTGTGTGTTTGTGTTTGTAAGCCACAGATCAACATTAGGTGTCTTCCTTTATTGATTTGCATGTTATTTTTTTTACATTTTTATTTTATCTTAAGTGCGTGGATTCTTTGCCTGTACATATGTGTGTCTATGCACCACATATGTGCCTGGTGCCATAGAGGCCAAGAGAAAGCAGTGGTCAGATCCACTAAAACAGAAGTTACAGACAGTTGTGAGCCACCACGTGGGTGTCTGGGACTTGAACCTGGGTCTCCTGGAAGAGCAGCCAGTGCTCTTAACCATTGAGCTATCTCTCTAGCCCCAATTATTATTTTTTTGAGCCTGGAGATCACCCACTGGCTAGATTAGCTTCCAAACACAACTCTGGGATACTCCCGTCTCTTCATCTCAAGGCTGGGTTTTGAAGCGTGTGCCTGGCATTTTATGTAGCTTCCAGGAACTTGTGCAGAAACACTTTAGCAACTATGTCACTTCCCCAGCCCCAAGATTAAAATTCTAGCAGATGCCTCTACAGTGGAAGCTACTCATTATAACATCGTTTGCCCATTCCACTCTCATCAGAGGTTAAAACAAAGGGACCGTTCTCTCTGTCCGAGCATTACCTCACTGTGCCCTCTCCTCTTTCCCCTGTCTGATACATCCCCACCCTTAGGGTTTATACATTTTCTTGCAGTTAATGATCTCCCGGATATTCACTACCCTCCCACTTGGTTGGCCTTTCAAGGTTGTTGGATGTTCTTCCCTTTAAAACACATTTATCTGCTGATAAGCCTTGCTCGGCCGCTTGACTCATGTCCCGCTTCCACCCCACCTAGCATGCTCTCAGCAGTGAAGGTGTAGATATACGAGGTTGTATGGATTTTTGTGGGGTTTATTTTTTGTAAGCTCTTCCTAGTTATGTGCACAGACCATTGGATTCCTGTTGTCTTCATTCTCTTTCTATCACTGTGATAAACAGAGTGACCAGAAGCGACCTGGGGAGAAGAGGTTTAGAGAGCTTACGTCCTACAGTCCAGCATCAGAGGAAACTAAGGGAAGAACTCAAGGCAGGAGCTGATGAACAGACCATGGAGGAGCACTGCTTACTGGCTTGCTTAGCTTGCTATACATATACATACGTATACACATATACATATCATATACATATTCATATATCATATACATATTCATATTCATATATCATATACCATATGTCACATGTCATATATCCTATACACATATACACATATACACATACACATATATACATACATACACATATACACATATACATCATATACATATGCGTATACATATACACATACATACACATATACATATATACACATATACACATATACATATGCATATACATCATATGCATACACATACGCATACACATATACATCATCACACCTCAGGGGCAACCCTGGGCCCTCCCACATCAAACATTAATGAAGAAAATGCCCCACAGACTTGCCTATAGACAATCTGATGGAGGCATCTTCCCAGGTGAGGTTCCTTCTCCCCAGATGACTCTAGATTGTGTCAAATTGAAGAAATCAAACAAACAAAAAGCACAAGCAGCATATTCGCGACCACTTCCCGTCACCTCTCTCCTTCAGAGGAACTAGCTCCCCATTCTTTTTGGGTATCAACTCTTCTTCCCTTCCACTGTGGGGTTAAGCCCACAGAATCAGCCTACCCTTCCAGGCATGCACCCTGTCCCAGTCTCATGAGGTCCACGGATGGATGAGAGGACACTCTGCATTCTGTTTCTCAGTGTCTTCCTGTTTAAGGATGGTCATTTCTGGATGTGGGGTCCACTTCATCTACGTGACCTCATCTCATCACGGTGGTTCTGTCCTTAAAGGCTGTGTCCCAGTATAGGCTACGTTCACAAGTACCACTAGTTAAGGCTTCAGTGTAGCTTTCTGAACTATAGGATGCTACTCAGCATAGGGGTGCCTAGAGAGACATGGACGTCACCCATGTGGCGTTGAACGAGGTATGAGGATTCTGGGCCAGGACCCTTCTTCCTAAGTGTCATGCTGGGAACAGAGTTGACAGCCTTCAAACTCCTGACAAGAAGGCCAAACCAGGATGTATTGGAGGCTTTTTTACTCTGTGAGCCCATGGGATAGATTTAACAGTTACTTTGAATTATTGATATGCACTACAGGACCTGCTTATTCAGTGATTTGCATTTGTTTCTCCTGTGATGTTATTATTAGTCACCATAGCTGAAGAATAATGGCTGTCATCATGACAGAGTGAGGGAAAGCACAGGACCAACAGTGTGGCCCAGAGCCCCAGGTCACCACTGATGCTCTTAGAGATGGAGGGTAACATAGAAGTCACTCGCTGGGACACGAGACTCTTCTATGATTCTGACTTTCTTGTGCACTGAACTGTGCTACAGGAAATGAGAAAATCAACAAGGCTAAATGCAGGTAGAAGTAAACCAGGCTGGGCAACTGACGGTGAGCTGCAGAAGACTAGCCACTGGAAGGGGCACTGCAGTAGCTGGGGCTCTGCCAGGCACAGCCTGAGCTAGACAGAGTTGGTCCCTCCCATGCCATGACCAGGGGTACCAACACATCCACATCCTTCACGGTCAGGGAGGTCTCTGAGCCCCTCTCACACTCTTACTAGGTTTTCAAGTTTCGCTCTGATACAGTTTGGTTCAACAAGCTATTCCATACCAAGAAATGAAAAATTAAAAACAATGATATGTGTGTATGCGTATTCACGTGTTTGAGTATAAATGCATATATTCCACAGCACGCAGGTGGAGGCCATAGGACAATATTGGATGCTGGTCCTTGAATTTCACCTTGTTTGAGATAGTGTCTCTCATTCATCATTGAGGTCACCAGGCTAGCTGGCCTGGTGTTATCTATAGATTCTTTCGTCTATTCATCTCATCTTCCCACAGGAATACAAGATTAAGGACCCGTGCTACCATGTTCAGCCTTCTGTGGATTCCTGTAATTCGAATCCAGGTCCTCATGGTTATACAGAAAGCGTCTCCTCAGCCAACGAATGTTTTACACAATGGCATCGAAAATGAAAACAGTAAAAATAATTAAGCACGGGTTCTCTCGTAAGAGAGAGACAGAGTCTGACAGACCTCTTAGCAGTTAATGGCAGTGTAATTCCGAAGCATGAAGAAATGTTCCATGCAAAGGGCCGGAAGACAACAGAAGTTGTCTTGGTCTGCTTTAGGGCTTCAGGGAGGGCTTCTTGGAAGAGACGATCCAGATTCAAACCTGAAGGAGCCCATCTGCCAGGAAGAGAATGAGCTGAGAGGGCCTAGGTCAGGGAAGCATCAGGGCAGGCCTGGAGAGAAGGCGGGTGTGGGGTGGGAGGCTGGAGCTTGCAGAAGTTGTTTAAAGAAACCATCACTGGAACACCAACCCGTGATCTCATTTCCAGCAAAGGCAGAGCTCCCACCACAACTTTCACAGCCATAGGCCAAACCAACCCCATAGGTCATGTATATATTTGTACCTGGTCTATGTACATAATTTTTCATTCTTTCCTAAACTGTGTGGGATAGCATTGTTAACACGACATCTATATCATGCTATCGAAAGGAACTTGAGGATGGTCATGCAGGTTTGTCCATCTCTTTGAGATTGCCACAAAACATCATCTGCACAGCTAATACCTGGGTTACATACATATGCAGACACACATACATACACACACATACACACATACATATATACACACAGACACATACATACACACAGACACACATACACACAGACACACATACATATACACACAGACACATATACACATACATACATACATACATACATACATACACACATGACATATATGTACACATATACACATACACACATATATATACATACACATATGATATATATATACATATACACACATACATACAAACACACACATATACACACAACACACACACACATACACACACATTTACACAAGCAAGCAGCAACAACCAAAAAACTTACAATGTTTCGTATAAATTTATGATGTATTGGGCACTATTCGCAGCTATCCTGGGGCACATGTGGTTGAACATGGACAATGTGTGTAGGTTTTACGGAAATAGAATGTCAATATATTACAGAAAGGGTCTGAGACACGCTGGATGTTGGTAACTTCAAGGGTGATAGATCCACTTGCCTTTAGACTCCAAGGTAGTTATGTGTGTACACTCCTCTACAGCCATGTCTGTGACATCTTCTCATCCTCTGATGTATCCTTCTCTTCCTCCATCAGACTCTTGCAATATCAACCTCCTGCTTCCCTTCCGACTCCATCTCCCTGGGGTCCCCATTCTCTACTCCCCATTCCCAGAGAGAGTCAGGGCAGTGGACTATGACAGAGCGAGCACTCACGAGACAACGGAGATGGCGAGGTCTGAGCTGGTCAGAGTCGGAGGGAGGTGTGCTTTCTTTCAAGGTTCTCTTTGGCGGTGACATGCACAAGGTTTAATCCCATGACTTTGCCTTGCTGGGTGGTGTCTCCTGTGTGACATCATGTAGTAAAGAACCCAGATTGCAAGAAAGGGCAAGTTGCACTTGTCAGCCAAGACTGTGAGCCTTTAGGGTGAGCCTGACCTCCTGTGAACTCTACCTCCCTGGTGACCTGCTGGGCTGGCATCCGTTTGCACGTGGCCGACCTACTTCTACCTTTAGGATTCCTGTTGGGAAAAAAAGAGCTTCCTCCTGCCCTGCTTAAATTCTGCCTCTTAATGACTTACCTTTCATTCTCCCCCAGCCTAGATGCAGACGGCTTCTTCTCTTTGTCCCTATGGATGTCCCTAACCCCTGTCTGCCCTCTTCCCTTTCTCCTATGTCTCCAGCCTTCACTTTCTACACTTTCTCTCCTACCCACAAACATGCTTACTCTAGACCAAAGCCCGGTCCTCCTCAATCTCTCTCCCATCCCTTCTCTCTTCCTAGGAAAGCTCCTCTGTGAGTCTTCTCTCTGGATCTCTTACCTGTTCCTTTATGTGCAGTGTATTTTGTAATCTGACTTCTGATCTCATGATTCCATTTGAATTCTCCTGTCAACATCTTAGATAACTTCCCCTCGCCCAAAGCCTGATTGTCATGAGTCAGCCTTTCTGGCACAGTTTCTTTGCCTACTTGACACTGACAGCAAGACATCCTTGACTGCAGTCCTTCCAGCTTCTCTGTCCTCAGATTCATCCTCCACTCCCAAAGATGCACTTGACAATCAATTGGCACTTATGGGCAATCATCTTTCGTTACAACTAAGATCCTCTACCTTGTCTGGGCTTTTGCTTGGGGAATGCTCTTTGCTTGGAGTTCCCTTATCTTCACTCTCATCCCCACTTTTCTCACCCACCCAAAGCATCCTTTAAGACTCTGTGTGAGTATTGTCATCTGTAGACCCTACTGATTCTGTCCCTAGGCTGAGTCTGAGGCATCTCTGTACCTGTATCATTGTTTTTACCAGTGATCTGGTTAAAGGATCTATTCAAGTCGTTGCCTTGTTATATGTCAGAGAAAAGTGCCCGTCCCTTTCACCAGCCTAGCACTATGCTTGGTACACAATAGTTACCACACTAATGTCTGTGAGATGAATGGATTCTGCCTCAGCAAACATGCATAGAAGCAGAGGAAGATGAGCTGAGTGTTGAGGAGAGAAAATTGACCTAGAGAAAGGGCCTTAAGGGAGGATGCCCTTTGGTATCTTATAGGTTTCTTAGAAGCAAGCCCCACGATGTGACTTCTTAAGAAAGCCAGGGAAAGCCTAGGGGAAGAGATAAAGACTGGCTTTAGATCCTCGGATGCTGGATACTCTGAACATGACCTACATCATGGAGCTGGTCACCAATGTGGGTCATTCATTAGCCAGAGTTTTCCCTTGCATGGACCAAGGTCATCTGAGTTATCGCTGTACCCACAGCCACAGTGACTGGGGATGAGAGTCCTTGTTGGGACAAGGAAAAGACCTTCCATACTTAATCAAGGAGAATAGGAGACAAGGAGACTGGGCTGGTGTGCTTGGTTCATTTGGGAAACTAAACTGTAGAGCACATCGGAGGTCCTGAAGAGACGGTAGACATAATGATTCCTGCCCTTCGGTTGCTTATGATCTTGCAAGTGAGATAAAAGCACCTGTAACGGGTTGTCACTCGAGGCAGGCTGTCATGGACACTTGGCAGTGTGCACATGTTTGATCTTGACCCAATAGAGAAGAATATAAGAGAATTAGAGATATAGCTCGTCCGGTGAGGAAGTCATCACATTGGCCATGGTCTTAGGCTCAGAAAATCTTGCTCTATGAGAGAGGTATCATGGGAGCACAGCCTTAGGATGAGAGAGATACTGATGGGTGCTGAGTGGCCAGCCAGGCAGAGGAACCAACAGAGTGAAGTCATCCTCAAAAAAAAAATTCGAATGGAATTAATAAATTGGAGATTGCCTAAAATAAATCCACAGTAGAGCTAGAAATAGAAACATAGGAGTTCTAGGTTTGGGTATTTTATTCTCAATGTTAATTGAATTTTTATTATCCTCCCGTTACCTTAGAGAAAACAATTTGAACTCCTGGGGGAAAATAATAACACTGTATAAACAGAAGGCACTGAAATAAATAGGTATATTTGTGTACAAAGGATAGTCATTTAAGTCTGTCTGAATCCTAATAATATGAGTTGACTGGCACAAAACGGTGTCACACACAAGGCTCATGTTGTACCTGGGCAAGCTCCATGTGGGATGTGTCCTTCAGGAGACTAATAACTAGGAGGACTGAGAAATGTTTAGGGCAACTGGGCTTTTCTCTTTGTCTCTTACAGGTCAACAATGAACGGTTGTACCTGCCCTTGAAGTTGGGACAGGGGAGGATAAACATCTTTTCCTTTGGCTTTCACGTGGTCGTGGAGACTGACTTTGGCCTGAAGGTTGTGTATGACTGGAAAACCTTCCTGTCTATCACCGTTCCCCGGAGCATGCAGAACAGCACCTATGGCCTCTGTGGACGCTACAATGGTGACCCTGATGATGACCTGGAGATGCCCATGGGGTTGCCTGCACTGAGTATCAATGAGTTTGGGCAGAGCTGGGTGAAGAGGGACACCTTCTGCCAGGTAGGCTGTGGGGACCGCTGCCCATCCTGTGCCAAAGTCGAAGGTTTCTCCAAAGTACAGCAGCTGTGCAGCCTGATCCCCAACCAGAATGCTGGGTTTGCCAAATGTCACAGCAAAGTCAACCCCACCTTCTTCTACAAAAACTGCCTGTTTGACTCCTGTATCGATGGGGGTGCAGTGCAGACAGCCTGCAGCTGGTTACAAAACTATGCCAGCACTTGCCAGACTCAAGGGATCGCAGTGACCGGCTGGAGGAACTACACGTCGTGCTGTGAGTCCTCCTTCTATCTCTCTTTCTTGTTCCCCCTTGTTTCTGATTGGTGTGGGAGGCCGGTCCTCCAACTCCATAGAAGTGAGGGCACACTGGAAAGATGGACTTCAGTACTTTCAGGACTTTCAGTACAGCGGGACTTCGGAACTCAGCCCCGCTACCTGAAATAGAAGGTGCAACTTTATAGTCTCCTTTCTTTCTTTGTAGAGAGGGCTCAACACCACGGATTTGATGGGTTATCCTGGAGAATGGAATGAGACCACATATCTAAAGCACAGAATATCATATGCCTCATTTGAATTCCAAATTCACAATAAATTGCTGGCCAGGGACTAACAGGGTCAGTGGTTCTCAACCTTCCTAAAGCTGCGACCCTTTTATATGGTTCCTCCTGTTGTGGTGACTTCTCCAGCCAGAAAATTATTTTTGTTGCTACTTCGTAACTATAATTTTGCTACTGTTGTGAATTATAATGTAAATATCTGATATGCAGGATATCTGATATGTGACCCCTGTGAAAGGGTCATTCAACCCACAAAGGGGTCGAAACCCACAGGTTGAGAAACACTGCTCTAGAACCTCATGGGTTATATATATATATATATATATATATATATATATATATATATATATACATATATATACATATATATTATAATTACATGTTATAATATATAATATTATATATACATATAATATACATATAGTATACATATACACATGATATACATATGATATACATATAATATACATATCATATATTAGTCTATGTGACTGCAGAACATGGCAGAATATTAAAAGCACTAGAAAAGGGAGTTCAGTTCATGGATTCAAGCCTCAGCTTGGTCATTAAGGATCAGGATAACTTTGAACTAACTCACTTCCCCTTCCTGGTACTCAGCTTCTTCTCTGAGGAGCAGCCATAGTCATGCCTGAACCATTTATGTACAGAAACACTAGAAGGATCAGATTAGGTCGTTGGAATCCTAGCACACAATACATGTTAGTGGTGCTATTATATTAATGGTTTGCCGTGGTTAAACCCACTGCTACGATACCCTGTCGGCACTTTTCATTACTTCTCTACAATAGCCCTATTAGACAAGGAAAAACGGAAGCTTAAAGGAATTAAGTAACTTGAGTAAAGTTAGACAATCTCAAAGGCAAGGTCAGGATTTGACTCTTGCCCCAACACACGTGTACTGCACTAGTGGACCACAGGAAATTTAGCTAGAGCGTTTGGCTGCATTCAGCATGCGCACATAGGAAAAAGTTGGTGGTGAAATAAATCACTGTGAGTCTTTAGTTAACCTGTCATGGCCTATTTTCCTACCCCAGCCTCATTAACTATAGCACATTTCTTTGTATGAAAGGTCTGATTGTACAAAATTGCTACAAATTAATGCTGGATGCTCAGAGCTTTAAATAAGGGGTATGGCGGGATCCACAAAGAACAAACTCTCATTTTCATCTTGGAAAGGGGAGATTTGGGTGCAGAGCTGTTGTAGTTTAATGATCAGTTAGTTGGTCTGCATTCCACATACAGCCCTTGGATTCATGGAAACTGGGGTGGGCAGAGGAAGGAGTGGAAAAAGTCCAAGACTATATCACCCAAGTTCAGTTCTTGAACAAGGAAGGTAGGGGACATGGTGTCTTTGGATCACTGTCCAGAAAAAGTCAGTCTCTAGTGTCTTCAAATATATATATATATAGGTATAGGTATAGCTATAGCTATAGCTATATATATGTGTGCGCGCGCGCGCGCACACACACACACACACACACACACACACACACGCACGCACACACACTCCCCTATTAAAAGTCTGGGACTAGAACAATGTCTAGGTCTCCTGGGGATTTACTAGATTCAGTGCAGTGAGACTGGTGGGTTTGACTTCTCTGAATCAGAAAACCGGGCTCTTGGCACAGGATCAGAAAGTGTAATTGGGAGGGGAGCCGAGCCTGGTTCTTCTTGAGGGAGGTCTGTCAAAGGAAGCTCTCCCCGCTTCCCCTTGCTTATTGGCTCCAATGCTCTGGGATGGGCTGAAATGGGATGGGCAGGGGGCTTAGGGGACAGACAGGTATAATGAATGACAAATGCCATCATGTCTAGCTGTGACAAACAAGGGAGTGCCTTAAAGGAGCTGACAACAACAAGAACTCTCCCCCAACTAATGAGCATCAGCTTGTGTCACTCATGGGAAGGAAAAAGAATTAAGTTAAGGAGACCTATGCCCCCCCCCAACCCCTATCTAAGGACAAAGTCACTCTGTGATGGAACTTGCTTGACTAGTGATAAAAGATATGATGGTTTCTCATTTCTTCCTGTCCTTACCAGTAAACTGGTCCTCCTCCTTCTTCAAAGTTCTGTCAAAGCACTGGTTGTGTCCTGTGCACATGGGTTAGCCTAGGCATGGAGACTTATATTCATGACACTGAGATTCAAGTGTGCCTGCCTCCACCTCAGCCTTGGATTCCAGCTGCCCCCAGTTTCTCACAAGTTGACATATGACAGGCAACAGGTGACTGAGAATGGTTTCCCAATGCTGAGTGGCTTAAAGTTTCCTGCTTCAGCATTCTGAAAAAACATAAAGATCTAAAAGACAGGGTAGGTCATGGATAATAAGGAAGAAACTAAAACAAGAGAACGAGCATATTCTGAAGATGGCATAGGGCAGGGTAGGGGACAAGGCGTGGCTGTGGGTGGCTTAGCTTTCCCATTTGAGACATTCAAAGGAAAGCCTGGCCTGATGAGGTCCTTTGTATCTTAGGTAACTTTGATATCTGGGAAGTTGGAGCCATCACTCCTCTAAAGTTAAACCAATTTAGCCTTCATGTGTTAGGTATAAGAATGGTACTTTCAGGGGTTAAAGGGGGTTAAACCAAATTGCCCATTCAACATGTGCTTTATTGGTAACAAGGTAGAATGCCAGCCAATTTTTCTCAACAATATTGACTGTTCTTATCAATGGGATAATTTATTACTCAATTACCTTATTTGTAAATGCACCGAAAACCTCTCTTACCCATGTTGAACAAATGGCCTTGGAGGGAAAACGAGAGATAAATTGTCTTAATTACTAATCCTGCCTAAAATCCCATCAGCCGAGGCTGTCGTGCTAAGTTTAGTCGCTCCATGAGGGATACGGATCAGGAGATGTTGAGAACATGGTCAAAGGCACAGATCGTAGGCCCTGCCTACAGATGTGACATGTAGACTTGAGGGGGAACTGAGAAGGAGGTGGTGTCCATACAGAGGACAGTTTGGGGAAGTGGGAAGTGTGTAGAGAGAGAGTTACCCTACCGAGCATCAAGAACTACTGTCTCTCTGACCCATCTCTAAGCGCTTGGCGGCCGATGATCAATCCAAAATTGATTTAGCATCATTGTTTTGGATTTCCCTTCTATCAGATTTTAGTAACTAAGGATTTGTTTTACTTATTTCCCTGCAAATCCAACAAATTCCTGTTGATTAATTTTTAAAAATGAATTGCTACAACAACTATTCCTATTATCAGTGATATCAAAACCAGGGAAACCCCAAGTACTTTGTTACTCAAGGAAAGGAAAGGGAAGGAAAGGAAAGGAAAGGAAAGGAAAGGAAAGGAAAGGAAAGGAAAGGAAAGGAAAGGAAAGGAAAGGAAAGGAAAGGAAAGGAAAGGAAAGAAGGTGAGAGGAAGGGAGGGGAGGAGAAGGGAGGGGAGGGGAGAAAAAGGAAGAGGAGGGGAGGGAAGGGAAGAAAAGGAAGGGATGAACTAGCAGCTTACAAACGATCTCATTGGGAAGGTTACAAACTTCTCCTGGGAAGAGAGCTGAGTATCACTCCCATTTTATAAAGGAGAAAGTGAGCGCCTAAGGAACCTGTACAAGGTGACCCTGCCAGCTAATGGCAGAGCCAGGGTTCATAGCCAGGTCAGTTTGACTCCAGAGGGCTTGTCCACTCCATTCCATTGCTTTTCAGGGGATCTGTGTGCCCTGCAGTCCACACAGGCACAGATTTAAATACATCTACTGGCCTCAACCAGAGCCATGTTCTTGACCACAATACACATGAGCAGTTATCATTGTCCAGCTCTCAGAGGCTGGAAAATTTAGAGGGAGGGAGAAGGAATAAATCAGTATTTAAAATGTAAAAATTTTAAATTTTGACCACCGGGTGTCTATTGATCACCTACCATGTTATCAGTGCCGTTTCGTTGCCAGAGAAGAATCCAAAGTCTTAAATATGAAGAAAGAGAAATGGGTGTCTTCCCAGATATGAAAATGACTATATTTTACTATTAACACTCTATATTACTAGTATTAATTTTGCATGTGTTAATCGATTAACTAATACTCAGTATTACTAGTCTCGCAGGAACAAGTTAACTAGCATGAGTTGACAAGAACGTAACACAATGATAGGAAGGGCTCCTGCTGAAAGATGAACATGTCAGCAAAAAAACATGACCGTCTAACCCAGTGGTTCTTAATCTGTGGGTCACAACCCCCGGGGTCCCATATTAGATGTCCTGCGTATCAGGCACTGACATTATGATTCATAACAGCAGCAAAATTACAGTTATGAAGTTGCAACAAAATAATTTTATGGTTTCGCGGTCACCACAACATGAGGAACTGTATTAAAGGGTCACAGAATTAGGAAGGTTGCAAACCATAAATCTTAATCGTTAGAAACCAGTAAGTAGTAAACCTGGTCTCAAATAATGTGAGGAAAAGGAAGATTTCTGTAATAAATAGTGAAGAGATGTTAGAAAAATTCTCTGGGGAAAAGAATAAGAGTTTAGTCTTTCCCTCATTTCCGGTACAAAATAAGATCCAGGCTGAATAAAGATGAAATGGTTTTTAAATTGAACTATAAAAGTACTATTAATGAAACAAAGGAGTTTGCTGCCTGTCCCCCAATCACACACTCAAAGCTATTAAGGAAAACTAGACAAATTTGACCTCATAAAATTTCTACATCTCCACATGGCAGAAGTCAGGAATCTCGGGTTGTCATCATCAAAACCTCCGGAGACCAATGTTCCTTGGAGCAACCTCTTCACATACAGGGCAGCTCAGTGGGATCTGCCAAAGACTTAAGGGGCCGGAAGCATAGCTCAGTGGCTGGCAGAGTGAGGCTTGGGTTGGAACGCCAGCACTGCAGTAGTGGTAGAAGTGGCAGTAGTGATGGTGGTGGTGATGATGGTGATAGTGGTGGTGGTGGTGGTGATAGTGGGAGGTGTACTTATCCTTTGGCTTAAAAATTCCACTTCTAAGAAGTTATTCTGTGGCCTAATGTATGAGAAGAAATATATATATATACCATGATACTCATACAAAAGACACACTCCGTGAAGTGGTATAAAGACGATAATTCAAGACTGAATGGAAGAAACATTGTCATGAAAAAGCATTGTATGGCCAGGTTTGTAGACTACGCTCACATGTAGGTGAAAAAGCAAACCTGTGGCTAAGGTGCGCCCACAAGGGTCTATGAGCATAGACAATTTGTGCAAGGATCCACTGGAATTCGTTAGTTGTTGCAGGCAGGCCATTTGTATTTTCTATGACCCGAGGGCGTTATCTTTTGAACTAGACTTTAAAATATATATATATAACACACTGCGGTAGTGCTTCTATAAACAGACTCATGTATTAAAATTCTTATTTACCGCTTGATGAAAGATAACCCCCCCAAACCTTCCATATATTGTAGAGACATGTCCACGTGAATGGTTGTCGTGCATTTAGTATGCAGTGATTAAGAAAGCAGCTGCTACAAAACTCTCAAACAAGACTCGCTTTAATGGTTGGCTAATACTTACTGAACACTATGTGCCCAGAGCTCTTCTAAGCATGCAAATCCCTGTGCTGTTGGTATCTGCATACTGTACACAAAGAAGCTGGGGTTCGGAGCCTAAATAATCTGTCTGTATTTCATACCAGAACGCAACAGTATTCACCAATACTTTACCTGCCTTCTGTAGACACAGTTTTAGATGCATCTCAGGACATCGAACATACTGATTCAGGCCAAGTTGCCTGCGCACACACACACATACATTTTCAGAGATGTGGCTCAGGGGTCCCTTGCTGATAAACCGCTGGTTTAGACTAAAGGTTCTACAGGGGTTTGAAGGGGAGGGTGAGTGGCATTTGGTAATAGGAAGAGGGCACTATCTTAAGATTCTCTAAGTAGGACAGAAAGAATGGAGAAGTTTGGGTAAGCATAGTGTGCAGAAAAGTATTGATACGACTGAAGCCCGAGAGGCTGGGCTGGTGTGCACGCCTTGTCTAGCCCAAGTTGGGATTTCCCGTGGCCAGTGGGTTTTCACAGTGGGAGGCAGTAGAGGTTGCAAAAAGCCAACACTAGAGAGAGGGCAAAGGTAACATGAGATTTCAGCCCCTTCCCTCTGCACACACCAGCAATAAGGAATTAGGCAGAGGCTTTTCACAAGCAGAGAGTATGGGCAAGGGCAAATGGCCAGCCCCATACCTCTTCCCACACCCCATGCCTTCGACCTCCCCAAGATAGGCTGGGAGAAAGTCATTTAAGGGCTCCTTGTGACTTGACTAGTCCCTTCTGTTGCAGCGGTCACCTGCCCCCCCAACAGCCACTATGAGAGCTGCGTGAGCGTCTGCCAGCCCCGCTGTGCCGCCATCCGCTTGAAGAGTGACTGTAATCACTACTGTGTAGAGGGCTGCCAGTGTGACGCGGGCTACGTCCTCAACGGCAAGAGCTGCATCTTGCCCCACAACTGCGGCTGCTACTCGGATGGCAAATACTACGAGGTGGGTACAGGAGGCGGCTGGCCTCTTCCTCCACACTAGACTGGCTTCTCTCCGTGGGTGGGGGGGACAGCCAGAACTGCCCAGGTCTCCCTCTTGCTGTGTGATGATGAATGTGAGCTGAAGCTGAGACCAGAATTAGTGTTCTGAGGATTTGGAATCTCCACCAGACCTCAGGCTCCCACCTCCTCTGCATGAGCGAGGCCTCCTCTCACTCCTTTCTCTAGGCCCTTCTTTGAACTGCCTCCCTGTAAATCTTGGCCTGAAAGCTTCTGATGGGACGCTAGTTTGGAAATACAGTGGCTGTGAATCTGACATTTGTAGCTGTCTCCGTTAAGGATGGTTTTAAGCAGAAAATATGGGGCTGGAGGCTGGGAGGCGTGGCCTTCCCTCTCTGGCTATTGAAGCTCCCACCCGTGTGCCGTTTGTCATTCTGATATCATTCCTAGAAAGGCCCTGAGTGCTAACCTCTGGGCTTCATCTCACCCTTTGCTTCTCCCCCGGGTCTGGGCAGGGTGCTGATGAAGGGGCCCCTCCCCCACACTCCCCAAGAAGACATATTGGCTTGATAAATCATGTTGCTCTTTAAATTTGGGGAAGAGGCAGTGCTAGGGATAGAATCCAGGTTCTTGAACACCCTAGGAAGCATGTCACTAAGCCTGTAATATTCAACGTGTCGTAACACCAAACTAAGAAACCTTGATGAGAAGGTCTTCAGCCACTCATCCTACCTCAAGCCTAATCTTCATTTAAATGTGCTCCAGTTAATCCCCAAATACAGGGCATTGGTTGTGTGTAAGCCACTATGCAAGTAGCACGGTGGAGGAGGCTGAGGAAGTGTGTTCCCTGACTTCGGGGACTTAAAAATACCTATTCAGGAGAGAAGCAAAAAATTACACTTTAAAGAAGCAAACAATTACAAAATAGCATATCAACAAGTGAAAAATGATAGCCTGCCGTGCAGATCAATTTTAAATGAAGGTGGGAGCGCTTGCCAGAAATCTAATTGAAGTGTCTGAACTGGAACTCAACTAGGCAAAAATAAATAATGTCTCCTTTCCGTAAAGATGCATTGACTCATTTGAGATCGACTGAGCTGCCTTTATTTGGGAAATAAATAAAAGAATAGAAATGTAGGCATGAGGCTCAATTTCATTTTCATTGGAAAAGACATTTGGAGGTTATAACGGAAAGACAGAATAATAGAACGAACAAGAGGGCTTCTCAGAAGGGCTGGGGCCCACGATAACCCTTAGGAAGATCATTAGGAAGGAAGAGGCAAAACACGTGGAAGAAAATCATTTCTGTGTTCTCCTCAGCTGGGGGCCATTATAACCAGGCTCCAGATTCAAAGAGCACACTGCTAAACTCTGCCCCTAGTCTGGCCATGGCCTTCACGCATCTCTCAGCTGTGTCCTATAGCCCTCCACAGGGATCCTAAGTGTCCGTGTGGCCGGAAGGAACAGGACTTGAGCTTGGCCCTAGCTCTCTCGCTGTTGGAGGAGTGACATTGAACAGACTGTGTCATTTCTCTGACCTTCTGCTTCCCTATGAATGAACTGTGGCTAAAAGTGGCTTCTCAGTGGGAGTCATTTGAATGTCCTATGCTAATTGCTCAGCCTGGTACCTGGTACCCAGTCCTTCAATGACTAGTGGTTCCTGTTGTTATGGTGGTGGTTCTTATGCTCTTGAGAAACATTTTGTTAAAAAAAAAACAAAAAACCATCCAGACATCTTAATGAAATGGTGCATATAAGAACACTTGGAATCCTCCAGAAAGGCTCATAACAACCCTCCACAGCTATTAGTACCAAAAAGCATTATTATCTGACTTTCATCAGAAAGTCAGTGGGTTTTGACAACAGCTTATATCTGGGAAGTGGCAAAGTCACAGAACAAATACTCCACATCCATTTGCCTCAATTCAAACAAGCTCCGAGGCTTTGTTTATACAGCAGATTTCCTTGGAAATGAAGAGAGAACACATCTAGTCATTAGCATGGAGGGTAATCACCCAGCTGTCGTTGTCATGTCTAATTAAGGTAAAGAAAGCAGCATGGGGCCAGACGCTTCCCTTTGACGCTGGCTTCACAATCAAGCGGATGGGTTATTTACCCCCTGATCATATCCACAAACCAGCTTATTTTTTTCCCTTCCCGCCAATGTAATGTCTGTGTTCTTATCAAACAGAGGCCAGACCAACCACTCAATTATTGTATAAATCTGATAAGAGAAATGAAGTCAGTTCGTGAGGCTGCTGGGACCTGGAGTGATATTACAGATCTAGAAGGAGCAAGGACCTGGCTTCTGATGTCTTCACTCTGAGGATGAATGACATCTGGCTCAGAAGAGCTTGCCCTCTGTTCACCCTTGAATCTGAGTCACCATCAGTCAATATGAGGGTATTGTTAAATCTGTGGTTAAACAGAAAACAGTGGCCAGACAGAATCAGAGGCCCCTTCGTGTATCTTAAAACATCTTTTCTGGATAAGACTGCCTGATAAATTGATATAACTTACACATCTCTAACCGAAAAATCTGAAATCCAAAAGGCTGCAGAATAGAAAACCCTTTGAGCACTGACCTGATGTTATTAAGTCAAAAAAAAAAAATCGCACTATGAAACTTTGACACAGATGTGTAAAATATTGCATTAAATTATCAGGCTGAGGGTGGAATGAATGTATGAGACATAAATGAATTTCATGTTTGGACCTGGGTCCTATTCCCAAGATATCTATCTCATCACATATGTGCAATTATTCCTAAGTCGAAAAAAAACTCCCAAATCTAAACTTGGCCCTTCGGACAAGCGATGCTCACGCTGATGGCACAGTGTGCCCGTATCTCTTGCTGTCTTCTTATTGTGGTCCTCACATGGACGGCCATGATGAGTGTTTCTCAATGTTCCCAATGTAGAGCAACTACAAGGTTAAGAAGATAAACTCTTCAGAGTAGAACTGTGTCTATACATTGTTGCCCATCTAGGGAAGAATACAAAATAACGGTCGCTTCCTGTTAAGGAGACACAGTGCTATAGGCATTTTAACACTTTTGTATCATCTTCTGAAGAAGGCTGAGGGCTGGGACTGACTTATGAGTGGCCTGACCCCAGAGCTTTCCTTTATCACACACACACACACACACACACACACACACACACACACACACACACAGAGAGAGAGAGGGGGGGGGCTTGCAATAGAAGTAAATCAGAAGTCGACTGGAGGGACATGCTTGGAAGGGCACGTATTGGGAAATGAAATGATTGATCATGCGAGTTGATTATCATTTTCTTTCGACTGGTTCAGATTTAAAGCACTGGCTTCTCATTCCCAAGTGAATTTAAATTTCATCCTAAAGTGGGGCCTATGTTTTTTAGAAGCCTGATTCTCGGGCCTAAAATCTACAAGGTATTTTTCTTCTTCCCCCAGTTCCAACAGCGAGCTGCACATTCAGGTAGGCTCTGATTAGTTTCAGCAAGCGCAGCCGTAAAGATTCCAGAGTCCTTGATTGAGACCAATAAAGTCTAAATTGGGTGTTATTTGGCCTCCGAATTGCATCAACGGGATGAGGGTTTGAATGAAGGCAGCCTCTCTCCGATCTCGGGTGCTAAGCCTAGCCGCGGGAGGCTAGGCTGCGCTTGGGGGTCTCCAACATTGACTGCAGTCTGTGTTCACAGTTTAACGCGAATGACACCTCTCTTCCAGCCCAAGCAGCTTTTCTGGAATGGGGACTGCACGCGGCGCTGCCGCTGTTTCAGGCGCAACCTGATCCAGTGCGACCCACGCCAGTGCAAGTCAGATGAGGAGTGCGCCCTGCGCAGCGGGGTGCGCGGCTGCTTCAGCACCAAGACCTCCTACTGCCTAGCGGCAGGGGGTGGCGTCTTCCGCACGTTTGACGGTGCCTTCCTGCGCTTCCCCGCCAACTGCGCCTTCGTGCTCTCAACCATCTGCCAGAAACTGCCAGACATCTCCTTCCAGCTCATCATCAACTTCGACAAGTGGTCCTCACCCAACCTCACTATCATCTCACCGGTCTATTTCTACATTAACGAAGAACAGATTCTCATCAATGATCGGAACACTGTCAAGGTGACAAACCGGGTTTTGATTCTTACAAAACGAGCCAAGGGAAGCCCGGGGTGTGGTAGCTGGCTGTTCATCGTTTATCCCAAATAATCGAGTTGAAGAATAATAAGGGCTTGCTTAGAGAATTGTGTCAGAGAATTGAAGCATGAAGCTTCTGTGGGTGTAAGAGTGGGCCACTGCCTCTGTCGCTGATGCTTCTGAAGGCAGGAAACTTAGCCATCTCAGGCTGTAATGACATCAGGGTAGCAACCGGGCTCCAGGAGATAAAATGGTAGATAAGTCAGCGTTTGCTCTGGATTAATTTCTAAAAGGCGTCTCATTAGCTTCTAAGAGCCTTTGCAATTACTCTTGGCGTTGCCCACTTATTCTAAGATGAACCCTCATTTCTGCCATACTTTCTCTATAAAGAGAAGGTAAGCACTTGCCTGGGAAAGCAAGAACCTAAATAAAGCCCAGCAGAGCAAATGCCTCTACTGAAGCCCCAACGATGACATTCCAACTGAAAGGAAATGTCAAATTTATCTTAGATTGATTCTTTCTCAGGGCCATCGCCTTGGTTGGTTTTGCTTATAAAGACCTGTATGTAAATACATGGGAAGGTCCTGCTCACCCCCATAACTAATATTTGCTTTGAATGCCCTACTCAACACCACATAGGAAGTATCTAATCTGCCCTATGAACTACTGAGCCCCAGTCAGGTTATACCAGAGTGGTCACATCAGGTTGACCCAAAGGATGGAGCCAGGCTCCCTCACAGTGAGCGCAGGTAAGAGCTGGGATGTGAGGAGGAGAGAGACACACTGACACGCTCTGGAATATAGTACCTCTTATCTGCCTTCTTCAACCAGCTCAGCTAAGTCGAGCACTCAATGCACCTTTATTTAAAGAGTCATCAAATAGCTTAGTATGCAGCGCCAGGCAAGAAACTTGCTTTTTTGCAAGCTTAAAAAAAAAAAGAATCTAGGTTTTACTGCTGGCTTTTCGCTTCCAGGAAAGCTGCTACTGTTTTCGACACTCTTTGATTCCTTTTGCAAATTGGCCTGCACGGACCCAGCTGCACTGGCCAAGAATACAAGAGGAAGCGAAAGTGACCGTCAGGGAGCCAGACAGATACCACTGCTGAATAATACCCCAAGTTAGCCAAAAAGTAAAGAGATTTTTTTTAAAAGCCATCTCTCTCTCTCTTTTTTTTTAATGGAACAGCAATACTAATAACCAGAGGGAGGAAATCTAATTTATTTTGTAAGTACAGGAAAAGCATGTTATATCCTGTCCCAAGGGCTAAGAAATGTTATAAAAAGCAAGAAAATGACAAATGCAGAAAATATTGTGTTTATAAGACGTCTGGGAAGGCTTCAGGTTTGCACATTATAAACAAGGAAACCATAAACACGGTAGCGATCCCCAGGTCCATTGTAACCAGGTTGGACTCCCCTTAGAACAAGGTTATGATGTCATTTTCAGTAATTGGTGGATGCTGGCATGAGTTTAACGCAGAAAAATGTATCTATTCACGGAGGGCAATACAATTCTAATGTTTTCTTCTCTCTTAACTCCTATGTTCCCATAGTTAGACTCTTGTTGGGGAAATGGCAAGTTTATGTCCTTAAATTCTAGTGCAGGGGTTGTCAGACTACGGCCTGTGGCCAATCTATTTACTTATTTGATTTTGGAGATTAGGGTCTCTTAATAGCCAGGTACCTGATGACAGGCTAGTACATCTGCCCTTTGAGTCCCAGAGAGTCTTCTTTTTCAGCTTCCCGAGCTCTGGAATTAGAAACATGTGCTACCATGTCCAATTGTTTCAATGCTGGCTCTTAGGAGTAAAAGTACATCCTCAGGATTTTGAGCAAAGCACTTTGCTGAGTGAGTGGCGCCCCTAACCTGCTTCTTTTTTTTTTTAATAAATAAAACTTTATTGGAAATCATTTTGACACACACGGTGGTTGATGGCCCAGCACAAGGGCTGAGTTGAATAACTGCGGTAGAGATCACAGGGCCTGCAGAATCTGGCTCTTTGCTGAAAAGACTGGCTGAACCCAGCCCTCGGGTAACGACTTCCTGTCTCTCTGGCTCTGATAGGTGAACGGCACACAAGTAAACGTTCCATTTATAACTGGATTGGCAACCAAAATCTACAGCAGCGAGGGGTTTCTGGTGATCGACACCAGCCCTGACATCCAGATATATTACAATGGTTTCAATGTCATTAAAATCAGCATCAGTGAGAGGCTGCAGAACAAAGTGTGTGGCCTCTGTGGCAACTTCAACGGCGACATGACTGATGACTATGTGACCTTGCGGGGGAAACCGGTGGTGAGCAGCGTGGTGCTGGCCCAGAGCTGGAAGACCAATGGCATGCAGAAGAGGTGCGTGTGCCCCAGCAGTTCAAACCACAGACTCCTTGCTCTGGTCTCCTCACGTCCACAGGAGCTGTGAATGGAGAACACACTTCCCTTGGCATCCATCTGCCTTCCTGTCATGCAGCACTTTGGGTTTAGCCTTTGGAGTTTTGGTGCCTTAGAGACCCCAATCATCTTTCCAACAGCAGGAGCTGGGTTTAGGTGATATGAGTCTCAATTATCAAGCGATTCTGCTCTCAGCTACCCAGAAGGGTGTCCCTAAGGTTAGAACCTGAAGCTGTCACCACCTATCTACCTGAGACTTAGGAGCCCCTGCTAGGAATAGGATGAAGAGTTTCAGAAGAAACTCTTCCCAGAAGGCTTTGCGGATGTAGGCAGACGTTATTGTGAATGAAGGGAACCTTGTTGAAAACATGGATTATAGAGGTAACGACCAGCCTCTTCCCCTCTGACTAGCTGAGACAGCGCTAAACAAGTTATTGCAAAAGACCTTGACTTAGAATCTCTCCTGGCTAGAGTCATGTGGGCACCTTTCTGGCTCTGTAAACGTGCTCCTGCTTCCTGACAATCCTTTGCATCCACCATGGCCCCATCCCTCGATCCCTTCACCCCCTACATGCAGAATTCCATCCAGGTACCCAGCAATAGAAAGGATGCTCCAAGCACCTGGCCTTCCCCTAAGCAAACACTGAATAATACATCATCTGTTAAGATTAGTCTGTGATTCAGAGATGACCCAGAGTAGGGAAGGACCTTAGCATCTTGTTGGGTATCTTTCTTTACTTGGAGAAACATTCTAAGTGGCTTGTCTGAATGGAGCGCCTGTGAGTACCAAGCCAGGACTAGATTCCCCCGACTCCTAATTTGGAGCTGCCTCCCTCAGCCCCACTCAGTGACTCACAGGTAGAATAGCTGTTCTCAGGACATTTAAGCCATTCTGGGTTTCCCACCAATGAGCAAGATTTGAATCTCTCAGAGGTGCCTGTGTTTCTGTTTTCATATTATTTTGTTTTCCGCCTGCCTTTCTTTGCTTTTTCCTTCTGTGAACTCTTGTCAACTGCACACAGCTCTCTTGCAAAAGTTTGGCTTTTGAGCGCAGCTAAATTGGAGCTGGCTAGAAGCTCCTGGGTTTCCTGTGGGTCTTTAATTCTGCTAGCATTGTTATTGTTATTCTGGCAATATGCTGTTAATGGTTATGATGTCAATGATATCAGTGAAGTATATTGAAGCAGGAATGGTTGTTATACCTATATCTGTTGGTATGTGGCACTTTGGCTGCTAGTCCATTCTGATATTTTTATCTGCACTCTGTCCCAGTGATGAACAATAGACGTTGTTTGACATTTTTAATGGAGAGAGACATGGCTTTCCTAAGGTCATGTTTCTAGTTAGCATTGATATCTGCATATTACATATAAACTTCAGGGCTAGCCCAACAGGTACATTAGATGTGATTCTACCTTCTACGGGAGATCTCAGATGGCTGTTTTTGCTTCACTTATTCTGACCAGACCTCTCGCCCCCAGCTGCAACGAGCTACAGTTCTCGCAATACGCGGCCACGTGTGACAATGTCCACATCCAGGCCATGCAGGGTGACGGTTACTGCCTGAAGCTCACCGACATGAAGGGCTTCTTTCAGCCCTGCTATGGGCTCCTTGATCCCCTCCCTTTCTATGAGTCCTGCTACCTGGACGGCTGCTACAACCACAAGAAGTTCCAGCTGTGTGGCTCCCTGGCTGCCTACGGGGAAGCCTGCCGCTCCTTCGGCATCCTCAGCACCGAGTGGATTGAGAAAGAGAATTGCTGTAAGAGAATTCTTTTATTCCTGTGGGTTCCATGGAGGGTAGCATTGTCTGATGTCAGGTCCACCCCATATTTACTTACCCATCTGCTCCATGGGGTGGAGGGGAGAGGGCTGTGATCTGTCCCTGAGATTCAATGAGGGGGCGTTTCCAGGGGAGCCTGATCCACCTGTAGCCCTTGTCCAGTGACGGCATCTGAGGAGCGAGCTGATGACGAGGCTCTGGCTCTGGGAAGCATCTGTTTACTGACCTGATGAAAGGACATAGTTAGCCTGGGACTCCTGGCCTGGCTGCATCACTTCTCAACTCAGATCCACCATGACTTCTATATGAAAAAGGGAAATTACAAGTAGTCAGAGGAGCTGGATTGAGCTGGCTCCACCTGGCTTCAAAGGAAGCTGTGGATGGATGTCTATAGGGTCCATACGTTAAAGTAGATGGTAAAGTAAAAACTTGTAGTTCATGCATTGTTTTCTGCAGTGAGAAACTTCAGTGCCTATAGTATTTCCATTATGCAATGTGTTTACCTTTTTCCTGTGTCAGTTAAATGAGTGAAGTAAATCTTAATGTATATACACACACATATAAGTGGGTACTATGTATACGTGTACCCATACGGTATGATCGTGTGACCAACAAAATGTGTCTGTAGCCAGCCAGACACTACCAGCCCTGTGTGCATCTAAGAGCCAGTGTGTGTCCGGGACCATTCCCGAAGCACACATACACACTGGCGAATCTATAGAGTGAATATCGTTAAGTGTGCACGTATACTCAATTCAGAGCCTAAACAGGATAAAATGGTGGAGTTAATTCTAATATACATTTGGTAATTTCAGAAACTGTTAAGAAAATTACTAGTCTGTTGGAAATCTGCTTGGTAACTAATACTTTACTGTGTTCATAAGGAACACGTCTTAAAGAATGTTAAAGTTAAGTGTTTGAAATTTTGAAATTTGTCTCGCTATATCTGTATACACACACACACACACACACACACACACACACACACACAAGCTTTTCTGTCAGAGGGTCTTTATACCTCTATATTTTGGGATGCACTCTTTCCATGGGCCTTAAACTGTTCACCGTTTCCGCCCTCTTTGACCATTGTCTGTTGTATTAGCAACTGACGTCATTTGCTGACAGGCCTCACAAAGGGAACACATTGGGTGAGTAGGGAAAGGGTCTTAAAATCAGGAAGCCTGGGGCTGGAAGATGGCTCAGTGGTTAAGAGCACTGGCTGCTCTCCAACAGTTCCTGAGTTCAACTCCCAGCAACCACATGGTGGCTCACAACCAAATCTGTAATGGGATCTGATGCCCTCTTCTGGTGTGTCTGAAGACAGGAACAGTGTACTCATATATATAAAATAAATAAATAAATCTTTTTTTAAATAAGGAAAGCCTTTTCAAAAATAAATATATTTAAATGATGCTAATGGCCTATCTCATTCATCTTTATAGAAATTATGGCATGAGTCAGAACCACTTCTGTACCCACACCATGGACAATTAGTTACTCACTACAAGGGCTTGACAGCCACATTGAACAAGGTGTAGGTAGTAAAGGCTGTATTTTTAAAAGATTTCTTTATTTTTACCTTATGTGTGTTTGTCTGTATATATTGATATGCACCATGTGTGTGTCTGGCGTCTAAAGAAGACATAAGAGTGAACTGAATTCTCCCCACCTGGGGTTACAGATGGTTGTGAGCAATCGTACGGGTTCTGAGAAGCAAACCTGGTTCCCTGAAAGAGCAGCAAATGCCCTCAACTGTTGAGCTCTCTCTCCAACCCTTGAGTTTTGTTATTAACCTCGTTTTTGTATGTGTCTGTGGTGAAATCACTGAAAAATATACTTGCTTAGTCGTTTTAAAGCACACAGTGTCTTGTTATTAATTACTACAACAGAGACAGTTCATCTTCTGATCTTGTTTCTTGTAACTAACCTGTGTGACCTTTCTAAGCCCCATAAAAACTCTCAAAGAAATGTTGGCTCATGACAAGCACGTGTTTCCTTAGCAAAAAGGCTACAGCATGTTGAACAAACATTCTTCTCTCTTGGACGGAAGGAGATTCATCCTGTAAAGAAATGAATCTCTTAAAGCACCAGTTCTCAACCTGAGGGTTGCGACGCCTTTGGGGGGGGTCACATATTAGATATCCTGCATATGAGATATTTACATTACAATTCATAACAGTCAAAAAAGCACAGGTGTGAAGTAGCAGTGAAATAATTTTATGGTTTGGGGGAGTCAGGACAACATGAGGAACTGTATTAGAAGGTTGAAGGGTTAGAAAGGTTGGGAACCAGTGTAAGGGAATGTTCTTGGTTAGTAAGTGTCCAATAGAGGGCTGAATTTCTTGCAGGAAGAGTCATCTGTTACAGGAAAACTGTTCACGACAACACAGTGGTGTTTTACGTCCTTGAAGCTTACGTTACCTCTATTCTTTTTTCCTTTAAGCAAAATGGTACTGTTTATTGAATCGGAGAATTACGTATAGTTGTTGATTTGCCTATTTTTATAAAGTCAAGTAGATATTTATGGGGAAGGCACACCATGAATCAAAATAAAAAGTCTCAATAGGAAGGGCCTCACTGAGATCTTAGGAGTCCTAAGTTTTTGTTGTTAACAAATATCTGTAATCTGTCATTTAACAAATTCATTCCGTTATTAACAGACATTGAGATGGCTGGGTGCTGGAAACAGAGGAATCATTTGAATGTGACTTTTCTATAAATACAGAAAATTCAAGTAATTCTATACAAAACATGTTAGATACAATGTGGTGTGTTGGGTGTATTCACTGTGATGTGGTAGGGTAGGTGCAGAAATTACAGAATTACTTGGTAGATAAAAGACGGTATTTTATTTCTACAATGTACCTTCCTGGATGGCCTTGGGTAAGTTTTAGTGCTCATCTTGGGAAGTATTTGTGAGAGCCAATCATGCTAATTCAGTTAAAGTTGGTGGCACAGTGCAGAGCCATAGGAAACACCCAATCATCGCTACCTGTCATTAGTTTTTAGAGGTCACCCTGTCTGTCAGCTTGCAGGAACCTACCTGACCGTTCCCAAGTGAACTGTGTCAAATCGACTGTAACCTGATGCCACTGTGCGTAGGTGTGAAAATCAAATTGTGTGGTTTCTGTGTTTTCCTTTTTAGCAGGAGTGGTTGAAGACCCCTGTGTGGGGGCGGACTGTCCCAACAGGACCTGCGAGCTGGAAAACGGAGGAGAATTATGTGGCTGCATTGAGCCGCCCCCCTATGGAAACAGTAAGTGACTAGTGCATCTCCACTCGAGAGGCCCATTAAGAGAGGGCTGATCAAGGGAAGTGCCAGAGAAGGAGCTGCGTATGCTCCCGCTCTGTGAGAAACCCAAAAGCAAAGCTTTCAAGATCCAGGAAACGACTGGGCAGCCTCAGTGTAGGCTGAAGTTCATCTCTGTATAGCTACATCATTTTCTTCAGTAGATCGTAACATGCAAATGTGTATATGAATGGAAACTGACAGTCCCACATGAGTCCAAGCAACGTCAGAGAGATCCGAAGTGGTCTTTTCGACCCCCAGATAAGCAAAATGTTTTGACACCAACAAGAAGGAAGTGGGAGGAGAGTGCCAGTTGTCTTAAGACTGACTTCAAGCCAGCTTTATCTGGCCCGAAGGTTTTTGTTCCTAGAGACGCAGCTGAAATGTTTGACGTGAACAGCAGCTAACTGGCATTCCTTCTCCTGTTCCTAATCTTAGCTCCCTAGGGTGAGACATGGCATTGTCTTCAGCTGAGCCCAATTAGATGTCAGCTCAAAGGGGGAAGAGCTCTGTCTTTTGGCTCCATGACCCTTTCCAAACCAAGTAGCTCATAAGCATATACTAAAATTAGCGTCACTTACGACAAAAGCTCAATTGACTAGAATGTTTCAGAGGAGGGGACAATGCACCTCACCTAGGCACGTGAAAATAGTTTTCTTTATTTCTATGGTGCTTATCATAGAGAAAAGGCCTCAGCTGGCACTCACCAGGACTCACTAGGTTCTCATGAGCTGGGCTCACCCAGGACGGGTGTGGTAGAGTCAGACCAGACCAGCTCTTCCTGGGGCATCTGGTCCCCAGCCAGACCACACTGTGACAGGTTCTGTGTGTCACTTACACAAAAGTACCTGCCACCAGCGTGTGTGGGAGGAAGGCCCGGGTTTCTCCAGAAAAGACAAAAGGCACTTTATTAGCATTTTATCTTTTTAATAAGCCTCCGCCAACGCCCAAGTTATTGCTTTGAATGAATTCATGTACTCATTTGGTGCGATCAAAGCTTAATTAGAAATGCTTGCAGCCCCTGAGTGGAGATTGTTTCCTGCCTCTAAAGAAACATGGCCATGGGTGGCCCAGCCCTCCCCTGCAGCAAGATGACACTCTCCCGCTGACAGGTTTGTCCCCCTCTTTCCACAGATTCCCATGACATCATCGATGCCGAGGTGACCTGTAAGGCAGCCCAGATGGAAGTGTCCATATCTAAGTGCAAGCTCTTCCAGCTGGGCTTTGAGAGAGAGGGTGTGAGAATCAATGACAGACAGTGCTCTGGCATTGAGGGCGAGGATTTTATCTCTTTTCAGATCAACAACACCAAAGGGAACTGTGGGAACATCGTGCAGGTGAGAAGAGGGGCCCCCAGAAGGAGCACTGGGCTGAGGTAGTCGAGTCGTGCATTAATCATCCTTAAAGCCAGGGTCGTCTGCTTAGAAATACACTCATTGATGAATAGCAGAGAGAGAGAATATGAAAAGATCAAAGGCAGGAAGGCCAATCATCATTTGGGGCTGAGTGGTTGAGTGAACCAAAGAAGTATGCTAAGTGGTACTTTCCTCCCTCGGTTTGCAATGCCCACTGCCGTCTTTTGTTCTCTATTGTAAGCCTTTGGTCTGCTCTCTTATGCTTCTAGTGTCTTCCCAGGTAAATAGAGCCTCATCCAGCTATTTTAGGTCATACGGACATTAGCTGAAGAAAGGAGTTGCATGTATAAACACCAAAAGGTCCCAACGCTTATGAAACTGTTTCCAGGATTTTATTTCATTAAGCATCTTGTATCTCCCCTTGTCCCTTCCTGGGATGTAATAAAGACTACACCTGTGTTCATTAGTGCTCTCCTCAGAGGGGGGCTGGACTAAGACTCGCTTGTTCCGTTGGTACTTGTATGAGTACCTGGTAAAAGGTTTGTTAGAAAGGAGATTTCAAGTTAAAGACTGAAAAAGGATTTCTGGGTTCAATTTATGCTCACCTGGCATTGCCAGTATCTCATGCCTTCTCTAGTTCCAGCAGATACCTGATTGTAGTTGGAATTCAGAGGGACACGGAATCTGCCCTCCTTGGGTACTCAAGGTTATCATCTGAAGGGCACTGCTCATATCTGTGACAACACTTCTTTCCCCCAGTTGGTGCGGAGGCTGAGTTCCATGCTGATGTATTCTAGCCTCTGGGTTTGGTACGGAACGAAGCCATTTCTCTATAATTCCGGGAGATGGATTTTAAATGCTAAGCGCATACTTCCGTGTTTAATGATTTCTGACCTCCCCTTGATCTGCAGTCCAATGGTACTCATATTATGTATAAAAACACAATCTGGATCGAAAGTGCCAACAACACCGGCAACATCATCACGAGGGACCGCACGATCAATGTGGAATTTTCATGTGCTTACGAGCTAGATATCAAGATCTCCTTAGACTCTGTCGTGAAGCCTATGCTAAGGTAAAGAATTTCATGGGCTGCACTCCTGCTTTCTCTCTTGACAGCTAAGGTTAGCAGCCTCAGAACAGCTAGCATTTGTCTTTGAAGCAGCGGGGAAAATATAATTCATGTTTCTGGAAACAAAATGCTCTAGACTAATGACCGGAAGGAAGGCTTGGTTTCTGAATTATGTGGTACAGTAACTACCTGTGACCAACGAGTGTTTGAAATTTGGCTCAGGGGACTGATAAATTGAATTTTTTAAATTTTATTTAATTTCATTTAAATGTAAATTGCCCTATGTAGGGACCAAATTAGATAAGGCAGCCTTAGACTTGAGGACTGCATGCTATATCTTCCCTCTACACTGTAGCTTGAAAAATGGCAGTTAATTGAATAAGTAACATTGGAATTTTTTTCAATTTTATTTTATTTTGGTTCCTTGCCTTATATATGACTCTTCCTTTGTTAGTGTCATCAACCTGACAGTTCCAACACAGGAGGGCAGTTTCACCACCAAGATGGCACTCTATAAAAATGCTTCCTACAAACACCCTTACCGCCAGGGGGAAGTCGTGCTGACGACTCGGGATGTTCTCTATGTGGGGGTCTTCGTGGTTGGAGCCGACTCCACACACTTGATTCTCACACTCAACAAATGCTACGCCACCCCCTCCCGAGACAGCAATGACAAACTTCGGTACTTCATCATCGAAGGAGGGTGAGTGGCCATGGCGGCCTTGCCATTGACAGTAGACTCTGAACCTTTAGTGTAACATTGTCTTTTCTGGGAATGGGCTCTTGTTCTTTTGGTCTCTTGCCTTCTTGCTCCCACTCTGTCCCCTTGCCCCTTCCCCATTCTCTTCCCCCCTCTCCATGGCCAGCCTCTACTCCTCTACTCTCTCTCTTTGCCTTTCTCTGCCTCTACTACCCTCTGACTTCACTCCCCATGCCCTGAATAAACTCTATTCTATACTAAAAAAAAAAAAAAAAAAAAAAAAAAGTGGGGATGGGTATTAACGTTTGTTGACACCCACAGAATCAGCCTTTTGTGTCAACAGATTTAGCTCATTCTGATACCCTGGGAGGTAGACTGTACACGATCCAGCAACTTGTCTAAAGTCACGAAAGTTAGTGGCAGATCCCCTGTCATAGGGCATTTACCATAGGATGCTTTAAAGAAGGGATTCTGTCCTGCCTGCTTCAACTGTCAGTTGGATGGAGAGGAATCTGGTATTCTGAAAATGAAAGCTTTAGTGGACATAGCTGAAGGCCAAGACTGGGCCAGATGTGGGAAGAAGAAAATGAATAAGGGGACTAGGGATAGAGCCCAGTGGTAAGCTCTCTCCCAGCATGTGCTAAGACCCTGGGATCAGCTCCCAGAACCAACAACAAACAACAGCAATGATGTTGAAAACAACAACAACAAAAAGAAATTAGAATAGTACGGTTCCTCTTCTCTGAGAGGGGACACATTCCAAGACTCCCAGTGACTACCTGCAGCCATAGATAGTTCTGAACAACCTACATGTTCTCCTGTGTATGCATAATGTTTACGTAATAAAGTTTAGCTTGTAAACTAGGCACAATAAGGAATTAATAACCATAACTAATAATTAAATGAAGCTATCGAAAAAATATAGAGTCATAAAAGCCCGGGTGAGCGTAGTCTCCTTCAAAACATCTCACTATAGCGTATCTTGTGGAGAGGATTTGAGGGACCCAGTACTGACGAGGTGGGAGGAGCTAGGCGGATGACGTCAGCCCTGGGACTCAGCCTCAGGCTACTGTGTCCAGATTGCTAGCACACTCACTGCGATTCCACAACAGTCAACAAGAGGAGTACCTGAGACAGCAACTATGTAACTAGTGGGTAAGTAGCATATACAGCGCAGACGCAGACACGCAGACACGTTAGACAAAGGAATGGTTTACCTCCTGGCTGGCTGGAGCAGGGCTTCACGAGATCACAGGAACAGCATACAATTTCAAACCTGATGAATTATTTCTTTTTTTTCCATCTGATACTGGGATTGAATGTAAGTAACCAAAACGGTAGAAAGTGGGGTTGTGTATCGTAAGAGTTTCTTATGCTCGTTCATCTTTTTCACACTCATTATCATATGCCTACCCCCTCATCTAGTTCCTGAAAGATGGTTGCACACTGAAATTTATTCAAGTAATGAGTGAGAAGACTTCAACAACAAGAATGAGTAAAAAACATTGCAGGCGATTTACCCATACGCTAACACATTTTCTAATAATTTGTTTTACCATCATGGCATACATATGCAAAGAAATGTACTTGCCTTAAATGTAGAACACAGCGACATTTTAGCACACCAGCAGAAGGGCACACATCACCGTCATCTGACTCTCCGATGGTTTTGTCACCCAGTTCAAGGATTCTTGATATGGATGGCTACATTAGTCAGAGTTGTTTTTTTTTTCTATCGTCACTGGTAGAAGCCAATGTTATTCAACTTATATGAAAATTTAAAAGGGATGTAGCGGTCCTGAACCCAATCACAAATGTGGGTGAATTTCAGGGACGATTGGATTCAAGGATATGCCAGGCTTTCTTATTCTGTCTTGCTTTTATTCATCTGTCCCTCTAGGTCACTGAAGTGGCTAGCCAGCTGCTGTCAATGCTAGCCTCACATTCGGGCCTGATTATCACTAAGAACAGAGCACATCTTATCTGAGTTCAAACCCCCAGGAAGGGCAGATGATTTGCCCATCTTGGATCAATCACCCTTGTTGGGAGGAGTCACCATTGAACTCTGGTCGCATCTTCCTTTGGGATGGACCAGTGATGCCTCAGAAGCAGCTGTGAGCTTTGTGGGTGCAGGAAAGGGAATATGTGCTCTGAGAGAAGAGGGGTGTGGCTGTGAGAAAGTTATAAATAGCCACTGCTTTGTTGATGACACAACCTCAGAGAAGCTAGGCGGAGATCACCTAAGGCCACCAAACAGCCAGAGACAGAGAAGTGACCTAAATGCCCTGGTGACATCTGGCACACCTTCCAGGTGTATTTTGGAGTTTCCCAGCAATGATCTCACTAAAGCCTTCATCTTTCTGAATAGATGGTCAGCCCTCCAAGAGACAGAGGGAGGAGACACTTGGAAACTACTAGGCTTGCCTCAGTCCTTGAAGATGGTATTAACAGAGCCATTTTCTCTCCTCTCCTTCCAACATTCTTGTATCAAAACAAAAGAGTTAAGACGTGAGCTGCTCTCCAGCTACCAACCCAAATGACAACGTTCAGGTCTCCTTTGAAGGACGAGGTGGTATTTAGCATTTTAAAAATAGTATTTAATGGGCTTGACCCAGTGAGGGAGAGCAAGCCAGCAAGCGTGTTCATAAATCTCATCTTACCCCTGGGTCTGTCTAAATAAAGGCCTTCAAATTAAACCGTTGTTATGTGGGAAATTACTTCATCCTCAGAGAGAACTAGCATCCATCCGCTCTCCTAACCTTTACTAGAGGTGTGTGTTTCTTGTCCCCCTCCCACCATGAGCCCTTGGGAAAACATGCTCAGTGGAATCAATGCGCAATGGGGGAGGGTAATTGTTCCTCCCTGGCTATGTGGAGGGCAGAGGCAATACCAGCTTCTGCCACCAACCCAGTAATCTGGGGACCCAGGCAACGTCTCCCTTCTGTCCCAGTGCCCAGACAGGAAAAAGGACAAATGTCAATCAATACGCCTGGCTTCTTTGCTCACTTTAAGAGAGGCATCCGGACAGGTATCTCTGCTCTCTTCAGCTCTGTTGCTGGATTGTCTGATACCTAAACTTTATGTCATCCACATGAGAGAGAGGTGGGGGCCTGGCTAAAGAGGGAAGGTCCCTATGAAGATTGGGAGACTGAAAATCTTTGAACCAATTTAGACCCTCCAAATGAATAAGAATGACAAGGGAAGCTGGCACGCTTAGGTTTCCTCTCAAAGCATTTAAGAGACTATTGCTTTAAGAAGCAAGTTGCATTTTGTCTAATTACGAAAACTAATAGGTGTGGGAACGCTGAAGGATAACTTCAATTTTTAATTTTCCTTATTGCTGAGCTATTTAATCCTATGGGCTTGGGGGAAAGAAACAGAAAAAGAGGCACCTTTTAAAATTATCACTTAGAAAATCTTTTGGTTTCCGTGGACTGACTGACTTCCTTCCTTCCTTTGTTCCTTCTTTCCTTCCTTCCTTCCTTTGTTCCTTCCTTCCTTCCTTTCTTCCTTCCTTCCTTCCTTCCTTTGTTCCTTCCTTCCTTCCTTCCTTTCTTCCTTCCTTCTTTCCTTCCTTCCCTCATTCATCTATCCAGAAATGACTTTCAAATATGCCGTGTGGTGGGCTGGAGCCACCGTGGTGATTGCCACTTGATTCCTAGACTGAAGAAACTCGGCAGGGTGCAAGTTGTCAAATCTACGAAATGTTACTCGTGCCTGGTTTGGGCGTGAACGTGAGAGATATTTATACGGAGGTGGATGCTATTGATTGGAGTCCAAAGAAAGCAGAACAGAAAGGTCTTCCGGGGGGGGAAAGCATGATGAGAAAACATGAGCAAAGGAGACGACATTGGAGACGTTTTAAGTGGTTGTCAAAGCCAAACAACCAACCTGGGGGATTTGCTGCTGGTGGGAACCGAGTATTGGCTAGACAACAAGAAGGCAAGAGAGGTGGGAAAGAGGTGGTCCCCCTCCACCAAAACAATCCCTGAGACATATCCATCCTGCTCCGCCTTTTCTCCAGCTCCTTCCTACTTTAGTGTGGGAAGAGTCCCCAAGGGGTTTGAATCAGGGCCCCTGCCAACTCCGATAATTAACTGAGGAAAACTGAGGGTGTAGGACACGTGTCTGTTAAATCGTCCTCTGTAGAACACAGCACAGTGAGGGGGCGGGCTGAGATGCTGAAGCGTGGGGGAAATTGAGAGTGGTCCCCACAGACATCTCATTGGCAGTAGCAGTTTGGATAACAATTCAAGGTGGCAGTTGATGTCTCTTAAACAAACAGCGAAAACTGGAGAAAGTGATAGTAAACAGCGCACCGAAGTCATCCAGAGGTCACTTCCAAATTCAAAATCGCTTTTAGCCTTTACAGCCGTTCTATGTGAAATGTAGAAAGTTGATACGAAGGCGAGGGTTAACCTCTAAGAGAATAAAAACAGGGCTAGGATTCCATCGATTTTTCTTTCCTCGAATAGGTGTCAGAACATCAAAGACAACACCATTGGCATCGAGGAGAACGGAGTGTCCCTAACCTGTCGTTTCCATGTCACCGTCTTCAAATTCATCGGAGACTACGATGAAGTTCATCTTCACTGCGCCGTGTCCCTCTGTGACTCAGAGAAATACTCCTGCAAGATTGTAAGTGTGAAAAAGCCGAGTGCTCAGCCTCGCTCTTGCCTTGTGGACACCAGGCATCCACAACGGAGTCCTCCAAACTCACTTGGGGGTGGGTGGTTGTATTTGGAGGAGAGAGTATAGTAGAATGGTACCCAGGTAGTCAGTCTCTTGACATGCCACCAGGCCACTGACTTCACACTAGACAATGCGTAGTGGAGCTACTGACATCTTGAATGGAGTAATTGGGTAGGAGAGCTGAGGTGTGCAGCAGGATGGGCCTGTAAATGCCAGTCGTGTTTATTCTACTGTTGGAACACCTTGAAAATGTCTCCAAGAATGTCTCTACCCTGAACAGATTAAGATTGGCTTGGGTAAGGAGCATCAGGGTAGTTTCGAGGGGTATATTGAGTCATGTGTACTAAATTAAATACCCTGTGCAATGTTGGCTCTCAAACTCCAAGGACTGTGTATCCACATACTCACACGTCATCAGCTTTGCACTAGGGTCTGATGGTCTGGAACTGGGTGACACTGCAAACGGGTGGAGCTGTCATCTCCTCTATGCCAGACTGACACCCTCATCATGGGTGGCTATGCCCTCAGGATTTTATCACTCTAGACTCTCATTCCCACTCTTTCACAGTCTATCTTTGTGCTTGCATCATGTTTACAGGAGCGAGATGTGAATTATGACCAGGGCTCCTTGCAGATGGTGCCGCATACATTCGTATCAGAGGAGATCCAACGATTTTCATTCCTGAGCAGAAGAGCCAGCCTCTTTGAATCGCATTCTAGTGTGGAGAGTAGATTTAATTCTGCTTGACATAAAGCCTAGAGTCCCAATGGGCCCGCTGATCAAGAATGCATTGGTTCTAATTAATCCGAGCGGCAATAGCGCTGGAGGCCGAAGCCGCTGTCTCTCTTGGAGGTGGAAACATGGTGGAGAATAAGTTATCAGCTTAATTGTGTGAAATCTCCCTCTGGTGTTCTGTCTTTCAGAATTGCCCACAGAATTCCAGGATCGCCACAGATTATTCAAAAGAGCACAAAGAGCAGATCATTTCAGTGGGACCCATTAGGAGAAAAAGTATGTATGTTCCTTAAAACACACTATAGATTACCAAGACAGTGGGAGTTCGGGGCTCAAGCGCGTCTCCCTTGTGACGTGGATCCATCATGAGGCAGAGACAGGGGAGACACGGGTATGAACTGACTGCCTGTGTCTTCCGGGGAAAACCTTTTCATTGGCTTTCAATAACTCTTTCTTCTCCCGTCTTTGAAGCCCCTCCTCCGCCTTGATCACGGGCGCAGCCTTGCTATCTCCATCCTTAAGTCTCCCGAATCCCCGTTTTCAGGGCTGGACTGGTGTGAAGACAATGGCGGCTGTGAGCAGATCTGCACCAGCCGAGTCGATGGGCCTCTGTGCAGCTGTGTGACCGGATCCCTGCAAGAAGATGGAAGGAGCTGCAGAGGTAGGCTTCTCCTGAAAGGTCTAGGCAGCTAAGTGACCAAGGAAGCTCCTTACCTACCTACAAGGAGAAGCTCACTGGAGCCCAGTTAGCTTCTTGCCTGTGGAAATCCCAGAGAATCCCAGAAAGAGAGGGAAACACCAAAGTAGTTCCAGTAACCACCAAAAAACAAAACCTTCCGCTGGGGAGTGGTGGCGCACGCCTTTAATCCCAGCACTTGGGAGGCAGAGGCAGGCGGATTTCTGAGTTCGAACCCAGCCTGGTCTACAGAGTGAGTTCAGGACAGCCAGGGCTACACAGAGAAACCCTGTCTCAAAAAACAAACAAACAAACAAAACAAAGAACCTTCTTGGGTCCCTGGTCTTTCATCTAAAAGAAGTGGGCAATTAAGACAAAAATTGATTTAGTAATTTAAAGGCTGTGATGGCCATAAATCCAACTCCCAAGTCCTCTTGTGCTAGGTTGGTAGTCTTAGCTGGACGTGGTGGGACATACCTGTAATCTCAGCCACTGGGAGGTTGAGGCAGGAGAATCCATGAGCTCCGGAAAACAGAACCAAGCAGACAGGAAGCCAATCACTTCGGCACCTGATTTCCCAGATCTCTTTCTGAGGTGCATAGGGCTCTCTTAAAGGTTGGATTGATTTGGTTTTTTTTTTGTTTGTTTTGTTTTGCTTATCTGGGCCATTTGAATTTTTCCCTTTCCCTAAGAAATTCCCTTGTATGTGAGTACTGCCTGCTAGGTCTGAACCATGTTGAACTGACATGACCTCGCTCTTCTCCGTTCTGTCCACAGCCTCCAACTCGTCAGTGGAACTCCAAGTCTGGACACTTCTTCTCATCATGACCCAGATTTCACTGTGGCATTTTGTGTATAAATCAGGTGCAACCTCATAATGAACTCAGGGTACTTCCTTCAGTCCCTGTAGGTATAAAAGTGTGTGTCCCCAAGTCAAAACATCCTCTCAGACTCATACCACCTTCCTCCAGCAGTCAGATCTGGAGGACACCAACGTGCCTGGGTCCTCTTCCACAGTAAGCAGTAGTGGCTTCCCAAAGCCAACGGGAGGAAAGAATGCTTGTACCCTAAATTCCAAACAGTTGGCACTGGGAACCTTGGTTCAGGCCAAAAGCCAGTCAGGGAAAGCTCTGGTTACAGCAGTCTGATGGGAAATCTGGTCAGAAAAGTCAGTGTGTCCCGTGCTGTTTCTGGATCGCCATGGTTACAGACAAGGCTATGGCTGTGACTTTGAATTAGAGCTGCGACAACTCCCTCTGCGGAGCCTCTCCAATCCTGCTCTCAGCTCGTGCTTAGCTCCTCCCCCTCCTGCTGTGGCCTCCACCTTATCATGCCAGCTTCAGTCACTGGAGTTAACGTTTGCAGACCTGGAGAACATCACCCAGCCCATCCCGACCCTCAAAACCCAGTCCTTCACTTTTTACAAATCAACCAAATACTTTTTAATGTGTTTTATCCTTAAATAAACTTTGTGGTCAAGTATTCTCGTTATTTGGTGGCTGGATTCACTTCTGTTGATGTTGAATTATATACATACACTAGCCGCATGGTAGGATTAAAAGCAGAAAGGAAAGACCTGCGACCACTAGGGTAGGTGGCCGTGGCCAGTCGGCACTTCCATGTATGTGTGGCGTCCTTGCTGGTACGTGCTCACAGGGCCTCCTCAGAGCATAAAGGAGAGGTACTCTGTGGAGGAGAAACAGGCAACATCCTCTTTTGTAAGTGTCAAATAAAACATATACTGTAACTAACTATAAGATATGTGGCCTGCTACATCTTTCCTTGGAATTCCTTCCTTTCTAAGGTTAGAAACACAGTAGACCATATTTTAAGTTTGTTTTGAAGTTATCTTGGATTCAAACAGGTGGCACTTTAAGTTTTTTTTTTTTCTTCCTTGTCTGGGAACTTGTCTGCCCCGAGCAGTAGCTGCTAGTTTGTTTACCTGTCAAAGGCACCTGCATCTCTCTGCCACTGAGCTGTGGATATGAAATGTAGACAGAGGCTACCCCTGAACTGCCCCTGTTGGGAGAACCAGAAAGTTCTAGTGGGTTTGAGCATGTGCATGTGCCCAGGTGCTAGGAGAAGGCTGGGGAGAGATGGAGGCAGTAAGGTGCTTCAGACTGAGCATCTTAGCGTCACTGGGGACGATACTGAATGTGATGAAGGATTCAAAACTATCAGTATGAGCCAATTCTCAATACTCATCCTTGTTGGGATGGAAACTGATGGTGGCTGTGTGTTCTCTGTTTCCTCTCTTGAGACCAGAAGACTCAGACAAGCTGTTTCGTCTCTTCCGTTCACCCCAGAGAAGCCTGGGTCTCTCCAATCAGATGGGTCAAGCACAGTGATGCCTCATTGAGTTTCTTAGATAAAGTTTGCACAAAAACATCCAAGAAGGATAATAAATACTACTTAGTAATCTATCTCATATCGATGTCATCAGAAGTTACCGAGTTAGAGACTGTGTTTTGATTTGTTTTGGTTTTGTTTCCGATTTTAAAGTAGGTGTTTGGGTTGGGGACCGGAGTTCAGTGCCCATGTGAAAGCTGGAAAGGTGTGTTGGCCCACTGCAATCTCAACGTTGGGAGGCAGAGGCCTGATCCCTGGGGCAAGATGACTAACTAGCAAATGTATCTATCTGACCAGTGAGCTCTGGGTTCAGTTGAAAGAGGCCGACTCAGGAATAAACTGGAGAGCGATGAAAAGACATCCGACATCAACTCTGGTCCTCCAGTGCCTGCGCACCAAGACGCACACACATATGCAATCATATGCGTGTGACCATGCACCCGTACATGCGTGTCATCATACATATGGAACATGAAATAAATTAGTCCTTTGGCCATGTTTTTGCGACTGGCATTTGGCTTTCTCGCTTGTCGGACGTCCTTCACTTGTATGTCGTCACAGTAAGCCACACTTCGGTGGCACAATATGAGACCCCAAGGTCTCAAAGGCTTAAGATGCACAGACTTGTTTCTAGTTCATGTGTGTGGGCTCTGCTGTTCGCTGGCCTCCTGGAATGAAGACTGATGGTGGTGCCACTATTTTTTGATGCTGCCGGTGGAATGTGTGGCTTCAAGGGACAAGGGCAGGCAGAGTCATGCCCCTCCCACAGCTCCACCTCTGTCACTTCTCTGCCTGGAAGTTTCACGGTTGCGTATCCCATTCTATTGCCTAGCGCAAGCTCTGTGACCATTAACTAACTTTTGGAGACCCTGTAAGTTTGAAACCGGCCCTGAGCCTATAAGGGAGACTGGAAACCAGCAGCAATGGCTTTCAAGCTGTCTTCAGGGCAAGCATGTCTCTCTGAGTTGAGAAATACTCCCTCACAAATGACAGCACAGACAGGCCTTTTAGCCTTTTTCTCTAAAGATAGAAAACCAGGATCCAGCCCTGACTTTTCTCATGCTCTGCCCCAAATGTGAATCGTTTAATGCCCGCAATATCTCCTCTTTGTTTTCTTCCCTGCAAAATGAGAACATACACTTTTCTTTGAAGATTCTTTAGGTTTCTGTCTTATATTTATTTATTTGTCCATGTGTCTTCTCCTGTACATCTGGATCAGAGGACAACTTGTACCCACTGAGTCTCTTCTCCAACCTTTGGAGTTCCAGGAATAAAATTCAGTAACCAGGCTTGACGGCCTTTACCAAGCGAGCCATCCTCCTGGCCCTCAGATATTCTTATGTTAGAAAATGATACTGGATAAACGTAGCCACTTGAGAGTTTAAGATAACTCAGAGGCCAGAAGCAGTGGTATATCCTTACTATTCTAATCCCTGGGAAGTGGAGGCAGGGGAGTCAGGAGTTCAAAGCTGGGTTCTGTAACCTAAGGTGTTCAAGGCCATTCCAGGCTGTGTGAGACTCTATCAAAAACCAGCAAACAGAAAAGATAATTCTTGAACCCTTTATCTTTTCTTTATACTCAGACACGGAAGAAGGAAAGAGTCTTCTCAGCCAAGGGCAGAAAGGAGAGAACAAAGCCAGCTGGACAGCTCCTTGATGGTATTCAGTACCAAGGGAGACACTGGGGAGCAGGGAGCTGCTGTTTGTGACAGTTGAGGATTCTATAATTGGTTTCTTAACCAGCGCTAGGTGTGCGCTTTACTCAAAATCCTCATGGCAGAGCCTGAGAGCACTAATTATTTAACATAGTCTAATATTCCAACTATTTTTAGAATCGTTTGACATTTAGCGAGAGCTTGAAATCTAATAAAATTCCTTGCAACCAAAGGAATTAAGTAATTATCAAAAGATAACAGCCACCAAGGCTGGGATACAAAGCGTTGCTTCTTACTAATTCTGAATTAATTAAGAAGCTACGCCTGTTAGAACCCCTCTAACTCCCTTCTAAACCTTAGGGTATCTGCACCGCACCGTGTATATCATTGCGATTTTGTCCTGCTTAGAACACCAGGGGATTTTTCAGAGCATGGGTGTATCAACATCGGCTGCCTGGCCAGAGAAAAAGAAGGTCAAAGAGCACCCTCTAGTGTCCATTTTTAATATAGCGTGAAACTCAAATTATATCAAACCACAGCAATGAAATTACAATCCCCGCCTCCCCACACCTTAGACACAGAACATTACCAGAATATAGCTTTAGAAAACACAGGAGATGCCAAGGGCATCTTCTGAAGAACACCATAAGATTTATTTTTATGCACACAGTAAGCCCCGCTCCAAGAAAACACCAGCTTTGAGCACTCCATGCAAATTTTGTTCTTAATATCTATTTCTCTAACTCGATGACAAAAAAAAAAAAAAAATAGCCGCTGAGAAAAATTAAGTATCTCTTTTAAATGTCGTGAAATAAACAATCCAATCGAGAAGAGCTCATGAAATATTTACTGGCCTTTCCCCCGCAGCAGAATGCAAACGACTTTGCTGTGTATCCACCAAGCAAGAGCTGTGGCTCTCTGCTCTAACGGAAGGTTCTGTTGGTGATGGTTTAATTATGTTCACTGAAATACGGCTCCCTCCTAAGGAAACACTGCCATGGTGGAGGGACAGATCTCAGTGTCTATAGATAGAAATAAAAAACAGAAAAGAGCCGTCATCCTAGGAAGAACTCAGCAATCAAATTCTGTGTACCGAGGAGACAAATAGGGAGATTATAGTCACTGTATATTTGGTTGCATGTTTCTGTTTGCACATAGCCTCTAGGTTGGCTGTTGTTTTGTTAGCATAAAATATCCATTGTGAAATATTTGGAGAACTAAGATATCCTCCCATTAGATGAAATTGCAGTACATTATGCAAATGCAACGTTGTCCGTAACTAATGTGTTCCCACTGTATTTAATATTGTTTGGCTTTGAATCATGTTGCACGTTGGGGAAGACGTTACAGAAGTGTTTAAGTTGAAGTTAAAGGATAAACAGCACCAAGCGCTAAGAAGCACAAACCCTCTTGTATATACGTGTGGAATTTTTTTCAGTATATTTATTCAATAATGATCGATTCCTAATGAGAAAGGTTTGAATGGGAATAATATTTTAATAACCAGGAATCCAGAGTTCTTGGCTTTCTCCTTTAACTCTTAAATTTGTTTATGCGATAATTCAGGATACAAAAAAAAAATCCAACTATGTTGTTCTATTTTAATTGGGATAGGAACATTTTATTGAAGAAAATAACATATTTAATTGCCTCAGGGCTTGCAAATATTTGCGTTGGGTCTATTCAAATCACTAAGGTTTTATTTTATTTTTAAGACTACAGTCAGATAGAATTTTGCTTCTAGGTTATGTGTTAGCCCAAGGCAGAAAAGACATAGTTCCCAATATTATTGTCTTATTACTATATTGGCTCTTTTTCTTATTGTCATGACAGAGTACTTGACATAGTGACTTGAGGAAGAAAGGATCTATTTTGGCTCAGAGTTTTAAGGGCTACAGTCCATCATAGCGAGGATGGCGCGATGTAGCTTGGCCTATGACCTCTAGATCCTGTTCTACTGTAACTTGTACACCTCGTGGCTAACTAGCAAGTAGAACGCTATCAGTGGAACCTGGAACAGACATCCCTTACCTAACCCAACAAGGACAACCAACTGCCACTAGCTAAGCCACAGTCCCCAAAGTTCCAAAGCCTCTCCAAACAGCGCCACCAACTGGTCTTATAAACATTTATAATTCGGTATTCACCATGGTCTTCAATGAGCTTTATTTTCTATCATGTGGACCCGCGGTGGTCACAAGTGTACATCTGCTCACGTTTTCCATCTGTCTTTGCTTGCGACTGTTAAGGTATACTCACATCCACGCAGAGCGCGAAGTCCGCCACATGAAGGGAGAGTCATGATCAGAAGGCAATTTGGCAAACCGATTTGACAAGGGGAAAATGATTCAGTGTCTAACGTGGAGGCGCCTGGGTGTCGTATAAGAATGTTCACAGTGCAAAATGAGGGAAAAAGAGAGCTGTGAATAACACAGAGACAAGTTTGCCTGTTAAAAAAAAAAGTTCCAGATTCTAAACGCTTCCTTTGAACTTACAAGAGGGAAGAGGTAATCCCCTGAATATTAATTCAAGTTAAGCAGAATTTTGGCCCACGTAGATTTTAGAGTTTAAGGCCTATTTTCTACAGGCTAGCATGCTCTAGTTGTAGTTTTAACCTGTCTTTTTGTAGAAAACCACTTCCGTTCATTAACTTTGATTCAGGAAACTAAATTAATGGAGGACGAGAAGTCTTAGCATCTGTACCTTCAACACCTCCTTGGACCACAGTGAACATTTTAGTCAGTGATGACCACTAATTTAAATATAGGCTAAGCAGGCATATTGTCCCCCAAAGCAATGGCTGCCTAAGTCATAGAGAGATGGATCTCTACCATACAACTTAACATATTTTTTATTATAATAGGCTGTTCCGGATCATCATGACCATAAGAACTACACTGTAATTTCAGCATTATAATTTAAAAACACTGATGCAACAAAATTTGGCATTCTTTCTAGACCCTCCAAAAGGTACCAGGACCCATCAAAACCAAGGAAACAAATCACTCTACGGCTGAATCAGGATGAAGGTTTTCTAGCTCAACCATTAGAGGGTTTTTCCAGATTCTGTAGGGAGCATGAGCATGAAATGACAGGACTGAAAATATGGCGATTTGGAAGTTTTACAATAAAATGTGTAGCTTAAGCAGAGTCACCGGAAAGTAGCATTCAGAGGTGTTCTGGTATGGCCAACAAAAATAACAAGGGATGACTCAGTAGATGAGAGTTTGCTACTCAAGCATGAGAAGCCGGGTTCAAATCCCCAATGCCCAGTCAAAAAGCCAGGAATGGCTGCGTGGCCCTGTCACCCAGTGCTGTGAAAGTGAGGGTCAGGAAGATTGCTAAGATTTACTGGATACTAGCCTAGCTCCAGGTTCAGTAAGAGATCCCACCTTAAAGAAATAAGAATGATAGAGGTGTATACATACATACATACACATACATACACACACGCATGCACACAATCACAACAAAATTCTTCATCTTTAGGTTGTGAGTTAAAAATATGTCTTTTCTTAAAACATGAGCTTGGGTCACTGACCATTGATAATCGCCAACATTTTTCTTGTATAAATACCTGGAGAAAGGAGAGAGAGAGAGAGAGAGAGAGAGAGAGAGAGAGAGCCTTTTCCCGGGTTCCTACATTATTTATGCCAGTTCTATTCTGAGTTGCTCCTCTCGCCAGAAGAAAGCAAATCCATGTGGGCTGGGAACGTGAGCTGTGCAGCCCTTTCATTTCGTGAAGTAGGATGAGATGATTCTGTTCAATCACAGAACAAAACGCAACTGGGGTGGGGGAAGCCGAGAGATTGCTATAGGGCCAGAGGTTGAGGTGAGCCCCACAGTGGCCCCTACTTCTCATGGGACCCTTAGCTAGCCTGGTTGGTCTGGGGAGAAACCTGGAGGCAGGAGCTGATGCAGAGGCTATGGAGGGATGTTACTTACTGGCTTACTCCCCGTGGCTTGCTCAGTCTGTGTTCTAATAGAACCCAGGACCACCATCCTAGAGATGGCACCATCCACAATGGGGTGGGACCTCCCCATCAATCACTAATAAAGAAAATGCCTTACAGCTGGATCTTATGGAGGCATTTTTTTTTCAGTTGAGTTTCCCTCCTTTCAGATGACTCTAATTTGTGTGCCAAGTTGACGTAAGGTTAGTCAACACAAAGATAAATAAAATTACCTTAATGCTGAAATGTATGGGGACATTACAAGAACGAAGCCTCGAAGACTTGAATAAAAACCTGCCGCAACTGAATCTCGAGAAAGGAGATGTCTGTAGGCAAGAGTCCCCTAGGGACAAAAGTGGAATTTAACAAAATATTCCCTGTGGATGCTAACCTGATGGGGAGAGGTAGTATCTCAATACTATCCCTTGTAAATAAACACAAGATTTCATAATGAAAAAAGAAGGTAATGGGTTACTTAGAACGGCCAGCAAAAAAATATTACAGCCAATCCACTACACACGAGTTGAGTTGGTTGTCCCTCAAGGAAAAGCCATAATTTCCCCCAAGATGTTGTAAAACTATTTCTTGGACATTTCCTTTAGGCAGGTTCCATTTTGTCTCTATAGAGTTGTATGTGTGTGTGTGTGTGTGTGTGTGTGTGTGTGTGTGTTAGTGTATGTGTGTTAGTGTGTTTGTGTTAGTGTGTATGTATGTGTGTGTTAGTGTGTGTGTGTTAGTGTGTGTGTTAGTGTGTGTGTATGTGTGTGTTTGTGTGTGTTAGTGTGTGTATGAATATGTGTGTGTTAGTGTGCGTGTATGTGTGTGTTAGTGTGTGTGTATGTATGTGTGTTAGTGTGTTATGTTTGTGTGTGTTAGTGTGTGTTAGTGTTAGTGTGTGTGTTAGTGTGTGTAAGTGTGTTATGTTTGTGTGTGTTAGTGTGTGTTAGTGTTAGTGTGTGTGTGTGTTAGTGTGTATGTGTATGTATGTGTGTTAGTGTGTGTGTGTGTGTGTGTGTGTGTGTAAGTTTGAGGCCTCAGGGTGAATTGCAAGGAAAACTCACCATTCTTCCCAAACCTTATAATTTTTAGTATTTGGCTTTAAGCCTTTCCTTTCCAAACCACATAAATACTGAGGAAAATGTCTCCTTCTTCCCCCACAGTCTATAGCACCAGGAACTGACTCTTGAACCCACCGGTCTCCAGTCACGGGTCTTTCAGACCACTTGTAAGTGTATGCCAGTATGGATAAAATGTTTTAGGTTGGTGTGCTTAAGGGTTAGAAAGGTAGCCATGAGAGGCAGTCTGGATTTATTTGAGGGATCAGTAGGTAGCCTCTGGAAGACTGCAAGTGAAGAAACCATTTTTTAATGCTAGAGCCCATGAGACGGCTTCGTGGATAAAAGTGGTGCTTTCCCATAAAATCCTGGCGACCTAAATTTAATCACTGGAACTCACATCAGATTGAGAAGTCTGAGTACTTAAAGTTGTCCTCCGACCTCCACAGTAAGCTCTGGGAAGTGCACGTATGCACACTCCCCAACACTGGGCTTGATGGCTGTCATATTATTATTTTCTTTTCTGATATTGCCTAAACAATTTAACACCACAACTGTTTGCCTATCATATGCGTTGCATACTTGGTAAGTAACCCAGAGGTAAGTGAGGATATTCAGGGTAACACGGACAGGTTACATGCAGATACTACATGAGAGGGACTCAGCCATCCACAGACAATGGTATCAGCCTGGGATGTAGGTGTGTAGAGAAGCGGATGACTCTGAGCTCCATTTTGGAGGTGGAGGCTATAGGACCGAGGCATATTTAGGATTTAAAGGAAGGACAAAGAGGTAACAAGAATGTTTCTGACCTGTACAGATGGATGTGTGCTGACATCGTCTACCGAGCTGGAAGAAATCTGATGTAGTCTGAGAAAGAAAACCAAGAGTGGAGTTTGTACGTGTTGAGTGTGAGATGTCTGTAAGAGATCCAAGAAGAGGTGTCAAGTAGGCAGCAGGATGTCTGACAGGGGCTCATCAGACCAGCCATATATAGCAGCCGTGTACATTTAGATGGTATTTTAAACCCTGGGCAGAACTGAGAGGGACATAGACTAGAGATATGTTCTACCCAGGATATGTAGAACAAAGGGTAGAAACTAGGGTCCTGAAATAAGGCTCGGTGAGTAAAAGGAGCTTGTCGTGCAATCCTGATGACCTGGGTTGGCTCCCTGGAGCTCACATAAAGACGGAAGCAAAGAACCGACTTTATAGGTTTTCTCCTGACCTCCGCACATGCATTCTGGCACATGTATGTCCATATCCATCATACACGTGCACACACAGAGAGTTTAAAAATCAGAGATTAGCAGCAGAGGGAGAAATTAACCTAAAAGACCAAAGAACGGTCAGAAAGAGCCCAGGGGGTCTCAAAAGGCTGACATGACGGATCCCAAGGTTGGTGAGTATTTGAAGCAGAGTGAAGTGGGTAATTGTACTGAGTGCAAGCGGGTCTCAGGCACGGAATTTAACCTTTTTGAGAAGCTGTGCAGTGTACAGATGAATGATGAGCTGCCCAAAGCATCAAGTAAAAGAACAACTCTAAGTCACATAGGGGGGCCTGTGTGTGCACAGATTCCTCAGTAGATTTTAAAACCTTGTGTGATCTCAATGACATCTGGCACTGCCGTAGTGTAGCTGTGCAGGAGGTTAGCCAGCAGAGAAGTTTTTCTATACTAGCAATGGGGACGGACAGATGGCTCAGTGCTTAAGAGTGCTTCTAGGTCTTACAGAGTGCATTCTGTTCCCAGCACCCATCAGGTTAACTCAAAACCACCTGTAACTCCAGCTCCAGGGAATCTGATGCCCTCTTGTGGCCTCTGCAGGCACTGCACTCACATGATTTTACCAACAGCCAGGGACCAGCATGTGTATAGCTCAAAATAAAATAAACCATTACAAATGACAACCAAACTAGCTTTCCTTTTGACAGTATAAATTATTTAAAAAGTACGAAGAAAGATATCTTCTTATGCTAAGCCACTACTCTACTAATGTCACCAAAAGGGCGCCATTAGTCACTACGGGATCTGCTTGGCTTGCTCTCTGTTTCCTGACACTGTTTGGTTTCTGTGTGAAATGTAGGAGGGTTTTGTTGTTGTTTTTCAATTAATTTTAACTGCAGCCCAAGGAGGGATCAAATCAGCACAGTTATTAGCATCTTAAAAACACTGATTCACTTACTGGAAAAGCTTTCTTCTAGCCGTCTCTTGTGGGAATAGTTTCCCAGAGCTTACTGGTGTTTTTGAATGCCAAAGTGCCATTTAAGAAGGAAAATCATCTAGCGTGTAGGCTTTCCTAAAAGGCAAGAGAAATTAAAAAGCTACTAAGAACAGTAATGCATTAATGAAAAGAAAATGAGCAGATTGCATTTATTAAAAATTATGTAAACACGCTCATCTCCAACCCACGGTTAATACACTTAGATCTTTTTGCTAAATGATATCAGCAGGTGGAAACGAGAGACGGAAACATTCTCAGCTACTGAAACCTAACCAGACGAGACCTGGGGCTTCTTTTGAAGATACCGATCCACCCAAAGTTGTTTTGGGAAGGCTTTGACCACGAACAATTGCTTGGGGGTATGAAAATTAAACCAGAGCATGGCAAATAATAGGACCTGAATTTCTAAACATCAGGCAAGAAGACAGGGGAAGTGGAGACAGGCAAGTCCCTTGAGCTCACGGACCAGTAAACATCATATAAACCGAGGGCTCCATGCCAGGATAGTGCCTGAGCAATGACTCCTGAGATTGACCTTTGACCTACACCCTCATGTGCACACACTTGCACACGTACCCTCATACACATGTGCAAACACACATGCATACCCACAAGCACTAAAGAAAACTCAATCTGTGAGTGCTTGAATATTAAATTAACTTTCCATGTTTTCCTGACGAATCCAAGAAACACTGACAGAGAAGTGCTCCCCTGTTGTAAGCCAAATTAAACATGGAGGGGTTTTTTTTAATCCAATTATCCAAGAACATTCACCTCAAGTGTTTTATGGAGCAATTAAGACCATTTTATAACCAAAAGCGACACACTTGTGCTAAGGTCTCAATAACGAGGCACAGGTCTGTACTCCTAGCATTTGGGAGGTAGAGACAGAAGGATCTGGAGTGTAAAGCCAACCTAGGCTACGTAGCAAGACCTTGTCTCAAAACCACACAAGCACCAAAGCAACTACAAAACCACAAAGAGCACCTTGATTTGTCAGAATTTATGACAGGAATATCAAATTGTTGTAACGTGAAGGAAGAAGACGGACACTCACGATGGATGGAGTGTATCGGGAGCTGATGCACGTGCTGTAATACCAGGCTTGAACTTACTGAGCCCAACCTGACCAGTTCACTTGTTAAGACTCCTCCCATTCCCGTTCCTACTTCCACTCTTCCTCCTTCTTCTCAAAGTCGCCCAACAGTTCTTTAAAGCAGTAACAGGAATACAGAAAATTTACATTTCAAAAATCCCAAGTAGCAGAGGGGATGAATGTTGTAAGAACGAATTTTTCAGGGGCATGGGATGCAATGCTCCATGGAGTGCCAAGGATGGACCACTAGGCAATCCCAAAGTCACTCAATTGTCTATAGGATTAAAAAGAAAATGGTAGGCTAACTCGTGTGTGTGTGTGTGTGTGTGTGTGTGTGTGTGTGTGTGTGGTGGGGGTGGATAGATGTAACCACCATTTGGTAAGGCTTAGCAATGAGTCAGTTATCCAGAGTTCCCTCTGTCAGTGATGACAGCCATTTAAACCAAGGATCAGATGGCTGGGGCAGAGCCAGACTGTCAAGTCCCTGTATCACTAAGAATAGGAATAGCATAATTATCTCTTACATGGGGAACAGAAAGCGCTACCTCCTAAATACTCTCTGAGAAGGTGTCTTAACAGTAAGAAGCCACTGCTGACCCAGCACTCATGAATATCAGCTCCAGGATCTGCTCTCTCCAGCACTGTATCTGCAAGTACATCTTTCCCAACTGCTGGCACAAACTCAAAGGCTGGTTCTTCCTTATGGAGCCCTTCTATACGGGTCGATGACATCATGTCCAAATTAATTTCAGAAAAGGGAGGTCTGTATAGTCTAGACTGTAGACATAGCTCTCGAGAGCTCTCTTAATTGGGGTCTGGGTTTAGTATAAAATTGTGGCAGGTGAGTTACTTGTGGTAGGACCTGTGTGGAGTGTGATTCAAAAGATTGATGCTTTTAGGATGATGGGAATCCTGGATGTCGTGTGAAAAGGTAGCACGCTGAATGCAAGCTCTTGTGGGTCTTAATCACCTTCTGTTTGAGAGTTGCTGCTTTACCCTGTCCTGACCAATGGGCTATAGATGTTCAGAAAGCTTGGTGGGAAAGTTTCTGAGTAGTGGAGTAGTGTAATGTTCATGCATAATCCCAATTCTCAAGAGGCTAGGCAGGAGGATTGCGATTTCAAGGGATACATAGTGAGATCCTGTCTTAAGGGGAAAAAAAATGTCTTTATTCTTTTATTACAAAATAAAAACCTACCGGCTCCTAGAGGCATCGCAGGTGTGACTGCTGTGTCACACGTAGGCCAGTAGGTGGCAGAGATGAGAGAGGCTCTGTCTATGCTCAGTGTTCTGACCTGTGAACACCTGAATAGTAGCCTAACAATCCCTGAAACCAAGCAAGCCTGAGATGACCTCAAGTCCAGTGCCAGAGGACCCAGACAGAGAGCTAGCCTGAGACAACCACCACTCCAGTGCCAGACAGACCTGGATAGGCTCCCAGGAAGGGGAGCAAGCCAGAGACTAGAAGAACCCTGTCTGGGACCACCGGCCCTGGGTGGGAGTGAGCCCAGGACAGATCACCATGGGGCTGGGATAGGGGGTTAGTCTGAGATGACCACCAGTCTGGCCAGGTCTGAGGGACAGGCAGACCATGCCTTAGATGACCCTTGACCTGCACCATAATGCACAAGTGGGGCATAGCACTCCTGAGACCATTCCTGAGAGGACCCCAGACCTTCAGAGACCCTGGACACCATTAAGAGGAACAAATAAGTGTGGAGAAACAGAAGGGAAAGAAACAGAAGGAAGCGGGCACAATGAAGAGAGGCAAACCTGGAGAATTGAGGGTAGTGAGGAACAGTCTGACGTGAGAAGCTGGTGATGCCACTGGGGCCATGGTGGGATCCTGGCCTGTGCTGCTACCCAGGGCCGTGTCTGGGTCTGTGGCCCTGCAGGAGCAGGGATCTGTCACCACCAAAGGCCAGGTGGATGTCCCTTGTCTGGGCTGCCACTGGGGACATGTCGATGTCTGAGGACTGTTCAGAACTAGCCCCACCCCTCATCTGGGCATTGTGGGAGAGCTGGTCCTGGAGGTATGTGATCTGGAAAGCTGGCCCTGCCACTTGTCTGCCTTACGGGGACATGGGTGAGAAAGATGCGTCCCTTCCACCCCTTGCAGCCTATAGCAGGCAGGAGAGTTGGCCCCGAGACCATCAGAGTGGGAAAAGATGGTCTTGTCTCTCACCAGCTGCAGCCCGTGGGAGAGCAGGCCCTGCACCTCACCGGGGCAGCACAGTAGCGCTGACGCTGGATGTGGGGGTTGCAGGTGAGTCAGTTCCAAGGGCGCAAGTTGGGAGATCCAGCCCTGCCTCTTGTCTGCTGTGTGGTGGCATTGGTGAGGGAGAGATTCCCTCCCTTCTCTTTGCCCTCTCCACAGGTGGTGGGTGGGAGAGTTAGCCCAGTGAAGTCATGAGAGCAGGAGAGCTGGCCTTGCCCCTCACCTACTGCAGCAGGTCGCAGGTGAGCCTCCCCAAGGGTGGACGAGTGGGAGAGCCAGTGGGCTGACCAGTGTAGGAATCTTTCAAGCTCAGATCCGGGCCTTTGAATTGGCTCATGCCAACATCTACCCCATTAACAAACTGCTGGAGTGCATGAAGGGGCCAGTCCTACAAATCCAAAGCTACAGGATCTCCACGACACAGCTCAACAACAGGGCATTCGAGACAAGTCCCAGTGAGGTTCTTGTGTTGATAGAATAGCAGAAGCTAGAGGCCTCGTACCAGACCAACAAGTCATATTTTCAAGTAAAGAAGTGTGAACAGAAGGGTATACTGTGGGACACACAGTGACACACTACAGTTTCCACAACGAGAATTTTGTTTTCCTCTGATGACGGACAGGTTGCAAGAATGGAGGGTGGGTATTGGGGGGGACTGGGGTACATGATATGAAATTCACAATGATTCAATAAAAAGAAAAAGAAAAATCTTACTAGGCATGGTAGCACATGCTTGTTATCAAAGCACTTGGAAGGTTGAGGCAGGGGGATTGCCCTGAGTTCAAGGCCAGTCTGTGCTAAAGAGAGAGACTTAAATAAAACTTTTTACTGTGTGTGAATTTTACAACATACACCCCAATCCTACTCACTTTGTGGTTCTCCCCCATACCTGCCCTTTGTCCTTGCAACTTCCCCCAAAAGAAAACAAAAATTAAAATAAACTAGATATAAGCCATCTCTCCACGGAAGTTGCAGTGCATGGAAGTTGCCCAACAGCTTTACTTGCAAACGTTCACTGCAGTGAGTCACTGGTTCACATTCCAGCAGATCATAAGTGGGGAAGATGTTGGGGTGGGCCAACTGAACGCCCTGGATCTGGGCCTGAGTAGTAGCTGGGTTGGCCAGCCCAGAGTATGCCATCTAGGCCAGCTCTCCTGCCCCAGTGTGGGGAGGAGCCAGCTCACCCTACTGCTATAGCTGACAAGGGGCGGGGCCAGTTCTCCTGCCCTCACACCCTCAGGACCAGTTCTCTAGCTTCCTGTTATCAGAGACAGCTCTATATTGCCCAGGCACTGGATTGCTGGCAGTCTGCCAGGGGTGTGTGCAAAGAGCGGTGTGTGTGTGTGCCCAGCTTTCTTCCTCTCATGCCCTCAGTTCTCTCTCCCACATGTGCCCTCCCCTCGATCACAAGAGAGAGATGTTTGTGTCAACTTATCCCATCAAAGTAAATATCAGCGTAAGTTTACAGATATGTTCTGCAGCATACAAAAGTTATTAAAGGTTACATTTCAAATAATTATTGTATTATAACAGCATAGAAGGGAAAGTGGTTTATACACTGTTTTTGAAAACTTTGAAATATCCAGGAATTCTACAAGCATTCCATAAATACTATAAAAATTGTTTTCTGATGTTAATGCTATTTTAGCTTAGGAATGTGGTTTCTAATTTAATAAGCTGTTTTGTCATGTTTACAAGTAATCAAGGAAAATGTCCAATTATTTACAGAATTATAACTAATTTTTAGTTTTGCTGTGAAACATTTCACATTTAAAAAAGAACACATACACAATCTAAAGAATTAAAATAGATAGGATATTCATGGTCCTATCAGAGTTTGGATATCACATGTCTCTCCAAAGGGTTACTGTGCTGAAAACTTAGTCCCAGCTGGTAGATTGAAGGCTGGTTCAGCCAATCACTGACGGGGGCTCTGACAACCAATAGACAAGCTACCTGATGACATGGCGGAGCAGAAAGGCAGAGTGGTTTAATGGAGTCATGCTCTGGTAGGATAAACCTTGTACCACACCCTTGCCTCTGTGTGAGTGTGTGCTTCTTGACTACCCTCACACAAGCAACATTACTCCCGCTTGCCTTTCTCACCACAATCCGAAACTTTTAAAACCTTGAGCCAAAAGGGAAAAAACCCAAATCTTTCCCTCTCTTAAATTGTTTCTCTTGGGTACCATCACAGTGGTGACTCACATGTACCCACTACGGAGCTATGAGACAGGGCAGCTCCCAGCTCCTTGAAAGCCTAGTCGGGATCAGGTTTAAGCACTCAGAGTTCCTCATGGACACTTTGTCTCGTTGGCCATTCACTTGGCTTTCTTTGTGACTTGAATAGCTCTGTGCGTTCCTGAGCAATACATTGTTTTCCTTGCTAACACTGTGTGAAAGAGAGCACACTACATGCATGTGCAGGCAGACTTGAACTTTTCACTCATCTTTATCACTCTGAGAAGTATCCAGGGCGATGTGTGTAGCTCTGGTTCCTCCGTTTTCATCATGACTCAGAAGCTCGTTGCAGAAGTAAGTCTCAGTTTGCTACTAGTTTGCTACTTTGTTGCATATGAGGACTTCCGGCCCCCCCCCCCATGCTACCATGGACCTTTTTCTTCATATCTTCTGGTGTGCAAACTTTAATATTTCTGTGTCACAAGGAGCCACTGACTGTTTCTTCATAGCTCAATGAACGGGATGCTGCTCCTGGGTTGCCTTGCCTGCGTCTAGTTTTACAAAGTCATTTCCCCCCAAGTCTGTTGAGCCTGAAATGACATTTCAAAGTTTTAATATAAAGGGGACTGAAGAGAAATAATTCAGCAGTTAAGAGCATGTATTTTTCTTACAGAGGACCTGATTTCGGTGTCCAACAAGCCTATCAGGTGGTTTGCAAACTGTTTAATGCCCGCTCCAGGGGATCTGGCGCCCTCTTCTGGCCTTCACCGACACCTGCATTCAGACGGATACAATTTTAAAGAAGGAAAGGTCTAAAATTTCATTCCTGCCGAGGCGAACTATCAGTACGTGGGTTCCTGTACTGTCATCTGTTTGAGTCTGCTGTACATCTGTCTGATGAGTCATTTGTCCCTCTCTTATTGAGTCATATAACTCATTTATAGTCTGGAGTCTATTATCTATACTTACAGGTGCTGAAAATGAATTTCCCCATCTTGAGATCTATTTTCGTTCTCTTCCTATTTTTTTTTAACAGAACACAAACTCTTAATTTTAATATAGGTGATTTAATCCATCAATAATCAGTCATGTTCCATTGGATATGTTTTTTAAAAAAAAATCATTTCCTACCCAAATTTTAGAAAGTAAAGCTATTCTCCTAAACCACTAGTATTGTGCTTTGTGTGAATTGAAATAAAATTCAATTTTTCTTAGCCCTTGCTAACGAGAATCCTAAGCTTGGTTATGTGATAGCCTATCTTTCCTTCATTGATTTCCAGTGCCCCTTTCGTGTGGATTCTTTGAACTCTGTTTTATCTATTGGTCTACTTACTCATGCCTTGAAACCAGGGACTCAATTGCTATAACACACCTCAATACACTGAAGAGCACATATTGCTAGTTTATTCCCTTTGTTAAGGTGCCTTAGATAGTCTCGGGTCTCTGCTCTTGCATACAGGTTTTAAAATCAGCTCCAGTTCTCCCAAATCAAAACAAGCAACCAAGAGCTGTTAGAAATTTTCATAAGACCTGAGTTATATCCAAAGATCCATTTTCAAATGGACACTTTTATAAAGCTAAATTCTACGGCGAACGTAGCATCTGTATCCATGTGGGGTTTCAATTTCTTTCCAAATATGTTTCCTTTTGCTTGTGAGGGTTCAGAAATGTTTATTTTCAAAATCCTAGTGCTTAAAGTGTGTTGTTAATAGAAATGACATTTTTTTCTTAATATATTTTCTAGTCGTGGCTGATGTTGGAAGCACGGGTGCTTTCGAATGTCAAATGTTTCTCTCAGTTTTGATAATCTCCGCAGTTTTGTCTCCGTCCAGTCTGTCTCTGAGTTTGTCACCGTCTCTGCCTGTATCTCGGCGCCACGTGCACACAGGCAAACACGTGCACACAGGCAAGCTCTCTGCAACTTGAGTGCTACCCTAGACTCCATTCTAATTTTTGTATCTTCTGATGATTTTGCATGGTTGTGTCAGTTGGACTATCCAGAACACCGTTTGGCACGTATGACAGGAGCTTTGCTCGGGTCCATTATGACAAATGAAAACTTTCCTGTTTCTCCTTTGAGCTTTGCTTTTGAATTTTTTTGTGAGTTTTCTTGATCAATCTATGGCAGTTCTTGGACTTTTCCAAAAGCTGACATTGTGACCATCCTGAGTTTTCTCATGGAGCTTTTAAATATGTATTGACTTGATCATACGGTTCATTTCTTTTGATAGATTAATGTGGCCACTTGCTTGGTCTTTATAATATGCTTAGTTTGCTTTTTTGACATAATGAAAATTTATGAATTATACAGGAGTGTCATTGTAACTTCAAGACCTAGACTTTCTTTGCCATTAAATATTTTCTAATTGTTGCTAATGTTGAAACAAGGGTGTTTTTGTATGTTGAATGTTTCTCTCAAATTTGAGATATAATTGCTATCAATTGTTACTATTAATTTTTAAGGTTTTATTTGAAATTACTGTTATTACTATTAACTAAATTACTACTGCTCCTATGATGTTGTGATATTGCTAATAATTAGTTTATATTTCTCCATGTTTTTCCTATGCATGTATCCCTCCATGGAGTTTCAAACCAAAATTATGTTGCCCCTGTGAGTTCTAGAATATTTGCTAGTTGTGCCCACAATTGTTTTTGGAGATTAAAATTTCTTCCTATTAAAAATGCCTTTGTTTTGTTTTTCAAGTTTCCCCCTCAAAACCTATGTAGATCTAGAATTTTCTTTGGGGAATAAATTTTAATCTGTTCAATTTCATTAACAGTTGTAACATCTTCTAATTCTCTATTTCTTCTTGAGTTGATTTTGGCCTTTAATTTTTCAATTTTTAAGTTTTTTAAGATTTTAGTTGAAAAACTTAAATTTTAATTAAAACATAATTAAACTGAATTTTAACTAAAAATTAAATTTTATTTTAACATTTTATTTTCTTTTTGGATTTTTCAAGACAGAGTTTCTCTGTGTAGCACTGGCTGTCCTGGAACTCACTCTGTAGACCAGGCTGGCCGCAAATTCAGAGATCCACCTGTCTCTGCCACCCAAGCACTGGGACTAAAGATGTGTGTCACCATTGCCTAGAGACTATTTTAATTTTTTTGTTAAAATTAAAAATTAAATGTTATGTCATAAGTTATTATAGCTATTTATTATATTTTGAGGTTTAATTTTTAATTATGTGTGTGTGTGCGTGTCCATGCGTGTATGTGTGTGTGTGTGTCTGTTTTTGTGTCTGTATCTCTGTGTCTGTGTGAGGTATATGCACATAAATGCAGTACCTGTAGAGTCCAGAAGAGGGCACTAGATTCCGTGGAGATAGAATTGTAGGTTGTTGCGAGTAGCCATACATGGGTTCTGGGAACCAAACACCAGATCTTATGAAGAAAAGCAAGCACCCAGCCACAGACTTTACTTAGTTTTCAAAAAGCCAGACTCTAATGTTGCTAATCTTTTCAATCACATTTCTGCTACATTAATTTCTGCCCATTTTTGTTACCTATTTTCTTTGAGTTGTTTTTGCTTTTTTCCTATGAATTCTAAAAATAGAAGCTGAGCTAATTAAACTAATGTTTTTTTCCCTTTACATAGTAGTTAACATTACAAAGGTCTCTCTAAAAAATTTTTTTTTACTCAATCCTTAAAAAATCTGACGTGTGACATTTTCTATGATCAGTCATAAAATGTTTCCCAATTTCTACTACAAAAATTTAGTATTTGGTTTGACAAAATTCTATAAACTATATATGCAATGTATCGTCATAATAATCACCTGGTTTTCACACACGTACACTTAATTTCGTCTTCTTACGAAACTGTACTTCTTGTGATGCTATTTTTGTGTTTTGTCTGTGATCGCTTTGTCAGACTCTTTAGCCACATTCTTTTGGAAACTATCCATTTTGCTTGGTGTAAGCAGCTTGCCTAAATCACAGTATGATGAGCAATTATGACTGAAAACATTACTGTCCAGCTTGCTACATATGTGATATTTGCATTCTTTCCCTGGAATCCCAAGGACAGGCCGGCCATAGGTGGCAGCTATCTGATTTACAGATTGAATGAGGCTGTGAGTATTAGCTAACATATCCATTATAAATGAAGTTTAATGTTTCCTTAGTAACTAAAGGGTCATATGAATAAAGTTAATGTTTCCTTACTACTCCCTTAGTGGCTTTCAAGTCCACTCATCCATGGTGGTGATAGAGGACCGAATCTCCCAGCAGGGACAGGTTGGTTTCTGAGTCACAAATGATGTCATCGCTGCTTGTGGAATTTGTGAAGGAGACGGTGATTCTGCCCTGCTCTGAGTCAGCACTCTCAGGCAGGGGAACTTTAAGTTTGAGGCCAGGCTGGGCTAAACAGCAAGACCCTGCCCACTCCAAAACAGAATATGCATCACGAGCTCTGGAAACATGCTTTGATATGATACCATGTGGTAGTCAGACAGCTGCTGTAAAGCATGGAGAGAGCCCCTGCTCGCACCACTACTAAAGTTCTCTGAGAAGATAAGGGATGGCAGCCATTATCCTCCTCCTCTCCGTTACAGGTCTCAGGTTTTCCACCTTCTATTCTCTTTGTCCTCTCAATCAAAAATTAGCCGTGGGTATAAAGGAAGCCAGGGATACCGTGACAACAATGGCCATAGGGTACTAGCAAAGAAATAGCTTTTTCCAGGCGGTGGTGGCACACACCTTTAATCCCGACACTCAGGAAGTAGAGGCAGGCAGATCTCTGAGTTTAAGGCCAGTGTGGTCTACAGAAAGAGTTCCAGGACAGCCAGGACTACACAAAGAAACGCTGCCTTGAAGAGAAACCAAGCAAAACAAAGAAGGAAGGGAGGGAGGGAGGGAGGGAGGGAGGGAGGGAGGGAGACAGGGAGAAAAAGAAAAGGAAAGAAAAGATGGCTTTTCTATTTTTGGTACCTCATTCATCAGCATAGATGCCATGCAGAATCATTTAAATAGTGGGCATTAACAAGTTGGCAAATGTTTATGAGAAATGTGAAAATCCTCTCCTATGCAAAGTACCAGACAGATTCTCAGCATATTGAAGTGATGCAAGAGATGGTATGCTTTCATTTTTTCTCATTCAGTGTTGAGCATCCAACACGATGCTTGACTGGTTCATTCCAGAAAACAGCCCCTCGTGCATTTAAATCACTGCTATCCAGTGTTTCAAAGGAACCATATCAATAAGACGCTTACTAGCAAATGCCACCACCTACACACTAGACCGGTTATTTTAATTACACTTGAAAAAAGACAGAACTCTGAAGCACTTACAGAGCATTTCCTATTACTCCATCTGCTCCAGCATGGTGAACAAGAATCCCCCTTTCCACACTTGCTCGTACGGAAGGTCACACCCCTGAGAGCTGTCAGAAACTTAGCATGGTTCTTAGAAAGGGAAATATGATAAGACAGTGCTGAACTTTACACTCGGTGACAAGATCTCACCCACGCAGCATACCAAATGTTTCTCGAGCCATCTTCTAGGAGAAATGTGGTGCAAAGGGGAAGTGCACAAAGATGGAGACACAAGTCCAGGAAACCTGTTGGCATGTTGGCAACGGTAGGCAGTCACAAAGTACTGTGCTCAAAACCAACAAACAAAAAACCCAGGAGCTCTCACAAAAAGAATATATACATAAATCAGTAGTATATACATATTCCCAAATATTATGTTAAGCGCAGAGAACACACTCAGATTTCCTAATTAAAAATCAGTTACCTTAAAGAGTACCAATTCATCTTGAGGAAGAGGCTTCTGGGTTTCCATGGAGTAGACGGTTAGGGTGGGTACCCATCTCATCCTATGGTCAATGCCTGTTGGCTTGTCAGTGTATCTTCCCCACATAGATGAGTTCATGTGCTTTACTCTCCAGACTTAGCAAAGTGCTTGCTTGGCTTATAGTAGGAATTCAAACATCCATCCAATTGACATAGGGAAAACACAACAGTTTTATGAGACTGTAGATAGCGTAGATCTATCTTAAAACCTTTGTGTTGTAAGAGCCATTCTGCCTATCTCCTACAGCCAAGATTTTCATCAGAGACTAGTTAGAAGTGCATATCCTCAGCCCACAGTCTATCCATGCCAATCGTTCCAGAGGTCTTAGAGATGAGACAGATATGGTGAGATAGTAGAAAAAAATTAATATATGTATGTATATATGTATACATGTGGGTGGTGTGATTTTGAACTAGAATAGATTCCGTGTGTTACAAAATCACCTTCCCTACAAGACATGCTCAGAGATGAGGAAGGGCCTGATAGCAATGTCCTCACGCAAATTCATCTCCACAGTGCTCACAGTCACCACCATAGACAGGTAGCTAACTCTTCTACTGATTACGCATTACCCCAGTGCATGGCATCCAAACTTGGGGAGAAATTTGTCTAAATACGAATGTGCCCTTGATGTGTTCTTCATGGGACTTGCTTATCAAGCATGTCACAGAAGCAAAGCAAAGCTGAGGCTACCCAGTGCGTGGGAGGGCACCCATTGCAGCTGTGTTGATTCAAAGCGTCTGCCAGCTAGAGGACAGAGTGACTCACTCAGTCCTTCACATTCTGATGTACCGGAAGGCTGGACATCTTCAAGAGAGGCAGTGGTGTAGTAGAGGTCCTGTTGTGTTACTTGTGACATTTTATCGGAAAGGACCACAACCATTTTTACGCGAGAAAGGGATTTCCAGCGCTTCCCTGAGGAGTTGAGTTTTGAAAGGAAAACATTTCTCAGTCATCTTTAACAAAGCCACGTCGACCTGCTTAACTCGGAATAACGCTCCCAATGTTTTATTAATGGCATTTGGGGATCCCGGGTGTTTGTTTCTACTTCACGACATATATAAACAATCTTCTCTCCAGCTGACATTTACACGAAGCTCGAAGGCACGCAGCTTACAGCATCCAGATGCCAACCAGGTGCCCCCCCTCCGTTCCCCATCTCAGTGTGCAGAAAGATACTTTGCTTCGGCAAGATCCTCGTTGCTATTCTTTATCTACAGTGTAAACAACCACATACACTACATTGCCCTCAATATTTAGAACACGTCTGACAATATATATTCAGCTTTAAAAAAAAATGACAATAAACCCTAAGGACCACAGGACACCAGGGGAATGTCCTCCAAGGGTCTTCAAATGCTCTACGCCAGACGAAAAGCCAGGACACTGGCAAAAACAGCCAGATTAGCTTTCCCGGGGCTCCAGTAATTAACCAGAGGTTTGAAGCAATCCATCCGGAAGCTTTTCTCTCTCTTTCAAGCAAACCAGTTAGATCTAAGGGAAAGACCATCAAGGGCTGGCCCTGTGTCCGTAGCTCAGTGGTAGCGATCTTGCCTTGTGTACATGATGGCCTGTGTTCAATCCCCTGTACAGAAAACAAACAAAACAAAAGCAAAATTACCACAACAACAAAAATCTCTGAGGGTTGGGGAGATAGTTCAGTGGGAAAGAGTGCCTGCTATGCAGATTCAAGGACTTGAGTTCAAATCCTTAGCACCCATAAACCCAAAACAAAGTCTCTCACATCTGTAACCTTGGCACTCTGGGGGTCATGAAGACAGGAGGATCTCGGGGGGTTGCTGACTGGTCTAGTTTCAGGTTCAGTGAGGGACTCTGGGGATAGAGAATAACTAGATCTCTATTGGGATAGATCAGAAGATGACGTACGGCCCCCAAATGTTTAAAGAATTCTTTACGGCTCATCTTAGGTTTTGACTTGACAGGATCAGGAGTCAACTAAAAGGTAAGTGGCTGGGTGCCCCTGTGAGGGATTTTCTTAGCCAGATTACTTCAGGTGGGGAGATCCACCTGTAGTATGGGCAGCACCAGACAGAAGGAGCTGGAAGAAAGAAACTTACTTTGGCCTGCTTGCCTTCACCCTCACTGGCAAGTTCATCTAGGTATCTATCTATGGCTGCTGTTGCTGTATTCCTTCACTGACGTCAGAACCCAGTTTCCAAAGGTGGGCTGAATACCAATGCCTCTCAAGGAATCCTTCAGGTCTTCAGCAGCAGATTGGGACTGTTGAAGCACCTAGCACTGCATAATTAACTACTAGGTTCTCAGGCTTGCTGGCGTGAGGCAGCCCATTTTGGACTGCTCTGATCCTGTTGTGTAAGCCAATCTAGTACTCCTTTACTTTATGTTTCCGGTATCAGTTCCATTCCTCCAGAGTTGCTTCCCACCAGTCTTTGCCTCTGGAAGCTTCCACCACCCCCACTACCAACAGTATCATCACTGGTTAACGACTGGAGCTCCGTGAAAGTTGATTCTAGCTGGCTTTGCTGGTGTCCTGGCTGCTTTGCTGGCATAGAGCATTTGGAGATCCTGGGAGGTCATCCCTCTGGAGTCCTGTGGTCCTCGGGGTTTGTTGTAGCACTGATAACCTAACCATCAGTATCACCCTGTGAATCAAGTTTTGGATATGTGGATATTTGAGGATAGTCAACCTTAAAACTAACAGACTCGATACGGGGCTCTAGAAAGCCAAGCAGATATACAGCAGGGCTAGGTGCGAGCCCAGGCTTCTTTCTGCACATTCCCAAGAAAGACCTAAGGAGGTCCTATGGTCTTACCTCCAAGTCTTTCTCAGGTAGAAAATGAAGGCAAAGGTAGAATGGTGAACTAGTGGCTGCAAGTTGAGGACAGGCTGCCAAACATACACTGAGACTTTTTTTTAAAGGAGCTGGATGGGAAGACAGTCTAGGAATTTGAATGGAGAACTTCAGAGATGCTAGGCAAGAAGATAGGGTCATAATGGTTCTTAACATCAAAAGAAATATCCGTCTAATCATTTACGTCACACTAACCTAACCAAGCTGAATGTTCACTGGCCACAGCTGAAAGGGAAGACATATGCTAAGCAATTAGCTCAGAAAGTCATTCATCAGTCTCGAGACAGCGAGCTCTGAGGCATGGGGAGAATGCAGAATCCATGTGCTCTATTTGAGGGGCTCTGCGCTATTGAGGGGTCCACTGTATTTGACGGGTCCAGTTTTCAACCATAAAAATAATGTAATGTGCAAAGAAATGAGAGAATCGCCCGGAGGAAGTCCCCAAAGAAGGCCAGAGGTAAGCCCTCAAATCAGCATAAAAATTGCCCAAGTCAGAAAACAAATAAGGACGAGGGGAGATGTCTGAAATCTGCTGTTAGAAATGTCTCCCTCCATAAGCTTTAGAGAAAAAAATAACTTGCCCACCTCTTCCAGTTGCTGGTGAGCATATGCGTGGCTTGGCTTCTGGTTGTGGGACTCCAATCTCTTCCTTGTCTTTACATGCCAGCAAGTCTGAGTTTCAAACCTCCTCCTACCTTTCTTTTATAAAAAAAAAAAAAAACTACTCTCATTGGATGTAGGGTCTGTCTATTCTTATAGCCAGGACCATCGTCGACTCTTCCTCCCTTCCTCCCCCTCCTCCTCCTCGTTCTTCTTTTGAAAAATAGTATCAGGGTTTGAATTATGCAACTTGAACTTCTGTAGTTCAGACAGGTCTTGAATCTGTAATCCTGCCTCAGCCTCTTGAGGTTTGGCTGCCAAGACTAGCCCAGGATAATTTCATTTGAGGGATCTTAAACCCAATCATGTCTGGGAAAAGCTTTTCTAAACCGGCATCTCTGATTTAAGACATGACGTAACTCTCAGAGGCTACCATTCAACCAATACTTTAGCAATACCCCCTAAATTGAGCTATAGGCTCAATGCAGTTTACAACAAAATCACAGATGTGATCCCTCCCCACCCCCAAGTTGAAAGGTGAATATGAACAAGTAAGGAGCCCAGATATATAAAAATATCTAAGGGGAAAGAAGAACCAGCTTGGAAAAGATTCACATTCTGATTTCACAACTTAACACAAAGCTACATTGGTTAAGACTGTACAGCGTTGGGCGCAAGAATAGACAAACATCGAAATAAACTTACACAACTTTTTTTTTAAATGTAAGAGCCAAGAAATCAGTGGGAAAGAGTAAGAGGTTTTTAATCCTTCAATGATCACGAGAATCCTTTAATGGGAGTGTCTCTGTATATCCAGTTAAATGAGATTGCGGTGGATTGGATGAGTGCTATACATGATGTCTGAGGTCTATATAGGACGGGGGAGGGAAGAGATTCAGAAACAGAGACAGAATTAGACAATGAGAAAGTCCTCTGACAATGACTGAGCCCAGAGTCATACAGCCACAAGTTTAAAAATGCTGGCACATACAGCAACAGAGAGAACTAGACAAAAAAGAAAGGACTCTTTCCCTGGAGACTTGAAAGGGGAGCGCGGTCCAGTTGGCACCTTGAACTTGCCCTTCGAGAGTGTGCGTCTCTGTGATGTTCTCAGAATCCTTTGTATTTCTCACCAGCTCAGAAAACTGATCAGTGTTATTTTTCTTAAGGTAGCCATTATTTTTTGTCCAATAGGTATGTATTGCCAGCTTAATACACTTCAAGGCATATAAAATATAACTATTTTTCTGCATCTGGACTTAGGTTCTCCAGCTGGTAGGTCCCAAGCTCTCATTAACTCAGTACCAACCACGGAAGAGACTTCTGTTGTCTTTTCCTAAGACCTTATCCAAGCTTATAGATGAGTGAGGTAGAGGGATCTTCAGTGTCTATCTTCTGTGGACACTGGGTCACATAGATGGCTATGGGTCACTGCTGTTGATGCAAGGTGTTCCAGGTATGCTGGGGTGCTGGGGTGCTGGGGTCACAGTCCCACGCCCTTGACTACACAATTTGCTGGCCCCTGAGGCACACTGAGACATTCAGAGACTGTGAAGCTGTCTCAGGCCAAGACGTCTAGTATGTTTCTTCCATGACGTACTGAGGACTGGACAGCTTTCCACCCTGCAGAGAAGCGAAGTATAGATCCTATCTTTGGATCCTGAAGCTTCTCTGGATTTACCCTGGAGGACAGTTAGCAGGCACGCACTCTTTTCTCTGGGAAATGCAAAGTTTTGATGCTCTGATAATTTCTCTTTTTTTTCTCCTCCTACATGGAAAACCTTTTCCCCCTTTGTGGTGAAAATTGCCCTTGACTTACCAACGCTCTTCTAAGTTTGACATTTTCTAAGTTCAGGATTTCTTTCCTCATGTATTATAATTTTTTAAAAAAATCAACTTTATATTTTGGAACTATTTTAGATTTACTGAGAAATTGCAGACCATGTAGAGAATTCCCACAGGCTCCCTGAGTTTCCATTATTAGACATCTTATGTGGCACCTTTGTTAACCAACATTGATACAGCAGCAGCAGCAGACCATGTACTTTATTGACATTTCTGTAATCACTTCCCAATGTCTTTCTGTGTCCAGGTTGATTTAGGTATCATAACACATTCAGGCAACATGTCTCTTTAGACTTCTCTTGACTGTGGCATTTTCTAAAATTTCCTTTCTTCTTTTATGACCCCAGCAGACACCAGGGGTGCTCATTAGTGCACTGCTACAGAAATCTTACAGAATACCAGCCATTGGGACTTGCCTGACGCTTTTCCTAGAACTGTGTGCTGGGAGGAGAGAGATCACAGAGGCCAAGTGTCATTGTCATCTGAGCACACTGATGTGACTTGTACTGCTGATGCTAACATGGTGTCTGAAGTCACATTAGATTTCTCCATTTTGAAGGCATTATTTGTTCTTTTCTTCCTCTCAGTATTACACCCTTTGGAAGGAAGATGGTGTGCACAGGCCACACTTCAAAGATGGGGTGCTTTGCCATAGCTTCACAGTGCAGAGCACCCACACATTCCATTCGTTTGGGTTTTTGTTTTTCAAACACAGGTTCTCTGTGTAGCCCTTGCTGTCCTGGAACTAGCTCTGTAGACCAGGTTGGCCTCAAATCACAGACCTGCCTGCCTCTGCTTTCCAACTGCTGGGACTAAAGGCGTGAGCCACCATGCTGGCAGCATCTACACATCTGAAATTCTGCCTGAAAGATTTTACCATTACCCCTCATTTACTCATTCATCTTTTTCAGTTTGAACACTCAGAGGTTTATTTACATCTTGAGTTATAATATAATCCTACTTTAACCTATTTTCTAAACTCTTCCAACAGGACCATAGATCGTTAGCAGTTGATATTCTATTATTTATTCAATATTTATTTATTTATTTATTTAATATTATTTAATATTATTTAGTAAATTAATATAATTTATTTAATATTATTTATTTAAAATTATTAAACTTATTTAATGAGCCCTGTAGGCTCATCCCCGTACTCCGCAAGTTTGGAAGGCTGAAACGGAAGTATTATTGCGAGTGTGAGACCAGCCTAGGATACATTATGAATTTGAGGCTAGCCTGGAGTACATAGCGAGACTGTATTTCAGAATCCCTCCCCCAGAATCATCAGAATCATTGAAAATATTTAAAAACAAAAAGTCAGCACTGTCTTAAACACATGTCAATGAACAGACATGTATGTGCATGCGCACACGCGCGCGCGCGCGCGCGCACACACACACACCTGCAGTTGAAGCTGCCGATGGCCTCCCTCCTCTCAGCTGTCAGGAAGTCACAGCGGTGCCTCATGCTGCAGCTAGCACACATTTTGTCTGATCCGTCTTTTGGGTATAGTACACCCCAACATCTTCATTCTTTAAAGCAAGAACATGCAGGCACAATGGGCAGAGGTCCTGGCCTCCCACTGGCACCTATCCCTAACTCACCAGGAGATAGTGTAGGCAATGCTCTGGTAGGAGCCATTTAATGAAGGATTGTGCCAATACCAGAGTAAGTCAAGTAAGCCGCCATTGGTCACTTTCTGAGAACAGAAGGCATGAGTCAGAAGATCCAGGAAAGCCCAGGAGCATGTTGGGAGCCTCTCCACAATATACTGTGGGAGGATTCTATTGGATTTAAATACACGGATTTGACACAGTTCTTTTAATAACACACATAATCAGGGTTTCAGCATTGGATCTCACACTATTTTCATGACAAGAGCTTACATAAAGTTCTCTCAGATCTTCAAAGCAAATGAAGACAGAGGAGCTGCCACCTCCATCCTACCCCTGACACCTATGTCAGGCACTGAGACAATCTTCTGTCATTGCAAATGTGACCGTGGTTCCACTCCCAACTTCTCGGTCTCAAAGACAAGTGGAAAACACAGGGCGAAAGGGAAACAGTTTCACAGGCTGCCCTGGAAGAGCTGAGTGCCTTTTGAACCAGTAAGAGATCAGATATTGTTCTGGCCGAAGACAGGACAGTCTGGGAGAATCTCTCCATCAGACTGCGGAGTCTGTCCACCAGTCATTTAGTACTTCAGTGCCTTCTGCTAACAACCCCGTCTCCCTAGTGTCTTCCTTCTGGAATCATCCATCTGGAAACAAGTCCCCAGGTCCTGGTGGGAATAGAAGCCCAAGCTGTTGACTGCCACTGAGAGGCCATCATTGTCACGTATGTTAGTCATGTCTACATCACTGTGACCCTAGCACCTGACAAAACAACATGGAGGATTTACGTTGGCTTATGGTTCCCGAAGGTTTCAGTCCATCAAGGCAGGAAAGTTCATGGCAGTGGATGTGTACAAAGGAACCATTCACAGCACAGAGGACCAGAAGGCAGAGACAGTGGTAAGAGGCAGGGCCTGTGTGTAGCCTTCAAAGGCCCATGCTTACCAACTCACTTCTGGTAGCCAAACCCCACCTCTAAAGATTCCACATCCTCCTGTTGCGGAATAGTTGATTGCACTGTGAACCCCAAGACTGTAGTGTGGCTCTGCCCTAGCACACATCTTTCATCCAAGAGCTTTCTGTTTTTTGTCAACAAGGACTAGTGGCACAGCTCAGCCCTAGCATACACCTTTTATCCAGAAGCTAAATGAAGTCAACACTAGGCCAAGAGGCAGAGCAAGCAACCAAGCTGACAGCGAGTGAACATATGTAATCAGAAAGGAGGGTCTTTGAGTTGAAGGGTACTTAAGACGGTGCAGAGGAGAAGGAGCTTGTTCCCTCAGGGATGTCGGTGAAGTAGGAAGGTCAGTTGGGTGCTTTCTCTGCCTCCGTTGAGCTAGCAGGCTTTCACCACAGTGTCTGGCTCCTGAGGCTTCATTGTGTAAAGCTGCAATTTTTGTTTTTTTGGTTTTTTTTTAAGAACAACCACCATACAGGGCCACCAGCCAGGGGACACATATTTGAAGCACACACATGGGTGATGGGTGAAATGCATCAGATCTGAACCATAAGAAAAGGTTTGGACTTACCTTCTTAAACAACAATGTGCCCTGGATCTAGAGCCTGCCATTTCTCCAAGCCCCCCACCCCTGGTTCTTTTAATTAGAAGAATGTTCCCAGAAGCCCAGTATCTAGTGTAAAGTGTGCTTGTTGCTACTATGGTGGCTTTCCCGCCTTCACAGCTGACATAGTAAGAAAATATAAGTGTATATGCTAAACCATACATACATACCTGTGACTCTATTTGTTTGGTTTTTTTTTGCCATTTTGAGAATGTAATGGATGAACCAGTCGCATATTTGTTGCTGGGAGAAAATTCGTGCTAAGCAACTTATAAAGAGGAAAAGCTTTACTGACTCTCAAAGTGTATGAGTTTCATTCAGTGGTTGGATGGCCCTGTTGCCCTCTGACATGTATGAAAATGTCACAATGAAACCTATTATAATTAATAATCTAGGGGGTTTAGATTTCTTCTTTCTTTCTTTCTTTCTTTCTTTCTTTCTTTCTTTCTTTCTTTTCTCTCTCTCTCTCTCTCTCTCTCTCTCTCTCTCTCTCTCTCTCTCT
>NW_021620894.1:5055220-5060150 GCF_004785775.1 Grammomys surdaster | reverse complement strand
TCTCTCTCTCTCTCTCTCTCTCTCTCTCTCTCTCTCTCTCTCTCTCTCTCTCTCTTTCTTTTAAATGAGTACACTGTAATTGTCTTCAGACACACCAGAAGAGGGCATCAGATCCCATTACAGATGGTCATGAGCCACCATGTGGTTGCTGGGGATTGAACTCAGGACCTCTGGAAGAGCACTCGGTGTTCTTAACTGTTGAGCCATCACTTCAGCCCCATAAATCCAGGTTTGGTTTTTGTTGTTGTTGTTGTTGTTGTTTTTTGAATGATAGACATTTCCACCGTATCCCAGTCATCCCAAGCTGGTCACTACACCTTGAACAATGAGAGACATTTAAGATGCTAACTATAAATAGTGGTAAATTGAGGGGAGAAATGATGATATATGATACAGGATGGGGCCTCTTTCACTTACAATACTAAAACTACACGTAACTTTCATCCATCCCGGCCTTGTTGGGACTCTATAGGCTTTGCCTTCTCTCACCGAGTGACAGCCCATTGCATGGATGTACCACCATCCATGGTAGGTTGTAGGTTGTTGTGAAAAGCAGCCTGATTTCTGGTTGAGCTGGGTTTGAAACCCTGATGACCCTGGTGCAAGGGATGGTAGGTGTTCATCACACTCCCAGACTCCAGGTTCCTGACATGAGGCTGCAGCCCACCATAGATTTGTGTCCTTTAGTCATGTAGGACAACGCCCTCAGCCCCTCCACAGGTAAGCATGACTACAGGCCACAGAGCCTGTCTTCATGTTAATGAGATATCTAAAGGCCAGAAGGGCATAGCCAGTTAAACATTCCTTTCCATACCCTCCTTCCTGCAACAGGTACACCCTAAAAAAAAACTAGGGTACAGTTTTTATCTACTTTCTGCCATGACAATAAACATCTTAAAACCATGGACTTCTCTCTTCTTCAGGATCCGCTGTGGGGAACAGTAGAGCAGGCTTTTGCTACCAAGACCTCTCATCCCCACGGGACATGGCTGGAGCTTCTCCTCCTTTCTCTCCCCTTTGGCTGTGGGCCAATCCAGTCCATACGCCCCCCACTTCATTCTCTGCCCTTCCAGTGGTTCCCATAGCCCGACGTGGGTGGCCAAGAGCCTGAGTACCAGACGAGCTAGCTCTGGCTCCCTGCAAGACCTCAGATTTCGCTCCCCATCCCCAGAGCCAGGTCCTTCGGCTTCACATAGCCCACCGCACAGCCAGGGCGTGGAGTGAGTACAGTCAAACTTCCTGCATCCTGCTTCTCGGAGCAGCGGCCCTAGCCCCATGTGGGGTACGGACTCAAGACACACGTTAACCCAACAACTGACCGGGGACTCACACACTAACCCAACAGTAGGTCACGCAGGTGTTTGGATACGTGTGTACTGCTGTTTGTTTCACTTCGTTTAGGCACTTCAAGAAGATCTGCATATGGTACAAGTTTCCTCGAACCCATTCCAAGTTGTGTGTCTGTTTCCATCTTAAAAGCCACATGCTACCCGTGGGAAGACAGTGCCAAACTCTCTTCCGACATGGCTGCACCATTTTGTGTTCCCACCAGCAATGAGTCAGACTTCCTGTTGCTCTGCCTTCTTGCCAGCACTTGCTGTCGTCAGTATTTGTTGACGGTTTGGTGCATGGAGAAACGTCCCATCGTATTTTAAATTTTCAGTGCTCTAGTAACACAGTGTTGCCTGTCTCTCAAGGTGATTGTTGCCATGTGCGTATCTGCTTTGATGATGTATCAGTCTTGATACCAAGCCCACTTAAAATTCCTCCACGTATTTACGTATTAAATGTGTGGGGCACGCCATGTCACGGTATATATACGGAAGTGAGAGGACCGCTGGGCGTCAGCTCTCTCATTGTTTGATGTGGGTCCCAAGGATTCAACTCGGTCTGTCTGTCAGGTGCGGTGGCGGCAAGAACTTTTATCCTGTGAGACATCCCCTGAACTTTAGTCTCTAATACGCATTGTTTTGCTTGATTTTTGGACCAACTACCTTGAAACTCAGAAACCAAATATTTTACTTTTCTATTGTGTCTTATCACCCCTTCCCCCAAGGCATTGGCCATGGTTTGAGTATCCCCTAAAGCCTTCTAAAGCTCACCCCTTGACACATACATTGATGATATCCAGAGGTGGGGCTCTTCAGGAAGGAATTGGGATTTTAAAAAGTCATATGGAAGGGAGAGGCAAGATGGGACTGGTGGCTTTATCAGAAGAGAAAATCGAGCTAGCACAGTTGCTGTCCGTCTCTCCACATCTCCTCTACCATGTTGAGATGCAACAAAAAGACCCTCATTGCTGCTGGCTCCATGACCTTGGCCATCCTGATAAAGACAGAAGCACCCTGGGAAAGCAGTGGCTACAGCCTGGAGAGACCAAGAGCATAGAGGTTGTCATGGGAACAGAACATCTGGGTTAATCGTTGAAAGTGCCCACTTGCATCTGGACCCTCAGCACTGAGGTCTCTTCTCTGCTGCTCCTCGCTGGCTTCCCTTCCTTCCCTGCTACTTCCAGTGGGTGATTTCTGCTTAAAGCCCAAGCCCTAGCCAGCGGCTTAGCTTCCCGATGTCCTCTCATGCACCCCACGGTTTCATCAATCCCTTCTATACAACTGCCTCTGGCTCCACACCCACACTGGTCACTGTGTACTTACCTCAGGATCCCTCCAGGCCTTTTGGGCATCCTGAATTAAGTAGGTGATGCCAGAACTATTCTTCTTCCTCTCCAGTCCTGTTTCTTTTTACTAATGTCTAGGTCTTCTCTTCTGTTGATGGCATCTCCAGGAAGAGCCAGGGTTCGCCGGTTCTGAATCTAGCATCCATCTCTCCCTTTCTTTCCCATTTTGACACCCACTGGCGCTCTCTCCTCTTATCTTCCCCAAGGCCTGCTTCTCCTGTGTAGTATCATTCTACCTGTTACTCAAAGCCTCCAATGACCTCCTATTGCTATTACATAACACCTCCCACTCCCGATACCCAACATCCTTCTCTGTCTGTATTGCCCTGAGGTGCTTTGATGGGCATGATACCTGTGTGTTGACAAGTTCTAGGCAACGACTAAGTGTGTGTGTAAGGCAATGTGTGTCCTGTGGAAACTGGAACACCCAGGCCCCACTCATAAAAATTGTTCTAAACACTCACAGGGTAAAAAAAATTGATCAGACATTTGGACATCATTTCAGATAATAATTGGACATAATGAACCTTTTACCCAGTTTTCCCAAATTGTATGTTAAAAGAAAAAGTCTTGCTCTAGCCTTTGTTCTTTCTCTCTCAATGTTTGAGTACCACATGCCTTGTATTGTGATTATATCTTATACCTGCCTCTGGTCTTCTGCTGGCAGTCACCTACTTTTTCAGGACCATGTACCCAACCTGATCCATCAAAGTCCAGGCTTTCAGCATCAAGATTGGAGGAAAGTAAGGCTCCCTGTGTAGGAGAAAGCCATAATATCAAATGCAAGGGCCCTTGGTGGCCTCTTTCCAGCTGTGCAAAGGAAGCCAGTCTGAGAAAGATGACTGTGTGTTACAGGAGGGTAACAGGCAGTTACAGAAGAGCAGCAGTTTGGGACAGTGCTTCCTCCATGTGCTTACTACAGCAAGAGTTCATGAGGCATGATTTCATGAAGAAGAATGGGATGAAAGCTTAGCACACAGGACTGGGGCTGTATCCTGGTGGTAGAGTACTTACCCAACACATAATCCCATGGCACAGAAAGCAAACCTTCAACAATGAAAACAGTAAGCACACATGTTGGGTCACAAGGACAGAGAAACAAGAGCAGGTATTGTTAGGCATCTATTTCAGAAACAGACTCTCTGGTGGGGAAGAGATGCCTGCTGACAGGAGATCCCCACCTGGAGGCCTTGGTGTGACTAAGCAACGAGGAGTTGCCAACTGTATATGGCTTCTTTAAATGTCTCTGAAATCTGCCACTTACATCTCATGAGTATCTCTCATTTGTGCCTACTTCTTCACGGGTCTGCTTCTCTCTACAGGGTAATTACCTTCAGAGGTAATTAGACACACATCTTTGCATATATTCCTGTGCCTGAAAACAAATACAAGAGTATAAAGAGATCCATTCCAAATCCAACTTGGAATTCTCACCTGTAGCCAGCTTTTTTAATACAACGGGATCTTGCTCAAGAAGTTTTGAGCTCTAATCTCTTTATCACAGGCATAAATCTTCATCAGGCCACTGTGAAGGGTAACACAGATTACACAACTAAAGCACAGATGCCTGGAATAAAATAAAATACTAGGAAGGACGAGGAGCTCGCCCGGCAAATAAAAGTGGGTGCAGCCAAGCCTAACAATGTGTGAGTCCAATTCTCACACCCCTCATGGTAGATGGACAGGGCACACTCTGGTGAGTTGCCATAAGTGTATTGTGATATGCATCACATAAGTAAGTAATTGCAACATAAAAATTTTAAAACTGGATGTTAATTATTCTCATTATTATAACTAATACAGTGCCTGGCACGTGGGAGGCATTAAATAAAAGGTCACGATTATGATTGTGCTTATTAGTAATATGGTGGTTTTTGTTTTTTATTTGAGGGATACTGCTAACAGAAGAAGCGTGCTGGGGATGATGGTCTGCCCCATGCAGGTGATTGGGAGGGGGATCTTAGCATCACACCAGGAGCAAACAGTGGGCTCCTGGTATGCGCCAGTTAACAAGGTTCAGCGAAGTAATTCTGTCAGTAGCAATTCCATTCCCAGTGTTGTAACAGCTTCGAGCGCCGGGCAGTCATGGAAGAAATCCTTCCAAACACCTCTAATCCCATCAGCAGACCTTGATCCAAACTATTCATCCAGCAAAACATGAGTAAGTGATTCAAGGTAGAAAATCAATAAGACACAGAGAGGAAGAGAGAGGGAGGAAGGGAGGGAGGGAGGGAGGGAGGGAGGGAGGGAGGG
>NW_021620894.1:5031306-5054820 GCF_004785775.1 Grammomys surdaster | reverse complement strand
CCCTCCCTCCCTCCCTCCCTCTCTCGCTCCCTCCCTCCCCCCTCTCTCCTTAAAGCCCCTAGGGGCTTCTCCCCAAGTCATTCTTCATTCACACAGAACAAAACAGGGAGCCACTCCTTCACCAAATCCACCGACCACCTAAGTGTGAAGGATAGACTTTCAGCTCTGGTCCGAGATGAATCCATTCTTTGTGATTTGTATCCTGGACACTCGTGCCTTCACCCCAGTGTCTCTCGTATCAGTAGTCTCACTCCTGCCCCTGAGGGGTTCCCAGCAGCATCCAGTCATGCCTTAAATAATACCCATGTTAAGAAACGTGCTTAACTACCACTTGCTCTGGGAGTCCTACCCATTTCTTGGTTTCACTTCAACCCAAAAGCTCTTAAAATAGAACTGTAGTTTGAGGGGCAGTAAAATGGCTCACAGGTAAGGGGGCTTGCCAGCAAGCCTTATTATAACGTGTGCTTGATCCTTGGAACTGACATAGTGGAAGGGGAGAATAAACTCTCAGAACTTGTCTTTTAACCCTCACATGCCTAAAGTAATATACACATGTATGCACGCACGCACGCACGCACGTGCGCGCGTACACACACACACACAGACCACAGGTATGGAAATGAACGAATGTATGAGTGAATGAATGAATAAATAAATCAATGTAAATAAAAAAAAACTATTTCCAATCCCTAAGCTTCTTTCTCTCTTCAGCCCACTTAAATCAGGCTTTAGTTCTCACCGATCCATCAAAAATGTTCTTTTTTTTTCCTTTTGATTGAAAATACAATTTCTCATATAATCAATCCTGATCACAGTCCTCCCCCCCTTTAGTCCTCTCAGTCCTTCCCCACTTCCCTTCCCTTCAAGATCCACTCCCTTTCTGTCTCTCAGTAGAAAAGAACAGGCTTCTAAGAGAGAACGACCCAACATACATGACAAAATAAAATATAAGGTCAAACAAAACCCATCACATCAAGTCTGGATCAGGTAACCCAACAGAAGAGAAAGAACCCCAAGAGCAGGTACGAGATCAGAGACCCACTCTGGCTTGAGAAGGATGGAATCTCAAAATGGTTTTGATTTGCATTTCCCTGAGGACTAAGGATATTTAACATCTCTTAGTCTTTCTTGGCCGTTTGAGTTTCCTCTATTGAAGAATTCTCTGTTTAGATCTGTGTTCCATTTTTAAAAATTGGATTATTTGGGTTTTTTAAATAATACCTAGTTTCTTGAGTTCTTTATATATTTTGGATATTAGTGCTCTATTGGTCGTAGAGTTTGTAAAAAAAAAAATCTTCTCCCATTCTGTAGTCTTTCCCTTTGTCTGGATGATAGTGTCCTCTGCCTTACAGAAGCTTTTTAGCTTCATGAGGCCGCACTGAGTAATTGTTGGTGTTAGTGCCTATGCTAATTGTGTCCTGTTCAGGAAGTCTTTTCCTGTGCCAAGGCTATTCTCTAATTTCTCTTCTATCAGGTTCAGTGCATATGGCTTTATGTTGAGATCTTTGCTCCATTTAGACTTTTGTGCAGGGTGATAAGTATGGATTTATTTCCATTCTTCTATATGCAGACAACCAGTTTGACCAGCACCATTTATTGAAGATACACTATCTCTTTTTCCCAGTGTGTGTTTCTGGCTTTATCAAAACATTAGGTATATGTGGGTGTGTAAATTTATGCCTGGCTTTCCAATTAGAGTACATGGGTCAACACATCTGTTTTTATGGCCAATAACATGTGGGTTTTATTACTATAGCTCTGTCGTACAACCTGAGATTGGGACTAGTGAGACTTCTAGGGTTTTTTTAATTATTATTATTTTAGCTATCATGGAATTTTTTTTTGTTGTTTTTTCCACAGGAATTTGAAAACTGTCCCTTCAAGGCCTGTAAAGAATTATGTTGCGATTTTGACAGGACTTGCATTGAATCTGTAGATTGCTGTTGGTAAGACGGGCATTTTTACTATTGTTGATCCTACTGGTCCATGAGCATGGGAAATGTTTCCGTCTGCTGAGATCTTCTTTCATTTCTTTCTTCAAAGACTTGAAGTTTTTGTTATATAAGTCTTTCACTTGCTTGGTTTAGAATTACCTAAATATTTTATACTGTTTGATGTTCTTGTGAAAGCTTTTGCTTCCTGGATTTCTTTCTCAGTCCATTAGTCATTTGTATAGAGGAGGGTCACTGATTTTTGTGATTTCTTTTGGAGGATGTAGACTTTGGAAACTTTGGGTAAGGAGAGCAGTGGAATGCATTAAGCAATACTTCATGGGTCATACTAGTTGGAGCATGGAAGACAATGGTACTGAGGTGATTTGAATTGTAGGGGCCAGCTCAAGAGGTTTCAAAGGAGAAGAATTTTAGTATATGACCTAGAGACTGTTCTTGTGATATTTTGGTGAAAATCATGACTGTTTTCTGCCATCTTCCAAAAAATAAAAAATGAATGAAAAGATATTCCTGAGGCTAAATTGAAGAGTATTGGATTAACAGAGGAGGCTTCAAAACAGTGTAGTGCAGACAGTGTTGTTCAGTTATCAGTGGCCGTGCTTATAAAGACCCATAATGAAAAGGAGGGAGCCGAGCAAGGAAGGTTATAAAATGTACAATTTGAGGGGGAAAGGAACACCAGGAGCTAGTGGAATGGAGCTAAGTCCTGCATTCAAGGAGATAAACAGATTAAAGAAAATGCTGATGCTAAGTGGGATTATGGGAGTCCCGACCTAAGGGCAAGATCCCACCCAGCCAAGCTTCCACCTTGTGAAAGGAATTGAAGAAAAGTTCAGAGCCAGGTGTGGTGGTGAACACCTTTAATGCCAGTACTCTGGAGGTAGACAGCCAGATCTCTAAGTTTGAGGCCAACCTGATCTACAGATCGAGTTCCAGAACAGCCAAGCTTAAGCAGTGATGGAAACCATCAAAACCAGAAACCAATGAAAATATACTTGAATGAAGGGTCTATGTTTCACCCTCAGCAAGGAGCAGAACTTAGCAGCTTTGGCCACATGATTCTGGCTTTAGAGTCAAGGATAGACGAAAAGTGTTATGGAATCTTCCTTTGCAACTAAGGAAAGCCAAGGAGGCCAGGCATATGTCAAGGTTGTTCATGCATGGAGGCCTAGAGGGTCCATTATGTGAAGCTGTGAAGGCAAAGTCTGGACTGGACTGTATTGGAGACCCCAAGATATTGGAGATGCCAGAGTTGTGGGATACCTGCCGAGGAGAGTGGGTATCAGGGAATGGAACCAACCCAAGAGAAAGACGTGTGCTATAGTCAACAACGGTGGAAGGATTTGGAGATCCGAAGAATGCTTGGACATCAGACATGGAGATGCAGCATCCAGCTGCTTTTCAGTCTTGCATGGTCCAGCGTTTTCCTCACTGTGTGCCCTTTCCTCCTTTTTGGAATGGTGGTGTATATCCTGTGCCATTATATGTTGGAAAGACGTGATCTGCTTTTTCATTTTGATTTTACTAGGGATATAATTAAAAGATAGCCATGAGTCTTGAAAGGGACTTTGGACTTTTAAACAACTTTGAGACAGATAAAGATTACGGGGACTTTTGAAGTTGAACTAAATACATTTTGTATTGTGATATGCCTACAAGCCTATGGGGGCCAGAGAGTAGAATGCAGTGGTTTGAGTGAAAGTGGCCCCTGTAGGCACATCTTGTACAGATCTTTCACTTGTTTGGTTAGAGTCACACCAAGATATTTTATATTGTTTGTGACCATTATGAAGGATATCATTTCCCTAATTTCTTTCTCAGCTCATTTATCCTTCGAGTAGAGGAAGGCTACTGTTATGTTTGAGTTAATTTTATATCTGGCCACTTTGCTGAAGTTGTTTATCAGGTTTAGGAGTTCTCTGGTGGAATTTTTGGAGTCACTTAAGTAGACTATCATATCATCTACAAATACTGATATTTTGACTTCTTCCTTTCTAATTTGTATCCCTTTGACCTCCTTTTATTGTCTAATTGCTCTCGCTAGAACTTGAAATACTATATTGAATAGATAGGGAGAGAGTGGGCAACCTTGCCTAGTCCCTGATTTTAGTGGGATCGCTTCAAGTTTCTCTCCATTTAGTATGATGTTGGCTACTGGTTTGCTGTATATTGCTTTTACTATGTTTAGGAATGGGCCTTGAATTCCTGATCTTTCCAAGACTTTTACCATGAAGGGGTGTTGAATTTTGTCAAATGCTTTTTCAGCATCTAATGAAATGATTGTGTGGTTTTTTTCTTTGAGTTTGTCCATGTAGTGGATTACATTGATGGATTTCTGTATATTGAAAAAAAAAAAAAAAAAAGCTGGATCCTGGATCTCTGGGATGAAGTCTACTTGATCTTGGTGAATGATCGTTTTGAGGTGTTCTTGGATTCTGTTTGTGAGAATTTTATTGAGTAATTTTGCATTGCTATTCATAAGTGAACTTGGTCTGAAGTTCTCTTTCTTTGTTGGGTCTTTGTGTGGTTTTGGTATCAGTGTAACTGTGGCTTCATAGAACAAATTGGGTAGTGTTCCTTCTTGTTTCTATTTTGTGGAATAGTTTGAAGAGTATTGTTATTAGGTCTTCCTTGAAGGTCTGATAGAATTCTGTACTAAAACCATCTGGTCCTAGGCCTTTTTTGGTTGGGAGACTTTTAATGACTGCTTCTACTTCTTTAGGGGTTATGGGACTGTTTAGATGGTTTGCTCCTGATTTAACTTTGGTATCTGGTATCTGTCTAGAAATTGTCCATTTCTTCCAGATTTTCTAGTTTCATTGAATATAGGTTTTTGGAGTAGGATCTGATGGGTTTTTTTTTTATTTCCTCAGTTTCTGTTGTTAATATCTCCCTTTTCAGTTCTGATTTTGTTAATTTGGATACTGTCTCTGTGCCCTCTGGTTAGTCTGGCTAAGGGTTTATCTATCTTGTTGATTTTCTCAAAGAACCAGCTCCTGATTTTGTTGATATTTTGTATAGTTCTTTCTGTTTCTACTTGGTTGATTTCAGCCCTGAGTTTGATTATTTCCTGCCATCTACTCCTCTTGGGTGTATTTGTTTTTTTTTTTTTTCTGGAGCTTTCAGGTGTGCTGTTAAGCTGCTAGTGTATGCTTTCTCCAGTTTCTTTTTGGAGGCACTCAGAGCTATGAGTTTTCCTCTTAGCACTGTTTTCATTGTATTCCTTAAGTTTGGATGTGTTGTGCCTTCGTTTTCATTAAATTCTAAAGATCTTTAATTTCTTTCTTTCTTTCTTGACCAAGTTATCATTCAGTAGAGTGTTGTTCAGTTTCGATGTGTATGTGGGCTTTCTGTTGTTTTTGTTGCTTTTGAAGAACAGCCTTAGTCCATGGTGATCTGATAGGATACGTGAGATTATTTCAGTCTTTTTGTATCTATTGAGGCCTTTTTTGTGGCCAATTATATGGTCAGTTTTGGAGAAGGTACCATGAGGTGCTGAGAACGTATATTCTTTTGTTTTAGGATGAAATGTTCTATAGACATCTGTCAAATCCATTTGGTCCATAACTTCTCTCAGTTTCACTGTGTCTCTGTTTAGTTTGTGTTTCCATGATCTGTCCATTGATGAGAGTGGAGTGTTGAAGTCTCCCACTATTATTGTGTGAGGTGCAGTGTGTGCTTTGAGCTTTAGTAAAGTTTCTTTTATTAATGTGGGTGCCCTTGCATTTGGAGCATAAATGTTCAGAACTTAAAGTTGTTCTTGGAAGATTGTTCCTTTGATGAGTATGAAGTGTCCTTCCTTATCCTTTTTGGTAACTTTTGGTTGAAAGTTGATTTTATTTGATATTAGAATGGCTACTCCAGCTTGTTTCTTAGGACCATTTGCTTGGAAAATTGTTTTCCAGCTCTTTACTCCAAAGTAGTGTCTGTCTATGACACTGAGGTGAGTTTCCTGTATGCAGCAAAATGCTGGGTCCTGTTTACCTATCCAGTCTGTTAGTCTATGTCTTTTTTAAAAAATTTATTTAATATATATATATATATAATTGTTCTCTTCAGATACACCAGAAGTAGGCATCGGATCCCATTACAGATGGTTGTGAGCCACAATGTGGTTGCTGGGAATTGAACTCAGGACCTCTGGAAGAGCAGTCGGTGCTCTTCACCGCCGAGCCATCTCTCGATCCTCAGTCTATGTCTTTTTATCGGGGAATTGAGTCCATTGACGTTAAGAGATATTAAAGAGTAGTGATTGTAGCTTCCTGTTATTTTTATGTTTGTGTGGCTACCTTCTTTTAGGTTTGTTGAAGGAAGATTACTTTCTTTCTCTTTCTAGGGTGTAGTTTCCCTCTTTATCTTGGTGTTTTCCATCTATTGTCCTTTGTAAGGCTGAATTTCTGGAAAGATATTGTGTAAATTTGGTTTTGTCATGGAATATCTTGGTTTCTCCATCCATGGTAATTGAGAATTTTGCTGGGTATTGTAGCTTGGGCTGGCATTTGTATTCTCTTAGGGACTATATGACATTTACCCAGAATCTTCTGGCTTTCATAGTCTCTAGTGAGATATCTGGTGTAATTCTGATAGGTCTATCTTTATATGTTACTTGACCTTTTCCTGCTTTTAATAGTTTATATGTTACTTGACCTTTTCTTGCTTTTAATAGTCTTTGTTTTGTGCATTTGGTGTTTTGACTATTATGTGATGGGAGTAATTTCTTTTTTGATCCAATCTATTTGGCATTCTGTAGGCTTCTTGTATGTTTATGGGCATCTCTTTCTTTAGGTTAGGGAAGTTTTCTTCTTTAATTTTGTTGAAAATATTTACTGGCCCTTTAAGTTGGGAATCCTCACTCTCTTCTATATCTATTATCCTTAGGTTTGGGCTTCTCATTGTGTCCTAGATTTCCTTGATATTTTGGGTTAAGAGCTTTTTACATTTTTTTGACTGTTGTGTTAATGCTTTCTGCACATGAGATTCTCTCTTCTATCTCTTGTATTCTGTTGGTGATGCTTGCATCTGTGACTCCTGATCTCTTCCCTAGGTTTTCTATCTCCAGGGTTGTCTTCCTTTGTGATTTCTTTATTGTTTCTATTTCCATTTTTAGACCTTGGATGGCTTTGGTCATTTCCTTCACCTGATTGGTTGTGTTTTTCTGTAATTCTTTAAGGGATTTTTGTGTTTCCTCTTTGAGGTCTTCTACCTGTTGACTGTGTTCTCCTGTATTTCTTTATGGGAGTTATTTATGGCCTTCTTAAAGTCTTCTATCATCATCATGAGATGTGATTTTAAATCAGAGTCTTGCTTTTCTGGTGTGTTGGGGTATCCAGGGCTTGCTGTGGTGGGAGAACTGGGTTCTGATGATGTCAATTAGCCTTGGTTTCTGTTGCTAATGTTCTTGCCCTTGACTCTTGCCATCTGGTTATCTCTGGTGTTAGTTGGTCATGCTGTCCCTGACTGTGCCTTGTCCCTCCTGCAAGCCTGTGTGTCAGCACTCCTGGGAGACCAGTTCTCTCTGGGAGGAATTTGCATATGGAGAGCTGTGGCACAGGGTCAGCTCCCGGGTGCAAATGGAAACATGAAGGATCCTGTCCCTAGCTGTTCCTTGATTCCTGCGTCCTGATGGTTCTGGGTGGGTTCCTCTTGGGCCAGGAATTTGAGCAGAAGTGGTGGTCTTACCTGTGCTCAGAGGTGTGTTGGCACTCCTGGGAGACCAGCTCACTCCTGGTGGTATTTGGGTATGGAGCACTGTGGTACAGGATCAGCTCCGGGCGCAGAAGGAAACCAGAAGGATCCTGTCCCAGGCTGCTCCTCAGTTCCTGTGTCCTGAGGGTTCCAGGCAGGTCCCTCTGAGCAGTAGTGGTGGTCTTACCTGTGCTCAGAGGTGTGTCTGCATTCCTGGGATACCAGCTCTCTCCTGACAGTATTTGGGTATGGAGCACTGTGGCACAGAATCAGTTCCGGGAGCAGATGGAAACCAGAAGGGCCCTCCCAAGGCAACTCTTATAAAGGATGATATTTAATTGGCTCTGGCTTATAGGTTCAGAGATTCAATCCATTATTATCAAGGTGGGAAATATGGCAGGGTCCCGGCAGGCATGCTGAAGAAGGAGCTGAGAGTTCTACATCTTGATTGGACTGTAGCCAGGACAGACTGTCTCACAGGCAGCCAGGATGGAGCCTGAGCACGCATAGGGTGGAGCTTGAGCACTGGACCTCAAAGCCCACCTACATAGTGACACACTTCCTCCAACAAAGCCATATCTAATAGTGTCACTTCCCAGAGTCAAGTTTATTGAAACCAGCACATCAGGGTAGCCTCCAACTCAGGATCTTCAAGCCTTAATCCCATGAGTACTGAGATTATAGGAGTATGCCACTGTGTCTAGCTAGCTTCCACTGATCTATACATTTTGACAAAATTTTCTAATAAATTTCTCATAAAATTCCCATGATATCATATTGTCCTTGTCTTTCCTTTGGGCTTCTTCTCATCTTCTTTTCTGTACATCCTTCAAAAAACTGAGGACCAAATTCTGAACACTCTCTACTTTTTTTTCTATCCATGTACCACCCCCACCCCTCTGATCCTGGTTATCAGAGATCAACAGGGATTACTTAGAGGAAAAGCCAAAGAGGGAACAGATACGGAGAGATGGAAGAAATGGAGAAGGGAAGACAGTAAGATGCCTTAGAAGGACCAACGTGTAAAATGTAGGATGTATGAGGAAGGATGCAGGATAAATTATGTCACAGACAGCATGATACACAGCAACCCACAGGGTCCCACTGAAGTCTGGAATTGGAGGAAAGAAAAAGGGAAGAGGTGATGTGGGAGGACATTTAAGGACAGTCTGGTAGGTGGTGCCAACTTCCTTCTTTGATGGTGGTGGCAGAAGTGTGATCTAACATGGATAGTTAAACAACATGTAATAGTTGCAGACATAGAGTTGGTGACAGATACTCATCCTCTGCAGAAAAAGCAATGTGTCATATAAAAAGCAATATCGGTCTGAACCACACAAGCTGTATATATTAAAATGAGCACTTTTAAAAGACTGAGAGAAAAACATACCAAGTGGCTGACGGCAGCTCTTCGTGATCATTGAGAACACACGTGCATCCAATTTCGTTCCTTTCACCTGTAATACTTACAGCTTTTAGCCAATTAGCCAGCATAGTCTTCAGTAAAACATTCTGAAATCGTGACAGAAATAAATGTCTTATTTGTAGAAGTGGTATGAAGAAGTCCTTATTGAGTGTCTTAGGTTACAAAGTTTATGTCTTGCGATTTCGTTTCTAGCTTCAAGGTCACCACTTTTGCCTTTTGGGAAGCTTTAGACATTGTAGATGAACTGATGGGTGGCAGGCAGTCGGCTGGAGAAAAAAACCAAGTTTCTTGGTTGGAAGAACCATTCCCTGGGAACGTTCAAATCATAACCCCCACATCCAGTATGAGCCATTGAAGGTGGCTCAGAAGAGTTTTTACTGAATTGTCCTTTTAAACATGTGTCGTCCCTCCCTTGATTTTGGTGTTAGAGTAGGAACGAGAGAGAGAGACTATTTTTGAAATGATGTGATGAGCTGGAAGACTTAGTCTACTTCTGCAAGTGCAAACCACTGCCATTCTCCTGTCTCTACTCTAGGGTCCTCCGCCAGCTTTGGAAATTTCATACATAAATTTGCTCACAAACTGGCGATCCAAATGGATAAAGCCAAGGCAGTGAGCCAGATGTATTTGCATCATTTCTCTGCAGGACTCAAAGGAGTGCCTTGCAGTTTTAGGGGCAATTTATTGGTTGTAGCGCAGATGGATTGCCTCAGGAACACATGGGCTGTTCCAGGGGGGCATTCTCATTAACTTAGGTCCAGATCTGTTTTCTTATGAGTTGCAGATGGATTAAAACAGTCTACTCCTTCAGAGTCAATAATATACATACATACATACATACATACACACACACACACACACACACACACACACATTATATATATACCTGTGTGGGTACACAAGTATGTGTTGTGTGTATTTTGGAATGCACTTGCTTTAACTTGGAAAACAAAATAAAACAAAGATGTGTGAATGACTGTAACCCAGGTGGTACCTCCCAGTCTAAAAGGTATACTGTCTTCTTGTATGTTTTTTTTTTTGGTTAATAGTTTTCAGGTTTCTAACTTAGTACTTGTGATAACTGATAGTTGACCTCCCTCTAACATTTTGTTTAGTTACCACCGGCTTACTTACTTAGAAATGTCATAATAAATTTCTAGATTGAGGCCAACTCTAAGAACAGTGGATCTCTGCTCAGATAGGTTTAGTATGAAGGAGAAGGTTCTGGAAAACTTCTTTGAGGAGTTTCCCTTGGGCCAAATCTTATAGGATATAACAGAAGGAGCTGGGCCAAAAAATGGTATACTTGTATGGTATACTCAAGAAAAAGTAAATCTGGAGCTGAGAGCAACTGGTTACTAGTAGACACGGTGTACTTGCAGGCATGTTGCTGTTCAAGTAGCTGAAATTTAAAGATCAGGGCCATGCAGGAGATGATCCTAGAGAGGTCATATTGTGTAACGCTATTTCTTAGGAGCTGCAAACAACTGTCTACTAATCCAAGATAAGGAACTGATTTCTGACCAAAGCAACAATATTACTCAAGTCCATTCTGACAAACCAATGAGTTTACTGTGGCTACTTACAGGAATACGGGTGAGGGGTTACTTACAGAAGAACCACAAGTTACACAAAGCCAGTTGCATCAACAAAAGCTCATGCTAGCATGGGTGATGACTTATGAAACTAGAACGCTGGATGTCTCTGAACAACTTGGAGGCAGCAGGACAGATGGGAAAGTCTCCTCTTTTCAGCAGTCCTTACTTCTTATATAATCTTGAGGAGATGGGAGCTCTGTGCACCTGGTAAGTTTCATGGACTTCCTGAAATTTGTAAGTTTACATCCTAAGTCCTCATGAACCTCCCTTTAGACCCTCCTGCTGCACAACAGGTGGTGAGAATAAGAAAATACTGCATCATATAATGAGTTTGACTTTATAGGTTAGGCACTGTTTGTAGAATTTGGTATGGTCAACAAACAAAAAAACCAAAACTCTTTACTTTTATTTTTTCCTGATCAATTCTACCCATTCCTTTTCTTCATCGGTCTTTCTGCCACTGGTGATGCAACAATATAGCTCGGTTTCGGCTAGTTAGCAGCTGTTCTTGAGAGCAAAGTTAGTTGCCCTCAGTCTGTTTCCTTTTCCTTTTGCTGTATCACCACCACATCCTTGGTGACTTCTACTGAAGATTAATTTCATCCAATCTAGCGAGTTCAAAATCCAGGGATACAGGCAAGGGCTTTTCATTGTCTATCCCATGGATGAAGGTGTGAGAACAAGACAGGGCTATGGTCACTTTTATAACAAACAAACAAACCCACAATCATAGCATTAGCAACAAGCTATTTCCACAATGACATCAATCCATTTGTAAGAGCAGAGTCCTCAAGACTTAGTCACTTCTCAAAACTCTCAGTTAATAACAGTACTGGATTGAAGGTTAAATTTCCAACACACAAACTTTGGGGACACCTTTGAGTCATGGCTGCTCTGTCAAAAGAAAAAAAAATTACAGATTCAATTGTTCTGCTCTCGGTTGGATTGGTTTCTGATTCTAGAATCCTGCAATATTTCACTCCATGAAACAGAATAACTTGCTGAGCAAGAGTAGGCTGGCTTTATAGACAGAGGAAATTGAGGAGATTAGGAATAAGAAACAGGGCTGGTTGGGGGGGGGGATATAGCTCTATTATGTGTGAGGTGTCAGCTTCAACTCCCAACACAGCTCAAACAAAACAAAAACCAAAGAACACAAAAAAAGTTGATCATTTCAATTATTTTCCATTAAGGCAGGACACACAGAGGGAGAACACTTGAAAAATAATTATCTGGTTAACTTGAAGTCTTTTTCTGGTGATTATTAAGGCAGAGTCAGGCTCACTGGCATACTCCATACTGACTTAGTTTAAGGCTCTTGTTTCTTTCTCTCAATTTCTTGGAAGATGGAACTCCAGAGTGAGTGAATCTACTTTGGTTTTTAGCCCGGTCTGCTGGGACTCCGTGAAGAAATTCAAGTCCAATCAAGATCTTCTCCTAATACTTTATTTAACAACATCCTCAATGTTTGTCTCACATTCTCCAAGCTTTTACTCCGCCAGCTTCCTGATTGGCTATTTCCAAAAATCCAATTAGAAAGAGATGACGTGGGCAGTTGTTATCCTCCTCTGGCCCAGTTTTGCTCGTCAGCCCATAACACGAGTCATAAGCCCAAGATTAGATTGGCTGCTCCCGAACTAGAGTCAGGCTGTGTGATGGGGAAGGCCAGTTCGGTTGAGAATTTCAAAATCATAGGTCACAGGGAGCCTGCCAACGAAGGTCACTTTGTCAAGAACTGAGCAATGTCCATTCCCTTTGATGATCTGTGGGTGAGGTAGGTCACGGGGGCGGCTTCATCTCGGACAATCTGTGCTGCCTATGTGAGCAATGCCCCTTCCTTAGGGCATGGACCTCACATCTAGACATCGAGAACAGAAAACCCTGACCTTATAGAGTGATTATGAGAGTCTGAGATTGTGTGTGTGTGTGTGTGTGTGTGTGTGTGTGTGTGAGAGAGAGAGAGAGAGAGAGAGAGAGAGAGAGAGAGAGAGAGAGAGAGAGATTTGCGTCATAGAAAGAGTTGGTGTTTAATCTCTTAACTATGAGCTCAGTAGACTGGCAGGAACATGGGAGAGAGCACTCTTCTCTCAGGAGCTGCCACCCTGACAAGTTTCTCCCCTGTGCCTGGATGAGTAGACAGTAGAGGACAGAAAAGGGTCTAATAGACCTCTCAGTATGCTAAATTCTCCAGCACAGCTTTTTATTGTAATTTGTACCACATACACACCTAACATTTTTTAAAAGGAGGTTCCTTACCCACCCTGTCCCTATGTCACAAAGCGCTTCACACATGGACACTTTCTGCTATACTTTTGGGTGAGCTGTGAAATCTCATGGTTTGAATGACTTCTGCCTCTGTGTTCTATCTCAGTAAATACAAATCTGTGCTGAATACGATACGAAGGGTACTAAGACTGTCCAGTATACAACTTGCAAACTGCACATGGTAGCCTGGTCAGGTGTGGAGGTGGAGGAGACCTCACAGGCGGCAGCAGCTGATCTGAAATTCAGTGGGCAATGAAAGCCACAGACTTGGTTTGCGTTCAAATGACACTGGACTGTCAAGAACACTGGTTCCTTTTGGTGTCAGCCAAGGTGGCCTGATATCTCAAACTAAGCAAAGAGGGTTCTTGTCTTGGGCAGACATTTTTTTATTGGGGAGAAGGGTGTGAATCATTTGGGGTGCTAAATTGCAAAGCAACTGCAGTTTTTGTGCATGTCAAAACCTGTAGGAGAGGACAAGGGCTAAAACCAGGAAGGCTCAGTTCAGCCAGTCTTCTAGAAAATTCAGAAGTGGGATATGGAGGTAGTCTATTCAAATTTGGAAACACCAAATATTGGCAAGAAGTAAGCTTTTAAATGACATAATATTATTTTTAAAAACACATACACAGAGGCACATCTCCCGAATGCCCTTGTCCTGTTTCCTGGTTGAAGGTGGGGGAATTAGTACATTTAAAGTGCTGTCCGGAAGCAGCAGAAAATATGGAGTCAAGAGTTAGGTGGAATAGAAGAAGCCAATGGCAAATGCTGGAAAGCACTCTTAGGACACACCAAGCTCGGTGAGATAGGATGAATTGTGGGACTGGGGCTTGTGTATCAAGTGATGCGGTATACCAGACAACTTACACAAACCTCAGAAATGCAAGCCGACATATGATAATCATATTATAGAAGGCTGAATGAACTAACAAGAGAGTAAAGGTAGTGCCTACCTCCGCAACCCTCCCATTATAAAGCAAAAAGGATCCAGTGTGATGGTACACACCTGTATTTCCAAGAGAGGCGAGAACAGTGAAAAGTCAAAGGCTTTCCCAGCTCGCAAAATTGCAAGAAGTCAATCTGAAACCCTTTTAACACGTTAAAGACCTGGGTCCCCAGCGCCGCCCCCACAAAACTAAAAACAATATAAAACTTTTAATGTTTTCAAAATTGCAAACAGAACAATAATAGCTAACTTTTATTGCATGCTTATTATAGTCTTGGCACTTTTCTAATTGCATGATATCTAATGGTCACTTTAGGCTCATGATAACCATGTGAGATTAATATCATTACAACCTTTGTTTTACAAACGGGGAAACTGAGGAATAAAGGGGGGGAGAGCGCTGACTGACACAAGGTTACAATGTTAGTAAGTGTGGGGATGGGATTGAGCTCAGGAGTTGGTATCAAAGCCTTCATTCTGTAAAGAATTCATCAAAGAACGTTTCCTTGGGAAGTTGGGATCCGCTCTGCCCACCGCTCTGCCCACGCGGGAACGCACGCACTCTGTACGCCGTTTGCTTCATTCAATAAGGTGCTCATACGGAGTGACCTGACCCTTGTGTAACTGCATGGATACACTTCAGGATTGGCAGTGGAGGTGGCGACAGCATCCAAGTACAGAAGAAGGCATGTGTAGGGAGGAGCTATTCATCACTCCACCCAGAAGATGTCACCCGGGAGGCAAAAGGTGAGGAAGACACTTCCGGGAAGAGGGAGGATAGCGGAAATCAAAGGCATTCCAGGCTCTCACAGTTTCTGGCAGTTGATTTTAAATCTTTTAACAGGTTGTGGATGAAGTGAAGAATTTTTACCATGCTTCTGTAAAACTGTTATTCACCGGATGCACGAAGGATTGTTATTGCTGTTTCTGTATCTACACCTTTGAGGAAGTCTTAGATCCAGGCGCACTGGAGGTTCTCTGACTCACCACCAGATGGACCTATTTGATATGTTGTTTCCTAAGACAAAAACAGGGATTTCATAACGAAGTCTTTCTCACAGGGATTTAGACTACTTATTTTTAAAACAATATTTACCCTTGACTTTTTTGAAATAATAATCAAAAAGTCACTCCTACACAATAATGAGTGAAAGGTACCTATGTATTTAAATAGTGTCAATGAAAACAAATGCCCGCACAGGCCAGCTGTGTGGGTTTTTTGTTTATCTGGGATTATTTCTGGTTTAGATTGGGGTTTCATATATCCTGGGATGACCTCAAACTCATGTAGCCAAGGATGAACTTCTTTCTGGTCTTGCTGCCTCTGCTCTCTGAGTGTTGGGACTGCAGGTGTAAGCCAACATGCCCTGTTTACTCTGTGCTGGAGATCAAATTCAGAGGTTTGTATATGCTCACCAAACATTCTACAACTGAGCTACACAATCCCATCTCTGAGGCTAGGCGATTTTGGTGTTGTTTGGGCTGGTTTGTGGTTATCTTTTTTTACTGTTTTTTTTTTGGGGGGGGGTCGAAGCAAAGATTTCCCAAATGCCTGGCAAATGTTCTACTACTGAGCTGCCTGCCCAGCCAAAAATCTCCACAACTATCTCCAAGCTTAAGGAAGAGACTATAAACAAATAAATCCTCAAAGCCAACGTGACACTCTCTCATTTTACTCTCCTTTACACGTGGATCAACAGCCATGATGAATTATAAACTAACAGCTATTCTGAAAAATGGCTTACAGTCTATGATACTTGACTCTGTGTGTGCCTGTCTGAGAGAGGGCCGGGGGCGGGGGACCAGGGGCGGGGAGGTCTGACTAAGTTTTGCAAAGCATATTAAAATCATCAAGTCCTATGTATTTTTCTCTGACAAGTTATTTCTCACATGGGACCCACTGGGGTCTCTCTCTTAGTAACAGACACTGGGTCACAACTCCTCTGCCTCAGAGATCTCATTTTTTGTCTCTTGAGATACACAGGGATGCCTGGTCTTTTGACCTTGACCCACTGACCACCAAGTGTGCTGAGTTCCGCCCCCTCCATTCTGACCGACTCACCTCTGGGCTGCCTCTTTCAGAGCCTCAAACGGCTAAAACTCTCAAGACACAAGCTCTCCGAAACCCGCCCACTGGTACCCACACTTGGCCTCTATATCCACTAGGTAATCCACCTAAATAGCTGCCTGACGGCTTTCTGGCTCCTAATATTATTCAGGATTTTTACAAGCTTTGTGAGCACACAGGAAACTGGAACGGGGTTCTTTACATCTCCCTTTTCCTTTCTCCTCCTCCTGCCTGCCTCCTGCTCACCATCCCACACCCTGCTTTCTCTTAAATCTTCAGCCCATCGCCCCTCCTCTTCCGCTCCTGAACCGGAAACTCAAGTCCTTCCACGCAGCCTATGGCCCCTCATCCATCACCTTCCCAATAATCTCCTGCATCACCACTGCCACCGTTCCCACTCTTCCATCCCCCTGGATCTCACCAAGGCCAGACAGAGCAGCCTCTATGTCCTCAGCTCCCACCACCCCTCCCCCACCTCCTCCCCTCAATCCAGCCCCGCCTGCATCTCCCTCCTGTCCTATTCTCTTGTTAGAAAGGGATGCTCTCCTCAGAACTGCCATGCACTTTTCTCAGCAGCAGCTCCCAGGACACCTGCAAACCCTCCCTCCCACTTCCTATCCCCTGGCCACCATTTGCATACTCTCTCCCTTTCCAAAGTTCCCAAAGCCCTCTTATCCTCTGCACCCTTCTCTAGTCGGTCCCACAGTATGGGATACCATGCCCCCTTCTAGTGCCAGACATTGTAAGCCTCTTTCTATTAAACCCGAAGCCCCTTCTGCCTACATTTCCCAACCTCCAAATCTCCTAGCCTTAGCCAGCCCCCCAAGGCCTGAGACCCCCTCATCCAGTTTCTCACCCAGATTTCTATAACTTGCTTCTTCACCTTACAATACTCCCATAGTGGCAGTAAGAAAACTTTGTGGAAACGGAGAAGAGACTGAGGGAAAGGAAGTCCAGTGACAGGCCCAAATTGGAATCCAGCTCAAGGAGAGGCTCCAAGGCCTGGCCAGATAATTAGTGCTATGGTGTGCTTACAGAGAGGAGCCCAGCGTGGTTGCCTCCGAGAGGCCCAACAAGCAGCTGAACGAGTCAGAAGAAGATACTAACACCCAACCAATGGACAGAAGCCCGGGCCCCCTGTGGTTGAATTAGGGAAAGGCTGGAAGAAGCTGAGGAAGACCAGCAATCTCAATTAACCTGGACTCCCGAGATCTCTCAAACACTGAGCCACCAACCAGGCAGAATATATGAGCTGGTCCGAGGCCTCTGACACATATACAGCAGAGGACTGCCTGGTCTGACCTCAGTGAGAGAAGATGCAACTAACCTTTTAGAGACTTGAAGCCCCAGGGTGTGAGGAGGCCTGGTGAGGTGGGGACATCCTTTTGGAGATGGGGGTGGAAGCAGGAGGGAGGAATAGGATGAGGAACTGTTGGAGGGCAGACTGGGAGGGGGTAACAACTGGACTATAAACAGGGATTAAAGATATTTTTAATTAATTAATTAATTTAATTTAATTAAAAAAAATAAAGAAACCCTAGTGGGATCTTCTACCCAGTCCAGGACCTTCACTCCATCAAGGCTGTTCTTGTTTCTCTACACCCTTAAGTCTCTAGCCCTTAGAATACCTGCCCCATCATCTCAGACACCACCATTCAAATTTAACCAGAAGAAACCCAAGAGTACTTTAAAAACACAACATCTCACATGAAATGTCGCCATAAAAAAAGCAATCTCTGCTCAAACATTGAACTTTTCAGCCTTCTTGGGTTTACATTCAGGTCACCTAACTAACATGCCCAATTAAAATTAAATACCTCATCCTAATATGGGGTTTCTCCTTTTACCTTTTCTAAACTGACATTTACCTGTATCCTTGCTATCCAGAGGCAGTCCTCCCCACTCCCCACCCCCCGAATAGCCCTTTCCTTCTCCCGGGTTTCTTTACCCCCTTTTCCTTCATCCTTTAATCTCCCGTCTTTTGTCTCTTCTTCCTTGTCCTTTGTCCCTCAGAGGCAAATACATCTCCTTGGTCCTGAGAACACAGTCTCGGGATGTCTTGAGCTGATACCGGTCCCTTCACGTGGTTATTCAAGCAAAGGATTGCTTCATTCTGTTCTTAGCTCATGGCGTTCCTTCTGATTCACCCACTAGGATATCTCCTCTTCTCTCATGATTCCTGCCATGGTGCTATGAGTCTCCAATTGCTTTTGCCCGTGGTGAAGCAAGTGCCTTGTGGAGAATATCATAGCCTGAATAGGAGCCATCTTCCATAGAATCAAATGTTCTAACGTTTGGTTCTGTGTCGGTGATTCACGACAATGCGGGTGTTGTGTAACAAGTTTCTCCAAGGATAAAGCCCTCTATGTTGGAGGGAAATTTCTTAGGACATAGGCTGTAACAGAAACAGAAACGGTAATGAGAACAGGACTCTGACACTGAGGTGAAACAACTGGATGTTCAGAAGGTGGCATTTCATCTTGCAGGGAGGCTCTGTTAAGACAGGAAGGAAACAACCCATGATAGCTTCAGGAGGTCCTTGAAACCGACCAGGTTGACTAAGTCCCTCCATCCTAAAGAGTATAAATGGAACAGATTGCTGAGAGTCAATCTCAAACAAGCCCAGGCATCTGGAAGAAGAAGCCAGCCAAATTGCCTAGAGGAAACAAGGGCCGGTTGAGCTATCTGGAAGAGGCTCAAGCCAACTGAGACACCTGGAAAGGACACTCTCCAACCTGTTGCAACTGTCTGCAGGCTGAGCAGTGTGCTCAGATACCCAGCTTTGAGCGGTTGCTTGGTGGTGCCTTGCTAATACAGTTGTCTTTGAGTTATTTCTGTCCCTGTAAGTAACTCTTCACCCATCATTAATCCCATTAAAACCCAGTGGTTCATCAAGTCTGATTTGGTGGTGTTCATACTTTGTTTTGTCATCCATTCCCTATCTGGAATGAGTAAGTGTGTGTGTGTGTGTGTGTGTGTGTGTGTGTGTGTGTGTGAGAGAGAGAGAGAGAGAGAGAGAGAGAGAGAGAGAGAGAGAGAGAGAAACTTCCCTGCGAGAAGTCTGTTACACAACAGTAGGGAGGCTGTGGAGCGTTTAGAAGGTAGAAGATTGAGGAAGTGAGCAAAGGGGTGGGGTGATGGTAGTGGTGGTGGTAGGTGGGACTTAACATTTATAGCTTAATCCATTGTTTGAGCCTGAGCTCTCCGTGCTTCCTGACCTATCTAGGCAGAACAGGCTGTCTGCTGCAAGTTCCCATAGACAGAACCACGACCACTCGTCCCACCAACCAACCAACTGTCGTATCCCCTTAAACCATGAGCCAAATGAGATTGTCTCCTCCTTTAAATTGTTTCTGTCAAGGGTGCTGTCACAATGACATATACAAGAACTAACACAGGGAGATTGGTGAGTTTATCACCTGAGGTCTTCTCCAGTGAGATATATGTTATAAACCCTAGTAGTATAAACCAAGATAGTTCTAATGACATAGTTTAGAGAAGTCGTGTGGGTTCCATGGAAATGCTTTTATATATGCATGCACCTATATTTCAGGAAGGTACTACAGTAATAGATCTCCTCATGACTCTTTCAAATGTCTTTAGAATTTAAATAGAATTATCCTATAATGGGAGGCACACTAGCTCTCCTAGATACTATAGACTAACAAATTAAAGGCCAGCACCAGGAATGGATTACCAGCTTTGAAGTTGTTAAAAAGTGAGATCCCAGAGAGTCTCAACATTACAGCCTATTATCATTGTTCTTGGCTGCCCTGCAGAACTTGTTCATAAGACCCTGTTGCTGAAGACAACACATACTTGAGTCGTGAAACATTGAGAAATTAAGCTGGTAATGACTGGGAAGCTAAGATTTCCCTTTAAAAGAGCTGTGGCCTATGTCTGAGTTTCTTTTCTAGTACTGTTATGAGTTCCCAAAATCAATTGAAGAGGAGAAAGTTTATTTGCCTTACACATCCTGATCATAGTCCATCACTGAGGGAAGCCAAGACAGGAACTTAAGCAAACATCATGGAGTGCTGCTTACTGGCTTCCTCTCCATGGCTTACTCAGTCTGTTTCCTTATACAGCTCAAGACTGCCTTCCCAGGGATGGCACTGTCGACAGTAAGCTGACCCTACATCAATCTGTAATCAAGAAAATTCCTCCAACATCTTGCCTACAGGTCAGTCTGATGGAGGCCTTTTCTTAGTTGAGATAACCTCTTCCCAGATGATTCTAGCTTCTGGGCCAACCAGCATACCCTGGCTTTGCCTAAATAAATGCCTGGTAGAGGGAAATTCAACGTCCCCTGTTGAGTGAAGACGTTGCTTCTGCTTGATGTGCTTAGAGCATCCACAGCCCATGTCCTGAACTACAGAGCAGGTCCAGAACACTGGATGCTGGACAAGCCAATTGGAGTATTTGCTCTTTCTACATCCCCTGCTCCTGTCAGGCTGTCTCTCTCATCATGCCCCCCAAAAACAGCATCAATGTGCTCTGATGTAGTTGACCAGGTACAGTCCACATTCAGGTTCTTAAGATCAAGAGTAGACTTTACACTCTTGTAAACTCCCTTGCCATTTTTACACATTCAACTAGTGTTTATGAGACCAGTGAGATTTTACTTCTGATTTGTGACCCAGGGGCCATTTTTATACATTCAACTAGTGTTTATGAGACTAGTGAGATTTTACTTCTGATTTGTGACCCAGGGGCCACTCTGCTATTTATCACATTGTGCCCGAGGAGACCAAGAATATGTTCTCATAAGTGAGAAAGATCTTTGTGGAAACCACCCAGGTCACTCTCTTCCAGACTAATATGCCGCTTGCTCAAATTCATTAGGCATCCTTTTAAGTTTGGTAACCAGTGTGGCTGACCACAGGTATTACACTGGCTCAAACTGGCCTGCCACCCAAAGAGATAGTGGTAATTTTGAACGTATATACAATGTGTTTAGATCAAGTTCACCTTCCTTTCCTTCCAGCCCAATCCAATTCGCTCTACAGTTCCCCATCTACTCTCTCCCAGCTTTATGTTTCCCTGTCCTTCATTGGTTGGAATCCAATGAATAATAAGGAGAAACTTAGATCTCTGCATTTGAGAGGATGAACTCTGGCCATGACTATATACCACGCACAGAATGAACTCAAATGGGTAAAGGACTTAAAACTGAAAGGCCCGATGTTACAGTTCAGGTGAGACCCTTACAGACCCACGCCACATGAGGCTAAATGAGAGTCATTTATTAGCCAGAGACAATGAAAAGGTTAATTCCTTGGAAAAGCTCTCAATATTGAAGTTCAAGGGTGCAGGATTTCTATGAGTAAGAACCACAATGACATCATTCTGAGGTGTAGGTCAGGGGAACCTTGTGACAACTGTTTTCTCAGAACTTATCAGCTGTTTTGGTTATACAACTGGGCCTTGGCCAAGGTCATGAAAAGTCTTGAGTTGTTGCCAAAAGTTGTTCAGGGGACTATGGGCCAAAAAGCACCTGAGCAGACACAAAATGAACACAAGGTAAGATCAGGACAAGATAGCATTCTCTAGGTCACTCCACTGAAACCCTAAACTTTCCAGAAGAAAACACTGATTTTGGTAATGGCTTTTTGGTTAAGATGCCAAAAGAACAATAGGCATGAACATAAAACAAATGAGACAATATTAAGCCTTCTGAACAGCAAAGGACATGATCAAGAAAATGTGGAATTCAGGCCAAGGACTGGAAGAAAATCTCTTCAGATTATCTATCTGATAAGGAGCTAATCTCCAAAATACACTCTATTGTACAGCTCTGGCAAAAGGTCTAGAGTGGCGGTTCTTCACCCGTGGGTCTCGACCCCTTTGGGAGGCTTCTCCTAAGACCACCAGGAAACACAGATATTTACATAAGAGTAGAAAAAATACAGTTATGAAGTAACAAAAATCATTTTATGGTTGGGGTCACCACAGTGTAAGGAACTGTATTAAAGGATTTCAGCATTAGGAAAGTTGAAGACCATGGGACTCAAAGCTATGGTGACACAAGCTAGTCTGCAAATGCTTGAAGGGAATAAAGTCGTTGAAGTCATGAGGTAGAGGCCATCTGGGGCTACCTTCCATGAGGAGCCCACACTATTTCCTCCCACTCCCTCTGAAGGGGGTAGGGCATACACACGTGATTGCAGCTGTGTTCACCCCACGTAGGCACATGTGGAGCCCAGAGACTGACATCAGGATGTCTTTGTTACTTCCTATCTTATTTTTTTACAGTGAGATCTCTCACTGAACCCTGAACTCACTGTTTCAGCTAGACTGGATAGCATCAGTGAATCCACCACTCTCCACCCCCTAGTGCTGGGGTTACACACTCACACAATTGGATTTCCTACTGGCACTGGGGGAAGACGAACTCACCCTCAGGTTCTGATGCTTGCCAGGCAACCATTTTTCAGTGGAGCCACCTCATCTCTTCAGGCCTAAGAGCTTCTAAAAGGCTTCAGTGTTGCTTCAGACTGACTTAGCCAGAGATTCTTTCCCATGGTAAAGCTGAAAAGCCCAGCTTCACTTGAGTGGAAGTCTCTCGGCAAAAGTCCTCAGGCTGCCACAGGTGGCAGTGTGGAGCTATGTCTCCCATCCCTGCTGCGTGGTCTCTGATGACCATAATGGCCCACACAGGGATAGTCTGAAACAGTCTGTGAGTATCCTTGACTGGCGCTTAGCTGCTCTGCTCGCTCTTGGATTACATGTTGTTTTCCTTTCTCCACTTTTGTTTTTAAGGCAGAGGCTCATGTGGTAGTTAGTGAATGCCATCAGAGGGCCCAGGGACGTCCTTGGAGCTGTCATTTCCTTGTTTCCACATCAGTGTCAAGGGGCTATGGAGGAAGGGGGTGATCTGCCAATGTCCCAAGCTACTCTTCTGCCTACAAGAGATACTACCGGATACCCTGTTGAGGTGAACTGAGTTGGGACAACACTCAATCAAGAGCAAGCTTCATTAAGTACTTTCTGGACCCAAACACATTTTAAAAAGTTGCTTCTGTGCCCCAGTTTATTTCCTAATTGCGCTCATGACTTTTCTTGCTTAAATGCTTCCTATAAAATTGTGCCCAACACTTCTGAATAACCTGATCCCTTCCCTGACATTGTCCCCTAAACATGCATTTAACAATGCTTATCTTTTACGCACCGTGAATGATTTCTGTCTATTTCTGGCTGATCACCGTGTGATATTTTAAGGACAGAGCCTCCAGCTTTCTAAGACCAATGTGGATGAATTTTAGAGGCCACGAGTTCTTATCGCTCATCTGCCGTCTGAACAGAACTACATTTTTAAAACCAAGAGATGGCCAGTGAGGTGGCTCAGTGGATAAAGGTGCTTGCAGCCAAGTCTGAAGACCTGAGTTCTAGCCCTGGAATCCATATAATAGAGGCAAGAACCAAGTCTTGCAAGTTGTCCTCTGACCTCTACACATGTGCTATGGCATGGATGGGCACATGCATGTACATACACTTGAATACTCTCTTATACAGAGAGTTCATATAACCGTGTGTGTGTGTGTGTGTGTGTGTGTGTGTGTGTGTGTGTGTGTGTG
>NW_021620894.1:5014905-5031296 GCF_004785775.1 Grammomys surdaster | reverse complement strand
GTGTGTGTGTGTGTGTGTGTGTGTGTGTGTGTGTGTGTGTGTGTGTGTGTATGTTCTGAGACAGTAGCCAGGGACATCGCCTGAAAATTAGCCACCCAAGCCTCTGATATACTCACTGCTCAGTAATTAGCTACTCTGGCTAAGGTAGTGATGTCCAGTCCATGTTGGGAACTCATGGTGAGTATTCTAGTTTAAATACAGAACAGGCTAATGATAACGCTGCCTAGTGTCCGGTGGGTGTACTGGCTGGTTTTGTGTGTCAACTTGATACAAGCTGGAGTTATCACAGAGAAAGGAGCCTCCCTTGAGGAAATGTCTCCATGAGATCCAGCTGTAAGATATTTTCTCAATTAGTGATCAATTGTGGGAGAGCCCATTGTGGGTGGTGCCATCCCTGGGCTAGTAGTCCTGGGTTCTATAAGAAAGCAAGCTGAGCAAACCAGGGGAAGCAAGCCAGTAAGCAGCACCCCTCCATGGCCTCTGCATCAGTTCCTGCCTCCAGGTTCCTGCACTGTGTGAGTTCCTGTCCTGACTTTTTTTTGGTGATGAACAGCAATGTGGAAATGTAAGCTGAATAAACCCTTTCTTCCCCAACTTGCTTCTTGGTCATGATGTTTTGTGCTGAATACAAACCCTGACTAAGACTGTGGGAATGGAGTGTGAGAATTTCAGGTTATTATTTTTTTTCATTTTTCCTTTTCTTTCTCGTCTAGACACAGAGATATGCACAGGGAATATATGTAAATAAGTATAAGTTAAAATTTTAAAAATTGACCTAAAATTGATATTGCAGGGGAAAAAATCCCATTAGTAAGGCTGCCTCAAGCCTCTGCTGCTCAGCGTTTAAAACAAGGTAAAAATCCTGCCTTATGTCTACAGAACAAGCTGCACCTGCTGGCCTTTGGCCTAATTAGAGGAAATTCTAAGTGATGTTCCCGGAAGCATAAATTTTAGCATAAGGATTACTAGAGCCGTGTAGGAAATAATCAGATCTAATCCAATCTTTAGGAATGGGTGAATGATAAGTCTAAGGAAAAGCTATAAAAATCATTGAGCCCACTTTGATGGGTCCATGTGTATGTCCCTGTGTGTGCTTATGTTTCCATATTGTTTGCATGATACCCGTGATAGTTAACATGGACTGTCAGCTTGACTGCTTCTTGGGTTGCCTCTGTATGCTGTGTGCATCTGTCTTTGGCAGGCGTGGCACATTACTGATGCTTCTTCCTCCAGCCACCAACGCAGCATCCATTCACTTGATTCCCATAGCTCTGCTGTGCAACAGTCAGAGACGCTTTGCTCTCCAACTCACTGGCTGGCCTTCTAGAGTTTTTTTTTTTAATCTTCCTGGAAATGCTCACAACTGCGTTAACTCTTCCAGTCTGCCACAGCTATAAAGATGGTATGTGTAGACACACTGAAGTCTCCTGGTGGAGTAAACTGTTCCTGGCCTCAATGAGTCCATGGCTATCACTGAACATAAGAAATAGAATACGTTGAGCCTATGACGGTTTCTTTGAGCTCCATTTTGAGATGAGTCCATAACAAAAAGTCTTGGAAACTTATCTGTGTTTCTGCACTTAACGCCTTACAGGGTGTCTGATGTCGTCGCTTTGCTGATTTCTGGGGAGCCTTCTGAGGCATCTTTCTTATTATCCTGGTGTGTCAAGGTGACATAAGACACAATTGCTAACACTTTAGCAACAGTAACCTCCTTGAAAATCTCTCTCTCTTTCTCTCTCTCTCTCTCTCTCTCTCTCTCTCTCTCTCTCTCTCTCTCTCTTGGCTAAACTACTGATCTTTCTAATCTTTCTAATCTCACTGTGAACTGATAGCAGCCAGTAATTCCTCTGCTTTGATGTCCTAAAATCTCTGCGAGGTATGTGGCGTGAACCTAGATTTGAGAATCTGTCAACCCTCATTTTAAAAAAGCCATCCTTTGGCAGTGGATACTGATTACCATAGAAATCCACAACCGGTTAAGAGGTAGAGAAGTAGAGCCCGAGTAATCTTGAGTCCTAAACGAGACGCGGATTTCACATCTCCTCCTCCCAAGGCTCAAGGATCATTGCAGAAGAGGAGGTGGAAAGATTACAAGGGCCAAAGGTTCGTATTAGGACACAGGGCTTCCTGGGCATAGCAGGGGGTTACAACAGGGATTCACAGCAGTAAGATGGCATGCACAAAGCCTGCACAAGTTCAAGCAAGTGTGGAGAGGGGAGGTGGGCATGAAATCCCTCCACAGCTAAGGAGCTCTGGGCAATTGATAGTTTCTGGAAGAGAGAGTCAAGTATCTTTAAGGGTTCAGGCTCTGGTAGCTAGAACACCCTCTACCTACATATCTAAGAGTATATGGGCAGCATAAACTGACTTAACGGCTTCAGGGGAGGTGTAGAGGATAGAGTTGGGCAGGTTGGGAAGGGAAGATCTAGGAGGAGTCAGGAAGAGGCAAGTGAGATCAAAATATATGTACAAAGCTATCAAAGAACTGATAAAAATGAAAAAAAAATAGAGAAAACTATCAATGCCTGTCAGATAAACCAGTTCATTGCCTTTAAGCCTGGCTACTCATAAAGTGCTACAAGGAGGATCAAGTCTTTGCCATGGCATTCTAAAAGAGGCTTTTTTCCAGTTCTACAAACAATCCGTGTTGCCATCTGAAATGTCGCCAGCATGAGGTTCACAGTCCACGTTGCTATCAGCATTCTGCTCTTCAGACCTGTCACCACTATCTCATTCTGATTTATTTTTTTATTTAATTTATTTGTTAAGATTTATTTTATCTTTAATTGTGTGTACATGTGTGTATCTCTTTATGACTATACACAAGTATGTATATGTGTGTGTGTCTGTGTATGTATGTGCATGTGTATATGTGTGTGTGTGTCTGTGTATGTGTATATATGTGTATGTGTGTGTACATCTCTGTGTGATTATGTACAGGTGTGTGTATGCATGTGTGTGTGTGCCTGTGTATGTGTGTACATGTGTGTATACGTTGAGGGAGATATTGAAAATGGCGGCTCGCAATCCGGCTTGTTCTTAATCAGCCACCATGTTTCTGACTAGGCTAGGCCTGCGTGCTGCTTACCTCAGGTGGCCAGAGACACCGGCCCTGCCACCCACAAGACACCATCGTAGGAGATGGCTCTGCCAATCTTCCACACTGTTTCCACAAGGTTGGGCTAGGTCCAGACCATCCGTCATCCATGAGGTACCCGGTAGAAATGAGACTCTAATGCTTAGATTATCCAAAGACTTTATAAGTTTGACAATGCTCAATAAACAAGATGCTCACACAATTGGAAGTGTTAACCAATTAACTAACCTAGATACAAGTTGTTACCCAGGACTGCTCTCAATACATGCATGGTCATCTATGGTTCCTACATATCTGCCCCTTAGCTCCTCCTCCTCCTTCTCCTCTTCCTCTCTTTATTCCTCCCACCTTAGCTCCTCCCAACTTGTGGGGAAAATATGCCACTACATGTATATATGTGTGTGAGTTTATTTTCCTTTTTAAAAATGTGATATCCAGTCAACCAAAGGCAACTACATTAGTCAGACTTTGAATCACTGGGACACAATAATTTACACAATTAGGTCAGAGGAGGAAATTTTTATTCTTTTTCCTTTTTTTCTTGACTCATTGTTTCAGAGGGGTTAGTCTATCATGGTGAGGAGGGTGTGGTCAAGAAGCACAGAAAGAGATACAGAAACCAGGGCAAGGCTTCCCTTACCAGTGACCTTCCTCCTACCAGTCCCCACATTCCACTGTTTTACTCTCTCCCCGTAGTCTTTAAGTTTTGAATCCATAAACGGATGATACTATTATTAAGTCAGATCCTCCTGATTTGATAAGAATGCCCTCACAGCTACATTATGCAGTATGCTTTACTAATCTGTTAGATATTTAATTTTTTAAATTTTTAGTGTTAGGTGTGGTGGTGCTGGTGGGTTTTGCCTATATATATATTTCTATGCACTGTGGATGTGCCTGGTGCCTGCAGAGGCCAGAAAAGAGCAGCAGATTCCCTGGAACTGGAGTTACCTATGTTTGTGAGCAGCCATGTGGTTGCTGGGAATTGGACCTAGGTCCTGTGGAAGAGCAGTCAGTGCTCTTCACCACTGAGCCATCTCTCCAGCCCTCTCTTGTTTATTGATTCAGCAGAATGACAACCAAGGTTAACCATCCCAGGATTAACAGAAGATGAAATGTCAGAAAAGGATGAGATATGCTCAGAAACTAAGTTGATTTTCAGCTGCATTATCGTGCTGGACCATATTTTATCTTATAAACAGAGGGAAGGCTTCTGGCTGTGGGGGAACAACTTGCTTTTAGAAGGAATCAGAGTAGAGGTCACCAGGTTGCTTCTCCTTTGAGACTGAAACCTAATACCCACATCTACATTTCTAGTCATTGCCCAGATGATGCCCATGTCGGAGACGGGAGATGGGACTTTGGGAAGTACTATAGTGGAAGGAAGGAAGCCCCAGGGGGAAGTTGATGACCAGATCCCCTGCAACAAGGCAAAGCCTCCACTCTCACAACCAAGCTCACTTCTGGAACTCACACATATTCCTGTTTAGTTTTGTGTGGGTTTCCTTTATCTTAGTGCGGTGGCTGGTTCTAATGACAACTTGCCTCAAAGCAGCGACGAATGAACGGAGAGCCTCAATGTCCTCGTCATCTCAATTGATATCGAAGAAGCTATCTTAAGCCTATGCAGCATTTCTGATAATAGGCCTGGGTGGGCCGTGTGGGGGCAGAGCAGAGGGGGCATCATTTCCCTTCAGCTTGCTTGGCCTTCCGTCTACCCCTTGCTGCTGCTGCTGCTGCTCCTGCTGCTTTTGCTGCTGCTGCTGTCTTTGCTGAAACACAGCCTAGTATTTCCAAACTTCCCTTGTTGACTAAGGGCCAGGGACTCTTCAGGAACCTTCCAGGTATATAGGAACCATTCCTATATCAGCTCTGTTCCTCCAGAGGACGCTGGCCAACACACTTGTTAAGTGAAATTTATAGTCGTTATTTTGGACTAGGCTCTTGTCTCAGAGCTCTCTCTGGGAGATCAGACCTGGCCAGAATAGTCTCTTATGTTCAATATATCACTTAAGCAAACTGGCTTTTGAAACGTCCTGCTCCTTCTAACCAAAACAAAAAACAAAACAGAACAAACAAAACATCAATCAGTAGGGCCCTGTTACCAGAAACAGACAACAGACAGGTAAATCCTCTCGGAATGCAACTTTGAAGCATTCATCTTCTGAGCCTTTCCTTTTTTTTTTTAGGTTCATTTTGGCCAATACTGCTCACCTCAGGGAGTTCTTATATTTTATAGAATATGTCGCTGTCTAGATTCCAGAGTCATAGTTAGCCAAACTGATCTTTAAATTCATTTGTTTTTTTCCCCCTTTATCTTTGCCAATGTAAACCAGTTGAGCCAGATCATAATCTGTTTTTCTTTTTTTTTTTTTTAAATCGCCGTCTATAATTGCTTTTTAAATTTCCTCTGCTACACATAACTTTCAATGTACATAGTTTAATGCTGCAGAAGAGGACCTGCAGGGAAGTTAAAAAATAACTGCGGATTGATGAATGCTTGAGTCACAGGAAAGGGACAAGTGACTCTGCCATTAAGTCAAAGGACGTGTCACTAATCTTCCCTTCAGGCTGTCAGTTTGCGCTCATCCCGGGCCCTTTGCACGATTCTAGTAAACTTTCTGGTCCGGAACAAAGTACGAAGGAAAGCAGGAGAGGACGCTTCGCCCCGCAGCAGCATCAAGAAGCGCCCGGAGGGGGTGTGGGGGGGCGGAAAGGGGGCGGGGCTCGTACGCGTCGACCACGTGACCGCCGCGACCGCGCGGGTCCGGGTCGCGCGATCCGCCGTCACATCAGCTTATGGCGCCGGCCGCTGATTGGTGGGCTGTCTGCACGTGGGCGGGGCTCTGGTAAGCGGGTGGTGTCTGGGGCTCTCCGGCTCCTGGACTCCGCTGGCGGTATAGCCGAGGCTTACGGAGCCGCTGGGCCTGGCAGGTAGGTTGGGTGCGGTGGCAACTGGGCAGCGGTGAGTAGGAGGACCTGCGGGCGATCGCGAGGGATCCCCGGGTGCCCGGCGCTGGTACGGCATCCTCCGCACCTGTGTGGCTGTCCCTGCTAAAAAAAAAAGCGCAGGTGGCATTAGGGGGGTGGTGGCCTAGCAGACACCTTGGGCCCTGGGGCCTGCGATGGAGGGACAAGGCTATGTGGAGGTGGGGAAAGACCCTGGCCCGGGAGAGCTGGGTCTCTGTCAGTGCTGGAGGTTGCCTGCCTGCTGTGGACCCCACATCCAGGGTGAGGTGGGAAACGCTGGTGCTTTGGCTTCTCCCGGAGAAGGCACCAGGTTGTGAAGCAGCGTCCTACTGCGACCTAGGGAGGGTGGTGAGCCTGGCCTCCCTGCCTTTTTGAAGACTACAAGCGGCAGTATGCTCCCTTTAAGCATCATTAAGAAGTCGCTCGTACCGGCATCCCTGCTTTATTGCTGAGTAAATGGAAAGGTGGTACAAGCTGGAAACACGGCCTCGGCGGCGGCAAAAGTTACTTAGTGAACACTTTGGGTCTTAGCTGAGTTGGCATTTTCATCCGTTGTTGTGTGAAAGTGCTTGCCTTCTGAGCCTTGCTCTCTCTTCTTTTTGCATTCATCCTGTAATATAATGCATGTGGAGAACTCAGAATACTCTGTCCGTCTGTGTGACTCTAGGGAGGTAATGCTGTGTAGAACAGGTACTGGGTTTTACATGGCATCAACTGCGCCTTACAGGACAAAGTTGTTTAAGTGATTGCGCCTTCACGGTCCTGTGAATTAAGATTATAAGAACGCGTACATACTTTATAGACTTGGGAGAATTAGATGGGAGGACCTCTCCTTTACCCCTCCAAATGTGTAAAGGCCAGATGAGAGGTACTGCAGAGTATCCAAGAGTTCAGGAGACTACCAAAATATGGCCTAGGAGAATCAAGTTCCAGGTCACATACCCATAGAGGGTAGGGGGCCCTGAAATAATATGTAGTGGGTTTTTTTTTTTAAATATATAAATGCTAGCTATTGTTTCTGTGCCTTTTTTTTTTTAGTTAAGAAAACTATGATAGTTTCAAGTCACTTAAGTATAATAGTGAATTTATGTATTTATTTACATATTTATCTGATGCTGGGGAAGGAACCAAGTCTTTGGACATACTAAGCCAAAGGGATATTACTGAAGTACATGCCAAGCCCATTTAATTGATAACCATGTTTTAAAGAAAAAATTGTTTTTTTTTTCTGCAATGGCAGTGTAATATTTAATGTAAACTTCAGTTTCAAGCAATAATATCTAATTAACTTAGAGACCATGGGCTCTTTTTGACTTTAAGAGGTTGAACCCTTAAAATTACATACAAAATTATAGGACCATGTGGGTGTTTATCACTGGATAGCACTTGATACCGGTTAAATTGTTTTGTTGTTGTTTTGATTTACGAGTGGCACTTGTGATAGAGAATTGAGCACCTGACATTTAATGTGAATTTATTTTTTTCAGGATGAAATGAGAGAAAACACTTGTGGCTCATTCCCTAAGCAAAGGGCTAAGCTCCTTAGCAGACAACTCCTAGCTGGGGTTGATGCTACAAACCTATGTTTTTGGCCACTCAGGAAACTGCAGAGGGAGAGTGGCCTGAGTCAGAAGCTGGAGGGAGAGGGGCAGGGGTAGGAGACACAGAGCATTCACAGGAAAAGTGTATCGTGTTACAAATAGACGAAGTTGTGCTCAGTATCACTTGCGGTAAATATGGAGTCAATATGCACCAACGTATCTTTTCATTCCTGTCGAGTTGAAGATACTCCAGGGGTTGTGGAGAAATCGGCACCGTCCTCCATTGTTTGAGGATTCACCAAGCCGTTCAGTACCTGTGGAGATCAGTTGAGCAGCCTGCACCCAGGTTTCCACACACGGCTTCTCCTTGAAAACATCATGCCTGGAGAAGTTTACTTAATAAAGGAGCAGTCATTGTGTCAAAGCCTGGAAGCCCTGAGATCCAAACAGTTGTTTTATTTTTAACCCCCATAGGTTTAGCCCTCCCCCTCATCTGATGGTCGATCCTGACTCGCCAAGTGACTGACCATCACAACCATTGCAACCGTCCGTTTCTCAGGTCACATACCAGGTATGCCTGCCCATGCCTTCTGGAGGTGTTTTGTTGTGTTAACTTTGCATTGACTTCCATATGAAAAGCTCGGAAGTGTCTGAAGACAGCCAGCCTGTGGGTGGCAGCAAGGATGAAGCTGCTGTCACTACCGCATAGGACAGTATTGAGGGGCTGCTGCTGTGTGCTATTTCTCTGAGACACCCTACTGACAGAGCCTAGGATCTAACAGCATACATGACTTATGGCAAGACAAATGGTTGGTGTTTGACTGGAAATGACTACCAAAATATGGCCTAGGAGAGAAAAATGAAACTCTAGCCATGTTTGATAAAGTAGGCTTGACAATACAAAAGTAAATAGATATCACCAGAGGCTGCGTTGATCCTGAAACCACAGGGCATGAAAGCCGAACTGTTATAGCGTGTTAATGTCAATTAGGCCGATGCACGCTAATAGCTACATTAAGAAGGGAGGGGTTAGAATTAAAGGAAGTGAGACAGTAGAAAATATCTAAAAGTCTTGAAGGCCCTTGGGAGCTCTCCTTATGCCCAGACAAGTCTTTTGTATCTTCTTCTCCTTAACTTCATGCTAATAAGGTTGTTTACAGCATTTTCTTTTGCTCCACTGTGACTACAAGACACCCTTTCTCACCAAGCAGTGTTGTGCTTAGAAAAGCAAGCATTTATATGGTGCCTGCATAGTTAACAGAGGCCTGGCAATCATAATTTCCTAGGATCATTCATCCATAAAGATCGATTCTTAAAATTACTTCCTGTACGAAATGGTGTCAGTAGATGAGCAGAAGTGTTTGGTAGGGCCAGAGAGATACCTCTGCAGTTACAAGCACTTGCAGAGGACCCGAGTCCAGCTTCTGTTTTGTTCTCATCAGGCATCTTACAAAAGTCAATATATTCTCTTATCCTCTGCAGGCACCCGCACTCATGTGAGCAACAGTCAGGCAAACGTACACATAAAATAAAAATAAGTCTTAAAAGGAAATGTTTATTATGTGAGCAGACAGGGAAGAGCCAGCCAATAATTGGAAGATTTTTTTTCCGTGTGTGTGTGTGTGTGTGTGTGTGTGTGTGTGTGTGTGTGTATGGGCACTCTTGCACGTGCGAGGGTCAAAGGACAACTTCAGTTATTGTCCCTGGGTGCCTTTCATCTTATATGTGAGATAGCATCTTTCATTGGGTTAGCTGAGTTAGCTGACCAGGAATTCCAGGGTCCTCCTGTCTCTCCTTCCACTCTTGCCATCAGTGGGATTATTTAGACACAAGCCACCATGCCCTACTCTTCACCTGCGTTCTGGGGATCCAAACTCAGGTCCTCAGATTTGCGAGGCAAGCACTTGGTTGACTAGGCCATCTTCCCCAGCCCAAGGGAAGGATTTTTCTAACACTAAAAAGACATTGATACTTAACCTCCTCAGACCGTGAATAACTCCGGGAGGCTACTCTTGAAATGCTAAACAGTGATCACGTTGTTCTGGTGGCGTGATTGAAACGCTGCCTTCCGGAAAGTTAGAGTGTGCCAGAGGATAGGATGATAGAACGGGTAGCTACAGTGTGAACCTTCATGGGGAAATCACTGAAGGCATCTGTGGTAATAACTAGTGCTTGAGCCACAACTTAGGATGAGAAACGGAGAAGAAATCCATTCCAAGGCATCTCCCAATGTGTCGCAATGTCATTTGGGAATCTTGACCCTGCCACGTGATCAGTGTCTAATTGCCACAACGTTTAAAATGGGAAGAGGTCAGACTAGAGATGATCTGTTGATACTCTCTCTGCTGCCAAAGATGCCACCCAGAGAGGCCGGTGGTCACACCTGTACAACGTAAGGTTGTTCTTAGTCTGGAAACTGTATACACGGCTTTGCAGAGATGTCGTAGAGAGGCCAGGAGTGAATTGCCAACCCTTTGTCTCGCAGGGGCTGAGATGGACCTAGTTCTCAGTGCTGCCGACTACTACTTCTTCACGCCGTATGTATATCCAGCCACGTGGCCCGAGGACAACATTATCCGACAGACTGTTAGTCTCCTGATTGTCACAAACCTGGGTGCTTACATCCTCTACTTCTTCTGTGCAACCCTCAGCTATTATTTTGTCTACGATCATTCATTAATGAAACACCCGCAGTTTTTAAAGGTAAGAGATTTTTTTTTTCCAGCTTCCGTTACCATAAAAATAATGTTATATTTGTGAGTCTTTGAGTAAGATGGAAATAGAATTTTTGAAATCAAGCCCCTGAAGGGGTTGGCTATTTTTATAAGGGTTAGTCACTTCTTCCCTTCTTGTATTCTAACAACTAAGGGGACCTAGTTGTTTTCTGTTAGCCTGGAATCTTACTTCACCCGGTACGTAGATGAGAATGATTTTACGGACCCTGATGAATGAGTGTACGTTTGTAATTATTTTGCTCATATGAATATTTTCCTCTCTAGCCTTTGTAAGCTGAAAGGCTTTGCCCATGTTTTTATCATGTGTGTTTTTCTGTGGCTGAGCCAGGGATCCAAGTCCAGCAGTTGAGACTTGTTCCATTTGATCAGGTTGGAGCTGTCCTCTGTGACCGTTGCTGGTATTTGTGAAATAGTCCCTGTGCTGAAAGGAGCTGGGGAGGGAAGTTCATTTATAGATTTATAGATTATTCCATAAACAGAAACTCAGCGTAGACATTTGGTGAGGAAGAGAAAAGAATTCAGAAGCGGAGGTACTTGCTGCTTTTGATAGGTATCAAGGGATGCTTTATAAAAGAGAACTTAGTGGACATGAAAAGTGAACTTAACAGTTAAAACCCACAGAGGACCCAGGTTTGGTTCATAGCACCCATGTTGACAGCTCACAGCTGCCTGAAATACCAGCTTCTTGGAATCTTCTGGCCTCTGCAGACAGAGCACTCATGTGCTCCTGTCTACACACACACACACACACACACACACACACATAAGGAAAAGAGAGAAAGAATTGAGGGGTAGGAACCTAGTTCAGCGGTGGAGTGCTTGCCTGATGTTGAGCCAGATCCCAAGAACAGACAGAACATTTAAAAATCCACCCCCAGTCAACTTTATGACAGTTTTGTTGAACAGATTGTTGTGACTTTTCAATAACTGGAACTTTGATCTTCAGAATCAGGTCTCTCGAGAGATTATGTTCACCGTCAAGTCTTTACCTTGGATCAGCATTCCCACGGTCTCGTTGTTCCTGCTGGAGCTGAGAGGTTACAGCAAACTCTATGACGACATAGGAGACTTTCCAAATGGTGAGCGACAGCAGGAGGCCAAGCTACCTCAATGTCATCTTCAGGATCGCTCTTCACCTTCTGTTTTTGTTTGGTTTGTTTTGGTTTGTTTGTGGTGAGACAGGGCCCCGATTGGTAGCCCTGGCTGGCCTGGAACTCAATTAAGAAGAAGCAGGCTGGCCCCAAACACACAGAGGTCCATCCACCTCTACCTCCCCAAGAGCTGGGATGAAGGGCTGTACCACCTGGCCAAGTCTAGACAGAGTCTCTCATTGGCTTAGAATTTACCAATTTGTCCAGTCTGGCTGTCTGTTTCTACCTCACCAGTGCTGAGATTCCAAATCCATATTAGTACACCTGGCTTTGTTGTGGTTGTGGTTGTTGTGGTTGTGGTTGTGGTGGTTGTGGTTGTGGTTGTTGCTGTTTCTGAGGATCTGCCAGCCTGCTTACCTTCCTCCCTTCTCCTCTCCTTTCCTTTCTTTCCCTCTTTTCTTCCTTCCCTCCCCACTCTGCCCCTCTTTTCCCTTTTCTTCCTTCTTTCTTGATAGAGTCTTGCTAGGTAGCCCAGGCTGGCCTTAAATGTGTAGAGTATGCCTCCATACAGCTACTTTCTTTAAGGCCAAACCTGCCTTTTTTTCTCTCTCTCTTTTCTTTGAAACTGTCCAGTTGTTCTGACTGTCCTGCCTTCTTCCCTGCATGTCTCGACACACGTGTGCACTTCCTTAACTCCTCTGTCATTTCTAAAGTCAGTTTTGGATGCATTGTGTGCCTATGGGGATGCCGATTAGGAGTGGGGCCTTGTATTGATTCCCTATGATTATTCAAACAGCTGGGAAAGAATTCCAGTAGTATGTGAGAGTTACTGAAAGTCACCCATCCATGTGTTCTTCTCCCTGTCTGTCATGTCCTCCCTTCCGTCTGTGCCGACCACTTCCTCGACTGCATTGCAGAAATGCAATGCTGCGCATGTGCTTTGCATTCTGATGGTTTTAATAAATATACTCACTGTTTCATATCTGTAAATATCGTCATAGAGTATATGAGATACAGCAGTTCATCGGCTCTGTCCAGAATTTAGAAATTGACCCTTACACTTAGAGCTTTAGATTTTAGTTTTCTTAAAAGCAGTCTTGCAGTGACTTCTCTACCATTCTGAAGTTACACCTCAAGACACTTTCCTGACACCCGGAACACAAGCAGGAAGAAAGGCATTTGCTGAGGGTGACAGGTCAGCAGCAGTCCCCAGCTCTGCCCTGGGTCAGCTCACTGCTTCCCCTCAGCAGCTCTGCTGAGTAGGTCTTGTTGCTAGGGTGCGCTTAGAAAGGGGCACAGTAGGGAACAGAGAATCAAGAACCTGCTTATAAGTCCAGCAAATAGATGGTGGGTCAGAGGCTTGAGCCCAGGTATGCTGATACCAGAGGATGCTCTCAAGTGGGAGGTTGGTAATTAGAAGAGGCTTTGACAGTGCGTGAGAGAATGAGCAAAGTCAAGGAGAGGGAGTTCTAGACACTGTGAGGACAGCGTGAGCCAGAGTCGGGGATAAGATCCCATAGACCCTGGGGGGAGGTTGAGTGCAAAAGGAGAAAGTTCCAGGAGGAGGAGGCTGGAGATCCCAAAAAGTGACTCATTATGGAGTGAGTGTCTAGAGCTGACTTGTTTGGTGAGAAGTTAAGCTCCAGGCAAGGAGGGAGTGCACAAGATTAGGACTTAGGAAAGCTGATACGAAGGGAAAGAGTGTGACTGTCCTCTCCATGGGCATCTTTGTAGTTTAATTAAGAAATACTCGTGCCAGAAAGATGGCTCAGCAGTTAGGAGAACCCAAGGTCAGATCCTCATACCCACATTGGGTGGATCACAGCTGCCAGTAACTCCAGCTAGAGGGAGCCAGAGCATCCGGAGTTCACCTGCACACACATCCACCTAATGAAACCACAATAAAGTTAATACCAGGGCTTGGTGGTGCACCACCTCTTTAATCGGGAGGCAGAGATAGGTGGATCTCTAAGTTCAAGTCCACCCTGGCCTATAGAGTGAGTTTCAGGACAGACAGGACTACACAGAGAAACCCTGTCTCAGAAAACAATAATAATAATAAAGTTAAATTATAAAATGAAAAAAAATAGTGTATGGGCCATTTTTATGCTTTTGCATAGCAGCTAAAAGTTTAAATTAAAAGTTACAAAATTAATGAAAGTTAGAACATGTCAAGTTGTTCCGTGAGGAGGAGGAGGAGGAGGAGGAGGAGGGGGAAGAAGGGAGGGAGGAGGAAGAGGAGGGAGGTAATCAGTTGTAGGTAGCAAACGGGGATGAACCTATAATGAATGAGGGGCTAACGTTTGGGTTTAGGATCCGCTTCTGCCTTCTGTGGCCCCGTGGAAAGGGAACAGTGGCCCTGGGAGCCCACCTCTGACTCCTGTTCTGTGTGCTCTCTCTTAGGCTGGATTCATCTCGTCATCAGCGTGATATCCTTCCTCTTCTTCACGGACATGTTGATCTACTGGATTCATAGGGGTCTGCACCACAGACTGTTCTACAAGGTAGAGAGTCATTCAGAGGGGAAAGGACAGGACGATGTCCCACACTTCAGCATTATACCTCTGTACTCCAGGTTCTAAGGACTTCCCTTGCCTTCCCATCAGCCGTCACAGGGCCCACACACATTTTATTTATATTTTTCTTTGTGGGTCTGGACTTTCTTACAGTTTTAACCTTGAGGGTAGAGAGGGAGTGACTTTGCCAATTCCAGTTAGGTTGTATCTGACCCAGGAGTGGAAGCTGAGTCTGCCCTTGCCTCAGGCAGAGCACATGGGTCTAACCTTATCTCTTTCTTCCCCAGCACATACATAAACCTCATCATATCTGGAAGATCCCCACGCCGTTTGCAAGTCATGCTTTTCACCCTGTGGACGGCTTCCTTCAGAGTCTGCCTTACCATATATACCCCTTTGTCTTTCCACTGCACAAGGTGGTCTACTTAGGTTTATATGTCTTGGTAAATGTCTGGACAATTTCCATTCATGATGGTGATTTTCGGGTTCCCCAGATCTTAAGGCCATTTATTAACGGGTCAGCTCATCACACAGACCACCATATGTTCTTTGACTATAACTATGGACAGTATTTCACATTGTGGGATAGAATTGGAGGCTCTTTTAAACATCCTTCCTCTTTTGAAGGGAAAGGACCGCATAGTTATGTGAAGAACATGACAGAAAAAGACTCCAACAGCCTTGCAGAAAACGGCTGTCAAAGCAAAAAATTATGCAATGTAGAGTTCACAAAGAACAAGTAGATTATTTCCCAAATTATTAACTATTTTAAATAAGAAAATAATCTACACACAGTCAAGATACGTAGCAAATAAGTGGTGTCATCTGAATGTCAGCATTGCCTGAGTGTCGTGCTGAGGAGTGGTCCTGACGGTAAACAGCAGGAAGGAAGATACTGGGAGCATCGTAATCTCTTGGTTAATTGTCCGACACTGGTCCAGGGACAACTTGTGTCTTTCCAGCCAGCTGATCTGCAGCCTGTACAGTCCCGACAACATCTTTAAATACGATAGAAAATACGCTGCTGAAGAGGCTGGTCTGTGTCCTTTTGCCTTAACCCACTCATATTCATTAAGGAAACCAATATCCCTTACACTTAACAATACTGAGACTAGCCAGGAAACCCTAACGTGAAGATGCTCTTGTTCCGGAGCGGCTGCCTCTGCAGCAGTGCTGGGGACTTGCAGGACTTCATTCAGATAGGAATATCAGTCCAAACAGGCCGATACATGAGTGGCAATGTATATGACTTACTTAATGGCTGATATAATAAGATTATATTTTCTTCCTATACGTAGGCATCTTACTCTCTGGGGCATTATCAGATATTAATGATGAATAAATAAATGGTAATTTTTTAAAATGTCAACTCTTCCACCATTCAGTACAGAGATAGGAAATTATTTAACCGAAGATCTTGGTGTCATCTTTTTTATTTTTTGGGGTTTTTTTTTTTGTTTGTTTGTTTGTTTGTTTGTTTTTTGTTTTTTTGAGACAGGGTTTCTCTGTGTAGCCCTGGCTGTTCTGGAACTCTATACACTGGGCTGGCCTCGAACTCAGAGATCTACCCACCCCTGCTGGGATTGAAGGTGTGCACCACCACTGCCCAGCTTGATGTGTGTCGTTTAAAATCGCTATTTAATAACCCTACAGATGTGAGTCTGGATAATTTGAGATGATATCTTCTTTAATAAAGTGGACACACTGTACTTTTGATGTGTTTCTCAGTTACAAAGCTGACTTTTTTTAATGAAGGAAATGATTGCCAAGCACTTAAGTCTACCTGAGATACACTTTTAAACCTCGTCCTCCATTTCTTCCCTCTCTTTCCACTGCCTCCGCAGAAAATAATGAAGAAAGGTGGATGTAGTAAGCTAAGTATATTTGCGAGGGGAGAAGATATGTTTTTATAAAGTTATTCTAATGGCTATTTATGCAAAAAAAAAACAATAAAAGTTGATCATGACTGCTATCATCCACTTAAACGTTATAGCGCAAAACACCCTTTGTATGCGTTGGTGTCACTTTGAAGGCGTAGAGGTGACGTGAGTTAGAAAAACTGAGAGCATCCCAGATGCTCAGAGTCACACTGTGCTGCGTGTCAGTCACTGCAACCGTCTCTTTCTCATTTGTTAGTGGACTTTATCAAGTGCTCTGAGGAAGTGGGAACAAGAAGGAAAGAGGCTCTGTGTCAGGATCTAGACTTCCTTTTTCCTGGATATACAACCCACCAGAACCCTGGGCTTTGAATACATCAGCGTCACTAAGACACGGACTGACCAGGATGTTGGATGAATCTGACACCTAGCTCTTAGCAGTGTGCTGTGCATACAAAAGGATCTTTGAGATACACTGTTTGCTACTACATCAAGAAACGGCACAGACACACAGACACACACACACACACACACACACACACACACACACACACACACACA